>NC_057802.1:327749740-328108309 GCF_018294505.1 Triticum aestivum | reverse complement strand
AATCAACATGACCGCGCAAGCGCGAGCAAAGGGTGGAGGTACTGGCTCAACCGTGTGCGATGCAAGTGCGCTGAAATCACCATGACCGCGCAAGCGCGAGCAAAGGCTGGAGGTACTGGCTTAACTGTGTGCGATGCAAGTGCAATGTAAAACCACCACCTGTGCAAGCTAAAGGCGGGTAAGTTCATTTGGAAATTAGGATGAATCGTGTGCGATAGACCAGCTAGCTAGAAATATAAAAAACAAACTACCCGCCTTGAGCGTTGAAAAAATCGGCGGATCCGCGCCACTTTTTCTTATCATCATACACGCATATTGTTATTGGACCGTGCGCGATCTTGGGCACTCCCGCCCTGCATCAATTCCTTTACCCAAAATTTAGTAGTCGCCGTACTTCAACCGTCGCCCACACTCCTCCAGCACCGACCTTATAGTAAAATTGCAGTAGCCGAGGCATTTGAACTGTCGCCCTCCCTCGTCCACCACCATCTCCACCCACCATTACTAAAATTGTCAGTAGCCGCGGCGTATCCTCAAACACCACCCCCTCCCCCCTCGAACCCTAGCTCGCGGCCGCCGCCAGCGCCGCCGCCAACCCTGCCGGTCTGCCCGTTCCTCCTAAAGTTCAGGTTACCCAACGATTCCCATACTGTCGCCCCACTCCCCTGAGTTTTTAGATGAGGCCTGCGGTGTCCCTCCCCGCCAGATCCACATCCCCTGCTCTAGAATGTCGCAGCCTAAGCTCGACCACGTATCCCGGGGAGCGCGACGAGCGTTCGGCCAAGAAGAGGTTTATCATGGCCTCTCCGGCGGACGTTGGCGAGGTGGCCGCCGTTCGCCCCGACCTGTCGATCCCGGAGCAATGATACGTCTCCAACGTATCTATAATTTTTGATTGTTCCATGCTATTACATTATCTATTTTGGATGTTTAATGGGATTTATTATGCACTTTTATATTATTTTTGGGACTAACCTACTAACCAAAGGCCCAGTGCAAATTGCTGTTTTTTGCCTATTTTAGTGTTTCGCAGAAAAGGAATATCAAACGGAATCCAAACGGAATGAAACCTTCGCGAGGATCGATTTTGGAACAAACGCAATCCAGGAGACTTGGAGTGGACGTCAGGGAAGCAACGAGGCAGCCACGAGGTAGGAGGGCGCGCCCAGGGGGGTAGGCACGCCTCCACCCTCGTGGGCCCCTCGTAGCTCCACCGACCTACTTCTTTCGCCTATATATACTCATATACCCCGAAAACAACCAGGAGCACCACGAAACCCTATTTCCACCGCCGCAACCTTCTATACCCTTGAGATCCCATCTTGGGGCCTTTTCCGGCGCTCCGCCAGAGGAGGAATCGATCACGGAGGGCTTCTACATCAACACCATAGCCTCTCCGATGATGTGTGAGTAGTTTACCACAGACCTTCGGGTCCATAGTTATTAGCTAGATGGCTTCTTCTCTCTCTTTGGATCTCAATACAAAGTTCTCCTCGATTCTCTTGGAGATCTATTCGATGTAATACTTTTTGCGGTGTGTTTGTCCAGATCCGATGAATTGTGGGTTTATGATCAAGATTATCTATGAACAATATTTGGTTCTTCTCTGAATTCTTATATGCATGATTTGATATCTTTGCAAGTCTCTTCGAATTATCAGTCTGGTTTGGCCTACTAGATTGATCTTTCTTACAATGGGAGAAGTGCTTAGCTTTGGTTTCAATCTTGTGGTGTCCTTTCCCAGTGACAGCAGGGCCAACAAGGCACGTATTCTATTGTTGCCATCAAGGATAAAAAGATGGGGTTTATGTCATATTGCTTGAGTTTGTCCCTCTACATCATGTCATCTTGCTTAAAGCGTTACGCTGTTCTTATGAACTTAATACTCTAGATGCATGCTGGATAGCGGTCGATGTGTTGAGTAATAGTAGTAGATGCAGAATCGTTTCGGTCTACTTGTCACGGATGTGATGCCTATATACATGATCATGCCTAGATATTCTCATAACTATGCGCTTTTCTATCAATTGCTCGACAGTAATTTGTTCACCCACCGTAGAATTTGCTATCTTGAGAGAAGCCACTAGTGAAACCTATGGCCCCCGGGTCTATTTTCCATCATATTAATCTTCCGTCAATTAGCTATTTCTGTTGCCGTTTATTTTGCAATCTTTACTTTTCAATCTATACAACAAAAATACCAAAAATAATTATCTCATTATCTCTATCAAATCTCACTTTTGCAAGTGGCCGTGAAGGGATTGACAACCCCTTTATCGCGTTGGTTGCAAGGTTCTTATTTGTTTGTGCAGGTACTAGGCGACTTGCGTGTAACCTCCTAGTGGATTGATACCTTGGTTCTCAAAAACTGAGGGAAATACTTACGCTATTTTGCTGCATCACCCTTTCCTCTTCAAGGGAAAACCAACACATGCTCAAGAGGTAGCAAGAAGGATTTCTGGTGCCGTTGCCGGGGAGGTTTACACCAAGTCAAGTAAAGAGTTGATCTCCCAGCAACTAGCCGATTTCTGGCGCCGTTTCCGGGGAGATCTACGCACAAGTCAAGACATACCAAGTACCCATCACAAACTCTTATCCCTCGCATTACATTATTTGCCATTTGCCTCTCGTTTTCATCTCCCCCACTTCACCCTTGCCGTTTTATTCGCCCTTTTTCCATTCGCCTCTTTTCGCTTGCTTCTTGTGTGCCTGTTTGCTCTGATGGCCTTGCCTAAAAACGTCAACCCTCAACTTAGAAGGTTGGAAGAAATTGAAAACAACGTTAGAAGCTTTATGACTTTGCAATTTGAGCATAATAATTTCTTTAGAAATGAGTTTAAAGAACAAAAAATCTTTATGGAGTACATGAATAAAGAGCTTGATGATATGTCTAAGGAATTTTTTGGTTTGAAATCTCTGTTTGCTCATCTTGAAAATTTAGTAGGCCAAATTTCGGATAAGCAAGCCACCTTAGTTAATAAGATGGCTGCCAAACCGGAAGAGCTAGAGGGTAATAAGGGTGAAGGTCTAAAAGTGATTGATGTGTCTCCTATTAAATCTTTGTTTTCTAATATGAATTTGATAATGATGGGACTGGAGATGAGCCAACTTTAGTTAGAAGGCGTCCCAATGATTCGGAGTTTCTAGATCTCGATGCAAAAATTGGTAAAAGTGGGATTGAAGAGGTCAAAACTTTATATAGCAATGAACCCACTATTTTAGATTTCAAGGAATTTAATTATGATAATTTCTCTTTGATAGATTGTATTTCCTTGTTGCAATCCGTGTTAAATTCTCCTCATGCTTATAGTCAAAATAAAGCTTTTACCAAACATATCGTTGATGCTTTAATGCAATCTTATGAAGAAAAACTTGAATTAGAAGTCTCTATCCCTAGAAAACTTTATGATGAGTGGGAACCTACTATTAAAATTAAGATTAAAGATCATTAATGCTATGCTTTGTGTGATTTGGGTGCTAGTGTTTCCACGATTCCAAAAACTTTGTGTGATGTGTTAGGTTTCCGTGAATTTGATGATTGTTCTTTAAACTTGCATCTTGCGGATTCCACCATTAAGAAACCTATGGGAATGATTAATGATGTTCTTATTGTTGCAAATAGGAATTATGTGCCCGTAGATTTGATTGTTCTTGATATAGATTGCAATCCTACATGTCCTATTATTCTTGGTAGACCTTTCCTTAG
The DNA here is from genome assembly GCF_018294505.1 of Triticum aestivum. Classification (NCBI taxonomy): domain Eukaryota; kingdom Viridiplantae; phylum Streptophyta; class Magnoliopsida; order Poales; family Poaceae; genus Triticum; species Triticum aestivum. The sequence goes on along the minus strand of NC_057802.1, from coordinate 328,104,603 downwards.
AACGATTGGTGCAATTATTAATATGAAGGAAGGAAATATTAGATTCCAATTTCCGTTAAGGAAGGGCATGGAGCACTTTCCTAGAAAGAAAATTAAATTACCTTATGAATCTATTATGAGGACCACTTATGATTTGCATGCCAAAGATGATAATACCTAGATCTATCCTTGTTTTTATGCCTAGCTAGGGGCGTTAAACTATAGCGCTTGTAGGGAGGCAACCCAATTTTATTTTTGTTCCTTGCTTTTTGTTCCTGTTTAGTAATAAATAATTCATCTAGCCTCTGGTTAGATGTGGTTTTATATTTTAATTAGTGTTTGTACCATGTAAAACCTATAGGATCTTCTTGGGTGATAATTATTTGATCTTGCTGAAAAAAACAGAAACTTTCTGCTTACGAAAAGAATTGTTAAAAATCCAAGAAAGTGATTAAATACTGATTCCAATTTCAGTAAATCAATAAACAAATTATTTAGGTCGTCCTATTTTGGCAGAAGTTTTGAGTAACAGAAGTTTGCTTTTGATACAGATTACTACAGACTGTTCTGTTTTTGACAGATTCAGTTTTTTCGTGTGTTGTTTGCTTATTTTGATGAATCTATGGCTAGTATAGGGGGGTATGAACCATAGAGAAGTTGGAATACAGTAGGTTTAACACCAATATAAATAAAGAATGAGTTCATTACATTAACTTAAAGTGGTGGTTTGTTTTATTTTGCTAACGGAGCTCATGAGATTTTCTGTTGAGTTTTGTGTTGTGAAGTTTTCAAGTTTTTGGATAAAGATTTAATGGATTTTGGAACAAGGAGTGGCAAGAGCCTAAGCTTGGGGATGCCCAAGGCACCCCAAGGTAAAATTCAAGGATAACCAAAAGCCTAAGCTTGTGGATGCCCCGGAAGGCATCCCCTCTTTCGTCTTCGTCTATCGATAACTTTACTTGAGGCTATATTTTTATTCACCACATGATATGTGTTTTACTTGGAGCGTCTTGTATGATTTGAGTCTTTTCTTTTTAGTTTACCACAATCATCCTTCCTGTACACACCTTTTGGAGAGACACACATGATTCGGAATTTATTAGAATACTCTATGTGCTTCACTTATATCTTTTGAGCTAGATAATTTTGATCTAGTGCTTGACTTATATCTTTTAGAGCACGGTGGTGGTTTTATTTTATAGAAATTATTGATCTCTCATGCTTCACTTATATTATTTTGAGAGTCCTTTAGAACAGCATGGTAATTTGCTTTGGCTATAAAATTAGTCCTAATATGATAGGCATCCAAGATGGGTATTATAAAAACTTTCATATAGAGCGCATTGAATACTATGAGAAGTTTGATACTTGATGATTGTTTTGAGATATGAAGATGGTGATATTAGAGTTGTGCTAGTTAGGTAATTGTGAATTTGAGAAATACTTGTGTTGAAGTTTGCAAGTCCCGTAGCATGCACGTATGGTAACCGTTGTGTAACAAATTTGAAACATGAGGTGTTCTTTGATTGTCATCCTTATGAGTGGCGGTCGGGGACGAGCGATGGTCTTTTCCTACCAATCTGTCCCCCTAGGAGCATGCGCGTAATGCTTGGTTTTTGATGACTTGTAGATTTTTTCAATAAGTATGTGAGTTCTTTATGACTAATGTTGAGTCCATGGATTATACGCACTCTCACCTTTCCATCATTGCTAGCCTCTTCGGTACCGTGCATTGCCCTTTCTCACCTTGAGAGTTGGTGCAAACTTCACCGGTGCATCCAAACCCCATGATATTATACGCTCTATCACACATAAACCTCCTTATATCTTCCTCAAAACAGCCACCATACCTACCTATTATGGCATTTCCATAGCCAGTCCGAGATATATTGCCATGCAACTTTCCACCGTTTCGTTTATTATGACACGCTTCATCATTGTCATATTGCCTTGCATGATCACGTAGTTGACATCGTTTTTGTGGCAAAGCCACCATGCATAATTTATCATACATGTCGCTCTTGATTCATTGCCCATCCCGGTACACCGCTGGAGGCACTCATATAGAGTCATATATTGTTCTAGTATCGAGTTGTAATCATTGAGTTGTAAATAAATAGAAGTGTGATGATCATCATTAATAGAGCATTGTCCCATAAAAAAGAGAAAAAAGAAAGGCCAAAAAAAAGAAATAAAGAAATAAAAGGGACAATGCTACTATCCTTTTTCCACACTTGTGCTTCAAAGTAGCACCATGATCTTTATGATAGAGAGACTCTTATTTTGTCACTTTCATATACCAGTGGGAAATTTTCATTATAGAACTTGGCTTGTATATTCCAACAATGGGCTTCCTCAAATGCCCTAGGTCTTCGTGAGCAAGCAAGTTGGATGCACACCCACTTAGTTTCTTTTGTTGAGCTTTCATACATTTATAGCTCTAGTGCATCCGTTGCATGGCAATCCCTACTCCTTGCATTGACATCAATTGATGGGCATCTCCCTAGCCCGTTGATTAGCCGCGTCAATGTGAGACTTTCTCCTTTTTTGTCTTGTCCACACAACCCCCATCATTATATTCTATTCCACCATAGTGCTATATCCATGGCTCACACTCATGTATTGCGTGAAAGTTGAAAACGTTTGAGAAATACTAAAGTATGAAACAATTGCTTGGCTTGTCATCGGGGTTGTGCATGATGAGAGCATTTTTGTGTGACGAAAATGAAGCATGGCCAAACTATATGATTTTGTAGGGATGAGCTTTCTTTTGCCATGTTATTTTGAGAGGACATAATTGCTTAGTTAGTATGCTTGAAGTATTATTATTTTTATGTCAATATTAAACTTTTATCTTGAATCTTTCGGATCTGAACATTCATGCCACAATAAAGAAAATCACATAGAAAATTATGTTAGGAAGCATTCCACATAAAAATTCTGTTTTTATCATTTACCTACTCGAGGACGAGCAAGAATTAAGCTTGGGGATGCTTGATACGTCTCCAACGTATCTATAATTTTTGATTATTCCATGCTATTATATTATCTGTTTTGGATGTTTAATGGGATTTATTATGCACTTTTATATTATTTTTGGGACTAACCTACTAACCAAAGGCCCAGTGCAAATTGCTGTTTTTTTGTCTATTTTAGTGTTTCGCAGAAAAGGAATATCAAACGGAATCCAAACGGAATGAAACCTTCGCGAGGACCGTTTTTGGAACAAACGCAATCCAGGAGACTTGGAGTGGACGTCAAGGAAGCAATGAGGCGGCCACGAGGTAGGAGGGCACGCCTAGGGGGGGGGGGGCGTAGGCGTGCCCCCACCCTCGTGGGCCCCTCGTAGCTCCACCCACCTACTTCTTTCGCATATATATACTCATATACCCTGAAAACATCCAGGAGCACCACGAACCCTATTTCCACCGCTGCAACCTTCTATACCCGTGAGATCCCATCTTGGGGCCTTTTCCGGCGCTCTGCCGGAGGGGGAACCGATCACGGAGGGCTTCTACATCAACACCATAGCCTCTCCGATGATGTGTGAGTAGTTTACCACAGACCTTCGGGTCCATAGTTATTAGCTAGATGGCTTCTTCTCTTTCTTTGGATCTCAATACAAAGTTCTCCTTGATTCTCTTGGAGATCTATTCGATGTAATACTTTTTGCGGTGTGTTTGTCGAGATCCGATGAATTGTGGGTTTATGATCAAGATTATCTATGAACAATATTCGGTTCTTCTCTGAATTCTTATATGCATGATTTGATATCTTTGCAAGTCTCTTCGAATTATCAGTTTGGTTTGGCCTACTAGATTGATCTTTCTTGAAATGGGAGAAGTGCTTAGCTTTGGGTTCAATCTTGCGGTGTCCTTTCCCAGTGACAGCAGGGGCAGCAAGGCACGTATTATGTTGTTGCCATCGAGGATAAAAAGATGGGGTTTATGTCATATTGCTTGAGTTTATCCCTCTACATCATGCCATCTTGCTTAAAGCGTTACTCTGTTCTTATGAACTTAATACTCTAGATGCATGCTGGATAGCGGTCGATGTGTGGAGTAATAGTAGTAGATGCAGAATCGTTTCGGTCTAGTCACGGATGTGATGCCTATAGACATGATCATGCCTAGATATTCTCATAACTATGCGCTTTTCTATCAATTGCTCGACAGTAATTTGTTCACCCACCGTAGAATTTGCTATCTTGAGAGAAGCCACTAGTGAAACCTATGGCCCCCGGGTCTATTTTCCATCATATTAATCTTCCGTCAATTAGCTATTTCTGTCGCCGTTTATTTTGCAATCTTTACTTTTCAATCTATACAACAAAAATACCAAAAATAATTATCTCATTATCTCTATCAAATCTCACTTTTGCAAGTGGCCGTGAAGGGATTGACAACCCCTTTATCGCGTTGGTTGCAAGGTTCTTATTTGTTTGTGCAGGTACTAGGCGACTTGCGTGTAACCTCCTAGTGGATTGATACCTTGGTTCTCAAAAACTGAGGGAAATACTTACGCTATTTTGCTGCATCACCCTTTCCTCTTCAAGGGAAAACCAACGCATGCTCAAGAGGTAGCAAGCAAGACGTCGCCGCGGAAGCCGGTGAAGACGTTGACTACAGCATCGTGAATAAGAAAAAAAACCTAGACTATACAATAAAGAAATTACGGCATATTACATCCACTGGGCATCAAAGTTCGCCACTAATATAATAAAGCACAAGCAGACAGCAGATTACATACACTGGGCATCAAAGATCGCCACCAGTGCAACTAAACACGCCGACAAAATAATATACAAAACCGACAGCACTTCAATAGAGTTCAAGAAAGGTTAGCCCTGCTCGGGAGCTGCAGCACAAGAAGCTGAGCAAGATGGTGAGACTGCACTTGTTTGACGCTTATATCCTCCTCACTCTGAAAGATAAACAAGCAGACAGATGACAGGTTTTGCACATATAAGTATCAGTGCTGACAATTCATCACATTTCTTACTGACGAATAAAGTGACACAGTTTAAAATAGCATTAACACAATATGGTATTGTTCAGGTCAAGACATGGCAGGAAATGACATTGTGAAGGAGTTGGCAGCTTCACGACACCACTGGATTACAGATCAAGAACTCATAAGTATCAATGGTTAGTGTGATGTCAATTTATCCCATTTCAGATTGGCAAAATAAGATCACTTGCTCTGTATAGTTTAATTTACATGGTATGAAGAAGGAACTTGGTTGTACAACTGAAAACTTAAATTGAGAAGGACAAACTTTTTTTTATGAACTGGAGTACATAATAAACTTTAAACATGCTATTTGATGCAAACACCAAAAATAAACAGTAGTTGCAGTCATGCCTAACCAAATATACACAACAAAGTTTGAAGGCTTGAGAAGGGCAAACTTACATTATTGGTGAAGGCAGGCTCTATAAAGCCCTTGTCCATGCTGATGGGGGGGGGGAATTCAAGAAGTTTACCACAAAATCTTCTTCATAAGCATTGCCTTTATTCTACATTTTGTTAAGAGTAAGTATAGATGTGACAATGTAAGAAAAAATGGAGAATATTTAAGATAAGATGAAGAGTGATGCTACATTACCAAGTAGCTATAAATGTAAGTACAGCGATACAAGCAAAAGGTACAGCCAAGAGCAATGCAGAGCTAAATTCTTCAGTACCATCGGTGTTATCCAACCTTATGGTAAGTGTAAATATGGATATTATGTGTAGAAAATGGAGGGCAAAGGAAAATAAGCTGCAGAGTGATGGTACATGAACAACTACCTGTCAATATAAGTACACTGATAAAGGACAACAGGTACTTACAAGAACAATGCAGAGCTAAAAAATTTCATTGGCATTGGATATATTCTACACTAATGTAACCATTCATACAGATCAGATAATTTGGAGCAAACAATTGATAAGCAAGCTATCATGCATACTGCTGTTACATAATGAACCAGGCATGTATGCAAGAACAGTGATACAGGACAACAGGTACTAACAAGAGCAAAGAAGCGGGCAGCATATTTGCGATATCCTGTCGTTCTTTTCAAACCGGAATTACTTTTCGAGCAGATTTCCTGCAAAAAAGATCCGTAAGGCACATGCGGAAAAGTAGAAGTTCAAATTGTCATGCGATATCATAGACAGTACCTCATCCTCGGAACGAGACCAGTGCATAACAAGGTTTTTCCATTCAATGTCTTCTAAATTTAGCACAGGAGACTTCACCAGAAATTCGTTTATAGATTTGCCATCAAAGTGTGATTTCCTCAGGTAACACCAATACTGCTGCAATGCTTCCTTGAAAAGCGCAAGCAAGGTTTGCTCGTCATGACTATCCAGATTAACCCTCGCCTACTTACAACAATGTAATGTAAATCATTGATGTGTTCAATCAGCAGAAAACATGAAAATAATCACCATGAATAATAGCACTTACACGTAAGTGGGACAGGAAGATGTGAAAATGGTGTTTGTCTTCACTATAATCTTCCAATGATGGGAATATATGCACGTAGTCCCTAACAACATTGAAAACATTGTCTTTTAAACTGGGAATAACTAGAATGGGGGTCCAATCTGTAGGAATTGGCCATCTCTGCAGTTGGGATAGGTCTTCGGCCGGTGGACTTGCTGTACTTTTTGCTGGAGTGGGAGTTTTCTGTGATATGACTGGTGCTATGGCAACTGAAATCGGCATACCTTTTGCTGGAGTGCAGGTCCTGTGTGGTGGGGCTAGTGGTGTGGCCAGTGAAGTATGGGTACAGTCTGCTGGAGTTGGTCCTACGTTTTGTGTCACTGGTTGTACAGCCAATATAAGTGGGGTGCTGTCTGATTTCTCCGGCACAACCACGTTTTTCAAGGACTTTGCTGGTGCTCCTTCAGGTTCGGAAATCACCCTCTTCCTTTTTGATGTCTGATGCACAAGAACAGCATTTGAGTGAAAAATATGGTATGATGACAGATGGAATATGTATTGATAATGGATGGGCATGGCATCCCGACATATATGATGAGTAAACTAAGCAGATGGCGGTGCAACAAAGTAGAAGAAATGCAAGACAACATATGCAAGACACGCGCAATCAATAAAACCTTGCCAAATTAGAGCAGGCACCTTGATGGGTGAACATGACAGGCCATCTGCCTTTGACTCCTCGAGGTTAGACAATAGTCATTAGGATCATATTCTGAACAAGAATCTACAGGTGGGGTGCGTATGAGTTTCATTGCATCCAGAATGGCACTCAATGCCTTGGTGCCAATTTTGTAAGTCATTGCAGTGTTCCACAATATTCTTCTGATGCGCGGATTCTGATATTCACTGTAATTACGTATAATATCTGAGAACCATGAAAACATAAATAGTTGTGAGATTATCTTTGTAATGCAGAGGATATTCTAATATAGGGGCGCCCCTGTAAACACTTGTGTGCTATCACTGGATTCTGATGAGAGAGCTCATGTGTGCTGTAATATGGTGCGTGCATTTATATAATCTGGCACAAGTACACAAAAAATAGGCTCCAGAAGTAAGGATAGTTGGCAGATGATAGGTTCAAAATATACTGTATAGAGAGTTTATTGCCAAACCATGATAACAAGAGCACACAGCAACTAGGCAGATCATAGTGTACATAAAAGGGGTACACCATAACCACGATATATAAATCGGGAAAGTGGAACTGGCTTGAAAATACGGTGTTGTATTGCCGCTAGTAATTGAAAGCCTATCGATCAAGTACATGCCAGCTCTATCAGCTGTTGACTGCAGATGTCCCTGCTCCCCTTCCTGACAAGGAACATACTGTACGTACTAAATACAGAATAACAAAAGAGGAACATGTTAAAGAACAGAAGAGGAAGCATATTCTTGAGGTCCGCTTAATTGCATACAATGTTGGTTGCCCACTCATGATGAATCACAGCACCCAAAGAAATGCAATTCCATGCTGTCTCTCTATATGTGGCAATTTTGAACAAGAGTCATTAGGATCATATTCTGAACAAGAGTCAACAGGTGGGGAGCGTATGAGTTTCATTGCATCCAGAATGGCACTCAATGCCTTGGTGCCAATTTTGTAAGTCATTGCGGTGTTTAGCTTCAAGAGTGGACTGCTGCTAGTGCGACACAAAGCAGCTACACAGATCGTAGTGTAGATATAGCAGGAAAACCGTAAGCATCAGAGTAAAATCAACAAAGTGGAACTTGCTGGAATATATGTGCTAGTATTGCCGGTACGGCTAGAAAGGCTTCGGATACCAGCTCTCTTCAACTGAAGGTGCGGTACTGTTAATATCAGTGTAACTCTCAAAGGCGACACAGCTCCCCGCATTTCCTTGCTATTCTTATAGGATTCAAGTGGGCAGGCCACTACAAATCCTATTCCCATGTTTACAAAATCCTACGAATCAAAGAGGCCCGAACGAGTTCAAAGTGTCCATACCAACCGACCGTATAGACCTCTACACTGCAAATGTCCCTGCTCATCTTCACTACAAGGAACATACTGTACTACTATCATACTCCCTCCGTTCCAAAATATAAGTCTTGGTAGAGATTTCCACTATGGATCACATACAGATGTATCCAGATACATTTTAGAGTGTAGATTCACTCATTTTGCTCCATATGTAGTCCATGGTGGAATCTATACAAAGACTTGTATTTAGGAACGGAGAGAGTACTTATTAAAGAAGAAGAACAGGTAAGAGACGAAAACATGGTAAAGAAGAGCAAGCAGATTTTGGATAATAAAATGTTCGTTGCGCAGTGCCCACACATGATGAACCAGAGCGCATTAAGAAAGCAACTCCCTGCTTTCTCTCTCTATATGTGGTGCACGTGCTTTTTCGAAAGTAAAGTAGGAACATTAGCTGACCAATTAAATGTTATCTATTTTAGTAATATCAGCATCATATCAGATTCATACTTGAGCAACAAGTTTGGAATTATGAGTGGCACGTTGTTTAGCTTGATGGATTCAGGAGCAGTGCTAAGCAGGTACGATGATGGTACTGAATATAAAGGCATGTCTGCATTTGGGTCAGTCGACCATTTCAGGCGGTTGGATGAAGATCCTACGTCTCCTAACCCTTCTTCTTCCTCGTCTCTGATTCTTCCCATACAGGACACCGCACGGGCCGCCGGCCGGACCATCGGCCCCCACCGCCTGTGTTCCTCCGCCACCCCCACCCACACCCCCGCCCCCACCCGTGTCGAGTTTTCCTCGTTTGGCGAGGCCCCACCACCGCCCCCCCAACCAAAGTCCCCACTCGAGCCCCTTCGTTCGCAGCGGCGAACTCCGGCGAGCTCTGAAAAATCGACTGACCCAATTTTGAAATTTAGTCTACTGTGATTTAACTAGTGTGGAATATAAAAGGGGAAACCATAAGCATTGGGAGTATAGTGTTGAGCGTGCCATGGCGGATCTGAAGGTGCAAACCGGACAATGGCAACTTTGCAACCAATGTTTGCTCTCAACTAGCAAGTAAGTGATGGACAAGAAATCAGAGTAAAGCAGTGGCAATCTATTTTCTTGTTGCGATAAATAAGTTAAGCAGATACGAAAGAGTACCGCCTCTTGTGCGGCGCCGTGTATGCATCTGCTGAGAATTTGACGGTGCTGCGTTAGCGATGGCTGTCAGCGGCGTGGAAGCAGATCTAGGAGGGTATACGGTGGCGGCGGGGCGCGGTGGACGAGACGGTCGTAGGAGCGGCGCCGGCAAGGTGGACGACGGCGGGGATGAAGCGAGAGGACGGGATGCAAGGATCCCGGTCCGAAGCCGTGGATGAGAGAGGTCGATCTCTTGTAATGGACGGCGGCGTCGGGGTATCAGCTCCGGCATGGTGGAGGAGGACGGCGGTGGATGGGGTGGCGGACGGAGGAGGCTGGGGTGGAGAGGGTGTTTTGGTGCCCACGGAGTACGAATGGGGAAATGGAGGTGGAGAGGAAGGGGGGAACCATGTCTTCAGGGCGCGCTTGTCTCAAATGCGAGGAAATTTACAAACTTAGCCCCCGTTTCAAATTTCCTACATCACAACAATATTAGTCGGTTGGGGATAGGACGGTAATCTCGCATACACCGAATATTTGCCGACGAGAGTTTGTTTTTGGCGCCCACCGTGTATGAATCGGGGAGGGAGTCGATTTCGGCCGAGGACACACTGTGTTTTGGCGCCCACCGTGTATGAATCCGGGTGAGAGGCGGTTATGTCACGTTTGAGTGAAATTACAAACCTACCCCTATCGAAACCTATAGAAATCGAGCAGATAGGCTTTGCGTGGCAGGGATAGGCAGTAGTAATTTCCATCTCGCAGATTTTGGTTTCGGGCGGTTACTGCGACTTTCCCCGCTTCGTTCAAATTTTGCAGAGTGCACGTTTACCGTGCCAACTCAATTCGAATCCCGTTTGTATTCTATTTTTTCGGGCGGGATCCATTTTCGATTGGAATAAAATTCTATATACATCATTTTTTATATATACTTTCAAAAGCACAACAAAGAATTCTGCTCCTTTATATGTATAATATGATTTACAAATACAATGATCTCAAAATCATAAGGTTGAATTCAAAAAATTAAACCAAATTATGTTCTACTAAAATGTATGGATCAGTAATATCTACATATTAAATAACATAGATGCGCGTGAATTCATATGAGTATGCATGTTTGATAGATCAATTTTGGTTCGAGTATGGATTACATGTATCATCATCTCGAATTCAAATATTTGAATCCCTTTTATGTTCACTCCTTTCATGCCCATCTCTCTCGCATGCATGCTCCTTCATGTAGCTATCACTCTCTTTTCTCCAGCTCACCCGCACGCTCACTTCATGTTTCTCCTATCCTCGCAAACATGGTCTCTCGACGTCTCCCTTGAGAAGTGTCACACTCTCCCTATCATTATACATTACACGGTTTTCATTATCTCTCACGTCTCTACCGTTCTCTCGTATCACTAGGTACCTAAGCTTTCTTTTTCACCGCCACACACACAGTCTCCACTCGTCTTTCACTTTGTCTTTCTCTCTATGGGATTCTCTCACACACCCTATATGTCTCTAGATATGAATCATACCACTAAAATTACTCTCTCTCTCTCTCTCTCCTGTAGACACAACATTTGTTGCGGTCTCCTTTTCGTCTCCATCCCAGACTGACATTATTCATTTGTTTACCGATCAGACAAACTCCCCCCTCTCTCTCACACACACACACAACTCCTGCTTCCACTCCCCTTCCCGACTACCGTCTCTTTCACACACACAAAAAACTCTTGCTTTCGCACCCCGACTCGTATTTCTCTCACAAACATTTATCGACTAGCCTCTAGATAGGTTTATACACCCGCACACTCGTGCTTCCACTATCGCATACATGTCTCTCTCCCGCTCCTTGTATCTATGTAGATTTTTCTTCCCTTCTTGAGACACGCCCTCTCGATCGTGCACACACACACTATCGCCTCATTTTAAGCTGATACCTCTCGCACACACACTCTTTGTGTCTTTGTCACACATGCACCCCGTGCTCCTCCCCTCTCCCTCTCTCTCTCACACACATGGGCTTTTTGCAACAACTAGCAAGATGCCCATGCGTTGCACGAAACATCAAGATGCATTTGTATGAGTAGTTTATCTTGTGGGAGAAAAGGATGAACAAGGGAAGGCCTTATTTGCAAGTGTGGAGAGGGGTGTGGGTATCTTTTTGCAAAATTGCCATAGTTTCCTTCCTATCCGTCAGATATAGATCGGACGGCCTATATTGCAGGATGGCAGGCACACGATCATCACCGACTACGCTTTTTATAAGAGTAGGGATAAAAAACAGAGTTGGTGATGATGGTGGGCCTGCCATCCTGCAATATAGGCCGTCCGATTTATATCTGACGGATAGGAACGAAACTATGGCAATTTACCCGCACTCCTCTCCACATTTGCAGATAAGGCCTTCCCTCGTTCATCCTTTTCTCCCACAAGATCTTGATGTTCCGTGCAACGCACGGGCATCTTGCTAGTAAGAGTAGAAATTAGACATATACCACTTCTCGAATCTTGAAACCAACAACATTCCTCCCTTATCTCATCAAAACCGCCAAAGGAATATATTTTGAGTGAAACATAACATTTTTTAGTGATATACGTATTTCAAAACTAGACTTTTTTTCTATCAAATCGGTGAATATGTATTAATCTACTCAGATCGTGTGGCAACGCATTGGCACATTGCTAGTAGTTATTATAATTTTGTGGACACCAGACAAACGGTGGAGTACATATACGAAGAGAAGAGGCGCACGCACGCAGTCGGTCTCTCGCTGTCTCGCACACATGAGTGTTACGTAAAGGCAACGTTAACAAATAAACCCTAAAACCCTAGGTGCACGATTGCTGCATTCGCGGGTACCGGGTACGTGGTGGAGCGCACCTTTGTAGGAATAGTCAGCTCGCGTGATAATTTGATCCGTAGGAGTTGATGGTCGGGACCACAGGTGAACGACTTGGAGGCGGTGGCTCGCCAGTTGCCACAGATCGAGTAGCCACGTTTAAAATATCATTTTTAGCGGGGTTAAGAGTTCCGATTTTCAATGGCGCGTTATAAGTACTAAGTAGTTTTTAGAACGATTGGTATGGAGCGAAAATGGAATTCATAGTCTACTACTACGTACCTCCTTGGCGTATGGTTGTATGGGTTTATGTTGCGAGATGTTGAACCTGGTAGTTCTAGGGCAAATACTATGTTTAGATTTAGATGTTGGTTTTCAGTAATGAAAATCGGAAGGGGGAAACCCTTCTTTGATTAAAAAAAACTACTACCTCCGTTCTGGTTTACTAGTCCACATCGTTTTTTGGGTCAAAGTTTGTCCACGAATTTTACTTGTAAAATGTGAATGGAAAACGAGATTTTGTTATACGCAAACAAAAAAGGACTGGAGGGAGTGATTGCTCTGACACGGACGCGACCTCTCATAGCGCAGGCATTGAACCGGCGCGCCGGCCAAGAGGGCCCCACTCGCTGCAGGCCCGGCTGAACACGCCTCCTCGCCGCATGCAACCGGCTTCAGACTGCCTCGCCTGCCTTCATTGAATCCGCGCGTGTGCGGGCAACACGTCCTTCCACGAGCTGGCCGGCATTTTAGAACACAAAAAGTTACCAAAATATAATTAATTACGCATGGTCTTGACTTGTTGTGCTCGCACTGGTAGCAAGAACTAGAGGTTTTTCTTTATTCATAACTCTCCTCAATTTTTTTGGCTTTGAAGTGAATCATGGTTGTGGACATTATGTATGAATGTGGAGATATCTGTGAACATGAGTTTGATGTGGAAGTTGAACTTGGAATGTCGGGCTTGCACGTGAACTATAACTGATTATAATGCCACAATTATTGTTTGGAAAGTAATTGCTGTTATTACATGACCCAAAAATATATATTTTGTGCCACATCAGTAGATGCACGGACATCACAACAGGCATGCTGACTGGATAAACATTTGAACCTAGCTACTATGAAGGAAATTTTGTATTGACAACAGTTTTAGATAGCAGGAGACGCCTAGCCTGCTCTGCCTCTGCTAGCTTATTTCTGGCTTCTTCCATCTCTTCTTTGGCATGGGTGAAGAAAGCATCTGATTGCTCTTTTCGCTTCTTCTGGAACTTAGCTACATTGTCAAGGGCTGCTGCACGCTTTCTTTCAGCCTTTACTAGAGCCACGAGGACACGAACAGCTGACGACTCCACCTGGCTTGTGTGTAATCCAGCATCATCTGGGAATTTGCACCTTGTGTCTAATCCAGCATCATTAGGGAACTGGCACCTTGTGTGTAATCCAGCCTCATTCTGGAAACATGATCTCGAGGTTGACCATACTTCCCTCCTCGCAGGAACTGCATCCTGACATGAAGTTACTTCTTTTTTAGATAATTACTCAGAGCAACCCAGATCCATTTAGTAGAAGCCAGATAAACAGAACTGGGAGAAGTGAATTCAAAAGGAAAAAAAAATAAAAACAGACTACAAGGTGAGGACACCCACTTCCTACATCAAGCTAAAAACGAAAGCATTAGGACGATTAAGACTCTTCTTATGACACATCGAAGAACACGAGGCTTAAGAGAAACAGAAACTACAACATATACACATCGAAGAACACGAGGCTAAACGAAAGTAATTGAAAGGGTGTTACTTACCAAAGCTCGTTTTACAGGTTCGGTGCAGCTCCTCTTTAACTTGCCACGCTCCTTGAAGATGTCCCCAATATCCCATGTTTGGTCTTCATTGCTCCTCTGCATGTTCGCACTCGTGGTTTTAAAATCTCAACATGGCAAGAAAAATATACTACTAGTAATACTCGCGCATCTTGTGAGCAACATTAAAGCACTCGTCTGCCATGTTAGAGCATCTCCAACAGAATCGCAACGCGCGGCGCTTTAAAAAAGCGTTTACAGTGCTGAGATCGAGAAGTAGAGATAGAGAGTAGAGGATAGTTCTCAGCATAGATAGATAAAAAATAGATTATTCAACTACTCCTCGTCGTCCGACTCCTCCTTGGTGATGTCCTCCTCCGACGTCTGACTGTAGGCGTGAAGATACTGATCGTCGTCGGTTTCCTAGGGTGACGCTGCTCCTAGCCTCATGTTGAATTTAGTGTCCGCTTTTCGCCTACGCTTGTCCTCGCGATAGGCGGCTTGCTCCGCCCTCCTCTTATCCCTCTCCACCCTCCTTTGCTCGTAGAACTCGCGCTCGTTGATGATGTCCTCCGAGAAGCGTTGGCGCCACAGCGCCATGGCTTCCTCGTCCATCTCGGCGATGCCGAGACAGTGCTCCCGCCTTCGGTTGTCGCGACGATCCTCGTCGGTGATAAGCCGCGGCAGAGGCGCGAGCTCCTGTGCTCGCTCCCGCGTCAGCACGTTGGGGAAGTTCAATGTTCTATGAGGCCACCGGAGGCGCCACGCCGCCGCGTCGTACGCGCGGGCGGCCTCATTGGCGGTGTCAAAATTGCCGAGGTCGAGGCGCATCCCGCAGAACCGGATCTCGACGGAGAAGCCGCCGGAGGGGCGCGCGCGGACGCCGCGTTATCCCCAAGTTTCCCGGCGACGCGGCGGCATGGTGGCGCGGCGGCGGCAAGGCGAGAAAGAGCGGGGAGAGAGCGGTGGCGAGGCATAGAGCGGAGAGAGAGCGGTGGCAAGGCACAGAGCGGTGGGAGGGCGTTGGATTTTCTAAAGCGCGCCGGATGCCGCGCGCCAAAACTAGCGCACGCACGACCGCTTTTTCCCCCGCGCGCGCAATCCTTTCCCGACGTCTCTGCTATCTCTACTCTCTTCTCTACTGTTATATTTATTTAATATTTAATATTTATCTCTACTTCTCTACTCTCTATTTTTTGTCTACTTTTTCCCTACTCTTAAAAAAGAGAGTTGGTGATGATGGTGTTCCTGCCATCCCGCAATATAGGCCATCCGATTTATATCCGACGGATAGGAAGGAAACTGTGGCAATTTTGCAAAAAGACACCCACACCCTCTCCGCATTTGCAAATAAGGCATTCCCTCGTTCATCCTTTTCTCCCACAAGATAAACTACTCATATAAATGCATCTTGATGCGTGCAACGCATGGGCATCTTGCTAGTCTAAAAAACTATCCATCATTTGCCACACTAGTGGTTGCAGATGAAATACCTACCCAAGCACAGCGCGATACAGGAGCGACACACAATTACAAGCTGATATTCTGTTGGACAATGGAGGCTATAACCAATTACTTTTATGGGAACAATAGCACCCAGGAAATTTGAAGGGTAGGTATGAACAAAATTGGAACTGCACATGTACTGCTAAGTGATTCAATATACACATTACCAATCGAGGAGGAGAACGATGGTCGCGACGGCCTCTGTGAGTCATGGTCGGCAACGGGAGTCAGTTCATTGTCCACGATGGTGGTGCTTCTGCGCTTGGCGTCGGCTTCCGGGAAGCAGATCCGAGACCGTGGAAGACGGTGCCGGGGAAGAGGCTCCGTGTACGACGACGGTGGACCGGCTCCAGTGCGGCGTACAAGGTCGTCGATGAGGCAGATGCGCTGCGGTGAACGAGTGCGCCGATGTAGAAGGGAAGGAGCACGAAGGCTGCAGTGCCGTGGAGAAGTCTATTTTGCGGTGGGGATAAAAAATGGGGAGTATTCAGGTGTACTACTCTGGGTGCCAGGGTGGGGTTGGCTGGGTAGGGTGAACCTGAAGTTACGGAAACAACCCCCTACCAACCGTCATCCATAGGCCTGTTCCGAAGGCAATGATGGTAACTTCCCACTGCTCGAATCAGGGTCGCGGGAGATTTTCCCGCCGACCTCAAAATTTTGTGACACTGAACTCCATGTGTGGCGTGTTGGGTGATTCGGCTAAGCAACTAGCGAGTAGTACTAGTAAACTCTGCATATTAGGTTTGACCGAAGTCAAACTTCCTAAAGTTTGACCAAGTTTATAGAAAAATATAAACATTTACCATAACAGATATGTATGATGTGAAAGTACATTCAATAATGAATCTAATGGTATTTATTTGTTATTGTATATGTTAATATTTTTTGTTATAAACTTTCTGAGAGTTTACAAAACTTGACTTTGACCAATGCTAATACGCAGACTTAAATAAAAACGGAGGGTGTACACATTTGTTTTCTTAGTATGTAGTGAATTAATCATTTGTTGAAATTGTGAAATAAATATATTAGGCTACTGACTTCGAATGTAATGGTCTATACAATTCAATAGTTACAATCATTGTCGAATTCCAAGATGTATACGAGGTCTATAGTACTTCACAACATGCTCAAACTCGCATAATCCCAGTCAAATGACAATCAAAATGCATTTCATAGTTATTACTTTGTAGGATGCAACAAAACCAACAATAACTCTACATCAGCCATTATAAAAGCAACATTTTGAACATATCCCAATGTGTGAATGAAACGTGCAGAGAGAGCTTGCGAAGATGGAGCAGATAGGGCGGGAAAGATTGTATGTATGTGGACGAGAGAGTAGGAGACAAACCTAACGAAACAGAAAGAGGGAGATAGAGAGAGAAAGAGAGGGGAAGAAGTTAGGTCTGTGAGAAAGATGGAGACATGTAATATACGTGAGATGCGTGTGCATCCAGATTCTGTACATGTGGAAGGAGAAGAGACAACAGGTTTGATGAGAGAGCTGGAAAAACATGGACGAGAGGGGAAGGATCTCGTGGGTTGAGGGATTGATAAATTTGTGCGGGGGAGAAAGGGATTGGTAATTTTGTGCGAGAGAGAGAGGGTGGGGGGAGGAGTCAGTCAGCCGTCGTCACATCATCCTGCTTCCAAATGGCCCCACATTCTCTAGTGCAGTGTGGTTGTCGTCTTCAATCTCCTCGATGCCCTCTTTGAAGATTGAGGTGTTGTGCAGGCTGGGGTGCGAAGAAGCACAAGCGAGAGTGGTCGCCATATAACTTTGGATGGGGATGAATTGTGTGCTCGGGGGAGGGGGTGTGTGTGATGTGTGCTGTCTGTGTGTGTGTGTGTTAGATATTGAGAGAAAACAAACCTAAGGAGAGAAGTGTGTGTGTATGTGACGGAAAGCTACTTGCTAAACAGGGTATTCACGAAGAGATTGTGCGTGCGAGATAGAGAGCGATATGCGGGCCTTGAGGTGGGCAGGGGCCGGGTGAGGGTGTCAAAATGTGCGGGTTAATGCATGTGTTACATGCGATCATGCGAGGGACGGACGAATCGAGAGAGATGGTTGTTGTGTTACGGATGCTCCTCTCTCTCTCTCTCACACACACACACAAGTAAAATAGAAGACCGTTCTCTCATGTATACACAACGTATCGGCATCTGTCTATGTCTAACTCATGCATGATCATTTGCACATTCACACCTCTCTATGTCTCTATCACACGCACACCGTCTCCACATTGCCCTTCTGCCACAACACACATAGGGACACATACACACGTTCTCTCTCAGTCACACACACATGGGCTGTTTGGTTTGAGACTAAGTTTGCCTAAGGTTGCCACACCTAAGGTTAGGTAAGTTTGACCAACTTAGGTAGGTGTTTGGTTCAAGCCACACCTTAGGCAAGACACATTAGGGTCCCACATTACATACACTCAAAAAGTGTGGCAAGATTCCCTTAGGCTTGCCAACTTGTGGCTCTCATTTTGAAGAACTAACCTTAGGCAAGTGTGGCAACATTGTCTCTATGAAAAGTGGGCCATAGGGGCAATAAAGTGTGGCAAGCCAAAGTGTGGCAAAAACCAAACACATGCCAACTAAACTGTGGCTGCCAAATTTTGGCTTGGCAAACGGTGGCTGGGAACCAAATAGCCCCAAAATCAGTATTAAAAAAAACTAGGGCACACCTAAAACGTCCAAATCCAGATAAACATGAACTGGAGCTAAATTCAAATATATGGAAATATTGTAGCGTCAAGAACTTTTCCCAGAAAAAAAGTTGAGTAATATTCTGGGATTGTTTTCACACACACAAAAAGGTTCGGTGGATGTCCTTCGAGCGCGACACGGTGACGCATCGTTCGATCGACCGCACGGGCGCGGTTCACGTGCTTGCACAGGATTCCGTATCATGGCTGTGGTAACTAATAAAAGTGCTGCCTAAGTATAATGTTTACATGTACTAGTACAGTTTTCTTTTAAGTTTGACCAACCCTATATAAAACTAAACTAAGCTCCCATACGCGCACTCATCAATATGCCGCTGCCGCCGTTGCGCATGCCGGCGCCCACCTGCTCCGGCCAACAATTTCTCGCCCGTCACCGCCGTGTCGCCGCCAAGCCGAAGGCTCGCCCGCTCACGTCGTATGCACTCCCTCCTCGCGATGCTGCTGTGCTGCCAAGCACGCGAGCAGCTAGTGGAGCCGCGTCTATGCACGCAGCATACAAAGAGGAGGACGAGCGCATGCTCCAGCACGCCGGCGAGGAGGAACTAGCGTGTCATTGTCGTCTCCGCCCGCGCGAAGGAGGCGCGCATGGTGGCTGTCGCGGTGGAAGCCGGTCGCGCGCGCGTCGAGCCCGCAAACCGGGTGCGGACGCGGAATCTACCTTCGAGGCCTTGAATGCCACGTGGATCATGCAATCTGATGGAGCAATTTGGGTCAGTCAACTCTTGTGAGCCGTTTGATGCAATATGGATGGCTAGAAGGGCTTCTTCAACCTCCGAAATAGATGCATGGTTCATCTTCTCAGCCCGCCACACGCCTAACCGTCTGCCGCCGCCACCGCGCCCTCCCCTGAACTGTCTGCCACCGCCATGCTAACCCCCCACCCCTGCCATCCATTTGACCCCGGACACGATCCATTTTTCCGGCGAACTGCATTCCACACCCAACACTCATAAGATAGATCATGGGCGCCCTGCCGTCTTCTTCCTTCACTCCGTCGAACTTCTTTCACAAATCGACTGACCCAAATTATATTACTAGTACGAACGTATTAACTACAGTAGGAACACGAAGATACGAGCAGTAGTACCAACTTCAAGTAGTAAGACATAGTACTAGTACTACTGTACGTACTAAAGAGTTCAAATAATGAGAAAGAACATAAACATAGTTCTGCTGGGGCCTCAGCACAACACACCCTTGAAAATAAACTAAGCAACTAGTCCACTTGACACTACAGTAGAACCAGCATGAGAGACGGCACTGCCACCTACTCGGAGTCCGAGTCCACGTCCTCGGCTTCTTCCTCGTCCCTCTTCCTCTTCGCCGACGCTTCTTTGCTTGAACCGAACACTAGGCTCTGCTTCTTCATCCAACCCTTGTAGATATTTAAAAAAGGTAGGCATCCATTGCTGCGTGAAGGATGTGATCTTCATCTAATGTCTTCGACTCCCATGCATGATGAAACTCGTGATGAGGTTTCTTCAGTTTAGCGTACGAACGATCAATCATGGCTGCTGCTAGGGTCAGCATTGAAGGCTGAGAGGAGGACACCAGCCCTTCCTTCTGGAGGTCAAAGGGGTCGCCTACAATGAGGCCTATCCGACCCAGGATTTCCTTGTCGTTCCTAAAGTCTACAATAACGAATTTGACTCGGCCCCTTAAGGAACTTCTTAAATTCCTCGCATTCAACGTCGGCATGGCATATGTGGTAGACCAAGCATAAGTCATGCATGCAAACCTGGATCACGGCGGGCTTCTTCTTCTCTGCCTCCTTTAGTTTCTTCTCACTTCCCAGGACTGTGGTGTACTCAACATCTATCCCAGCGACCCACTCATCATTTGAGTTTTCGAACATGCGTTTGAAGCGAGCAAGGCATTCTTTCACTGTTGCGGAAGAACGGGTGTAGATGATGTCGAACTCATCGCCGGTGATGGTTCTAACGTTGTACTCACCGCCGATCATGGAGATTTGGGACGCCATGGATTTGGGAGGAGGGTTAGGATTAGTGGAACTGCCGTAATGTGAAAGGACGTGACGACTGGGAGCGAACTGTTGTAAGGTACTGTACTAGTAGAAGACGGGGACGAGTAGGGCATGCGAACGGCTTGGGGTTGCTGGCTTGCCCGGTGGATAAACGGCTGCAAGCCCCCAAAGAGTTCTCGAGAACTATGCGGGACCCACTAGATGTCATGTCTACTAGACCCATATCGTAGGCCTAACGGTATAGCTTCTGCCTGTTCGCACGCCATGCCGGCTTGTGTGTAACTTCAATTAATTCCATCAACCGTTGCGCCTCCCACGACCTTCGCCTCCCTCGCGCAGTCGCTCCCTTTGAGACTTCGACGACTATAAATGAGCAATTTTTTTGCCTACTCCGCATGCATGATACTCCCTCTGGTCCTTTTTTACTTCCGTCAACCGTTTATACTAAAAATATCAATATCTACAATACTGATTATTATGAGTATAAAGCACCTCTTGGGTGGGTTATATTTTTTTTAGGTTAGTTGAGTTCAAACTAACCCAAACTAACTCTAACACGTGGATCCAAAGAGGCCAAGGTTAGCTATTAGAGTACTACTACCTCCCTTCTAGTTTAAAGGGCTCGATTCAAAAATTTGACCTACTCTTAGCAAGATAGAGGTGGTGTAATAGTTATTGTAGTTCTTCACAAAAAATGTGTTTACCAATGCATGCATGAACACTAGTTACTCTAAACCCCCTCTCTTCTTTAATTCTTTGCCACATCAGCATGTTTGCTATTCCCGTGTGCATGATACTAGCTAAGATACCACCATTATGGTCAGCCTTAATCATCGCATGCAATAATTTAGTGCACCTTGAAATATGAACATGTGTGGGGCGTGTATGTTTTTAATGACTTGAGACTATACCTAGCCCGGCATGCAAGATGAGACTTACAGTATTATGCACCGTTCCCCATACCTGCAGGAAGCCCGTTCGTCTCCAAATCTTTTCCTCTCCATGTGTGGAAAGAATATGCCTGCCAGACTCTCCTTCTCCCTCCGGCGGTCCCACCACTCCACCCCGTGTGGAAAAAATCTGCATGCATGACTCTCCTCCCCCCGCGCTCGTCCAATCATTTGTGACCAGCAATATTTCCATCCCTTCCCTCCCCCGTAATTTACTCCAACAAATATGCCCACGTAGTTGTTAGTTAACTGCAGGTGCATTGGGTCACTGACATATGGGCCCAACAGGGGTCTGGCCTACATGTCAGTGACGCAACTGGACCTGCAGTTAAGTCAGTGCAGCTCAGTCCATATCTTACGTAGGTGTGCCATTGCTCGCTATAAATACTGCGCCTCCCACGACATCGCTATCTCCTCCCCCTCCCTGGCTCCCTCTCACGTCGACCACCATGGCATCGCCCCTCCCAAGCCCTAGGCGCCCCTCGCTGCACCGCGCGGACGGTCACGCGTCGCTGTTCCGTTCCTCGCCGCCACTAGTCGACGAGGACGCGTCGGCGTTCCACTCCTCGCCACGACGCGACGCATCGCCGTTCCGTTCCTCACCGCCACTAGTCGAGGAGGACGCGTCGGCGTTCCGCTCCTCGCCGCGACGCGTCGAGGTGGACACGTCGGTGTTCCAATCTCGCCAGCACGCGCGTTGGAGGACGCGTCGGCTCCCCGCTACGAGGAGAACACCGCGCCGCCCGGCGAGCCCCCCAGCCTTGAGGAGCTTTGGAAAGAAATGGATGTCGCCTTGTGGGAGGCTTTGCCTCCAGCAGAGCGCGCCAAAATAGAGGCGGAGAAGAAGGCCGAGGAAGAGAAGCGCACCGCGGAACAAGCTGCCTGGGAGGCCTATGTCGCGTCCGAGAGAGTCAGGCAATTGGCTCTTTGGCAGAAGGCTCGTGCGAGGGCCGTGAGGGTGGCGGAGGACGCCCGTGCCGATGTCCTGAGTGCAGTCGGGCCCAAGCGCCTCATCTACGCTTGGCGGTACGTGGACCGGGTGCACGCTTCCAACGAGGAGGAGTACCTGTTGGCGCCAGATCACCACACCGGTGAGATCGCGCTCGCCCGCCGGCAAGCCGCCAATCAGCACCTCGCGAGTTGCGAGGCTGAGGAAGAGGCGTTGGGTCGGCGCGCTGGGAAACGGCCGCGCACCAGGGCACTCGTGGCGTGCCGCAAGCGCTCCTGCGAGCGTCGTGGCTTTTAGGAGTATAATTTTTGTTTCGTAAGGCGATCTCATTAGTTTTGGGACGCAAATGATAAATCCCGAACGTTCAGGAATTATTAGCGTCCTTAATTAAGTATGTAAAAGGGAAAGTTTGGAAACCTTGTGTATTCGTACGCATTTTGCAAGTACATGCATATAGCACAAACTTTACTATATACTATCGCACTACACGTCTCTCTCTATATATTCTTGCAAACTATGCTACTCCCTCCGTCCAGGTCAATAAGTCATCTTTGGTTGTGCACCGTGGCCAAGAAGGAAGGAAGACTTATACACCTAGACGGAGGGAGTACTACTATTACTTATGTACGTGCAAATGCACGTTTTAAAATTACGATGCGGTTTTTGTAAAAAAACTGGCCCTAGGAGTAGTAGCTAGGGATACTAGGAGTAGTAGCTAGGGATTGAGTGTGCGAGATGAACCGGAGAAAGTAAATGCAGAGAGATGAAATGCAAAAAATACGGAGGGATGTGATGGTTGCTTGTCCGTTTATTTTACCAGGCCACTTATTACTGGGAGTGGTTGGGTTTTGTGATATGACGGCTTTACTGCCGCGCCACGAGCGGGGTGAGACTCCCGTGCAGCGCCGCCCTCTACACTAGTACTACTACATCGGTCATGGTTTATCCCCCATTGAATTTGACTGAAGATTTAACTGACAAAATGTTAGTGCATGTCAACAAAAACAATATCGTTGGATCCGTATTTGAACATAGTTTTCAATGATATAATTTTAGGTGACATGCATCATCATTTATCGTACTATATATAATGTTAGTTCAATTTTTGGTCGTACTAATCTATAGTAAGGTGCCCGTGCGTTGCACGGAAGAGTGAAATGCATTGATCGGGGAGTTGTTTATTTTGACAAAGGATGTGGGGTCATCTCATGTGTAACGGGTATCGATAGGTTTGTTCGGATATTATTTCATCTCTAGAGCTCACAAACATCCGGGTGAAATAGTTAAAAAGTATCTTTTGCAAACAAAAGCGTTCAACTGTTCAACCTGCATCCAAAACTTGTGAAGAAATAACTCTTATTGTGCTTTGCAGGAAATGATCGTCAAGAATTAGTTTTTGAGTATCCATTGTTATACATGTTGGCTACAGATGACATGGCACTTTCTTATAGTGAACAGTTGGCTATACTATTTAAGTATTAACCATGCCCTTATACACCTAGACGGAGGGATTAAATCAGGATGACTTGGAAGGGGGCAGAGGATATGTAAGAAATGGTTCATCATAAGTCTTTCACCAGTACTGTAGTAAAACTTCATACATGGAAGATTCTAGACTAAACCATAAATGGATACACTTTTATTCATGCGTGATACTCCAATAGAGCAAGATCATGCATGGAAGTCTCCACATGCTTAGACAGCGGATTACATTGAGCGAAGACTAATGATGAACATTTAACTTGATAATGCAGATCTCTAGGTGAACCTCCTTGGAGTCCCCGTGCACATTGTTGGGGGTCAAATAATACCGGGCGTCTTCCATGTCCACATCGGCGGGAAAGTGCCAGCTCGGCAGAGTCCAAGTATGCTTGGCGTAGTCAGTGTCGCCGCCCACGTACCTCCGAGGGGTAGTAATAGTGAGCACGCACCCGTACATCGACCTTCTGTCAGTGTCAGCGTCGGCGGCGTCGCCCCTGACGCACACTACAGAGATGTGGCGGCGGCCTACGCGGGCCTCGTCGGTGGCCACGATCAAGAGGAAGACGCTGCCGTCCTCCTCCGAGACTAGCAGGCGGCGCTGATCCTCCAGCGACTCCGGCACGGTGAACGGGTAGCACGTCTTGTACTTGATGTTCTTCGCCAAGGGCCAGCAGTGATTGCCGCACGCCTGCGTCGGGTGATGCACGATGTCCGCCGGCGAGCCCCAAAACGGCACCCGGCACTCATAGCAGTAGACGAAGGGCTCCTTGGAGGCATCAACCAGGCCGTCCATGAAGCGGGAGTGGCTGTAGGGGACGTTCCGCCAGTTGAATATATGAGCAAGTTACTAAGAGATTTAGTCCGAATAAGCACAAAATAAATCATGACGGCTATAACAGAGATTAAACTAATCATGCGGACTAGCATAGTAGATGAACAGATCGAATCTAGGACACAGACTAGAAACATGAATTCTACCACGATTTTGAACAGGAAGGACAGAAACACATACGGTGCAACGGGAGCAGCACCATTGGCGTTGAGGTTGTCGCCCATGTCGTTGAGGAAGAGGTTTCCGAGGTCGGGGAAGAAGTCGTCATCGGTGAAGTCGTCGCTAGTAGCAGTCGCGAGAGTGTGCTCCCCAAATTTCAACAGCGCCCGCCGAATGGAGCGCAGGAGGGAGTGGCTGTAGGGGACGTTGCGGCCGCTGAATGGAGCGCAGGAGTAGCCCACGAAGCAGTAGATGGTGCTCCTCCCTAGTCTCTATTCTTATCTCTATCTCTACTACTCTTCTTTGTTTTTTATAATATACTAGTTGTAGTTGTCAAATCGAATAGTACTGCGCCGTCCACTGCACGCCCGGCTGAACACGCCTCCTCGCCTCCATCAAACCCCTCCGTTAAACCCGCATGCAAACCGAGAAACCTACTCCGGCCCGTGGGAGGAAATTTGCCGGTTGCCGTTGGAGAATAATAGAGTCACGTCCAATCCATTTGAGTTAATTGCGTGTATGATTCTCCCTCTATCAAAAGTTAATTGCATCCTTAATCTTGTATTCTAAGTACTCTGTGGGTTCCACTATCAGTACAGTGTACATGTGTAACACCCCGCATGTAACTTGCCATATTTGTAACTCCGACTCTTGCCATTTCCGGCTATGTGTTATGATTTTCCCTCCGTTGTCGGGTTTTGTCTTTCGTTTTGTATTTTGTCATGTCATGCATTTTCTTATCATGTCATCATGTGCATTGCATTCGCATACGTGTTCGTCTCATGCATCCGAGCATTTTCCCCGTTGTCCGTTTTCCAATCCGGCGCTCCTATCTCCTCCGGTGCACCCCTCTAGTTTTCTTTCGTGTGCGTGTGTCAAACTTTCTCGGAATGGACCGAGGCTTGTCAAGTGGTCTTCTTATACCACCCGGAGACTACCGGTCAAGTTTCGTTTCATTCGGAGGTCGTTTGGTACTCCAACGGTTAACCGGGCATCCGCAAAGTTCATTTGAGTGTCCAGCAAAAACCCCCTCTAAAACCAGCCCAAAACCCACCAAACTCTCTTCCATGCTCTAGGTCGTTCGATCACGATCGTGTGGGCGAAAACCGCACCTCATTTGGAGCCTCCTAGCTCCCTCTACCTATAAATAGGTGGGCATCCCGAAAAACGAAACTGCAGATGATTTTTCCCTCCGCGCCGCCGGACAAGTCGCGCCGCCGCTCCCGACCAGTGGCATCGCGCCACGTCGCCCCGCCGCCGTCTCCGCCGCGCCAGGCCCGCCGGGCCCGGATCAGGCCCGCGGGGCCCATCTCCGCCGCCGCGCGCCCGCGAGCGCGCCCTCGCCTCCCGCCGCCCGTAGCTCGCCGTGGCTCGCCGCCGCCTGCCCTCGCCGGCGCCGGCCGGTCCCGCCATCTCCGCCGCGCCGGGCGAGCTCTCCGGCCGCCGCCGGCGTGCTGCTCCTCCGGCCTCCGCGGCCCCGCCGCCCGTGCCCGCCGGCCGCCGGCCTCCTCCTCCGGCCGCAGCCCGGGGCTCCGCCGCCCCTCCTCCTCCGGCCTCCCTCGCCGATGCGCCTTCCTCTCCTTCTTCGTCCCCGTCGCCGGCAAGCGCCGCCAGGCCTTTGTCCGATCGGATCTGGTATAGCCGTTGACTTTCCCCCCGAGCCCCGTTTTTCTTCTAAGTCCTCAACATTTCTCAGCATGTGCTCCTGTTTGAGATGACGTAACTTCTTGCATGTAGCTCCGATTCGCGCGTGTAATATGTCAAATTGTTCGCCTCGTGATGCTCTTCATTTTGTTCAATTGCACCATGTTCATTAGAGGTCATCTTTATTTTTGTATAGTCCATGTATTTTTGTGACCTCTGTGGTGACTAGCACAATCATGCAAAGTAGGCCCCGTAATATTTCTGATTTCAGGGAGTTAGTGATTTCTCGAAGTCCTCGTCTGCTGTAATTTTGTTGCCATGTAAACTTGATGCTACAGAGAGATCCATGCATATTTTGGAGATGTTCAGTAAGGATGTTTCGTAGATATAGTTGTAATTGATCCATTCATGCAATTTTTCGCAATTTTGGAGTGCCAAAGCATGACTCAATTGTGCTCTACTTTTGCTATAAAATATTTCTGGCAGATTCTTGACATGATTTGCAATCTTGCCAAGCTTATTGTAGTTAATCCATACATGCTATGCAATTTTTCTTTCCATGGTTAGCTTCATAAACATGCCATCTTGCTGTAGGTATGCTTGGTTTGTCATGAATTGCTCTGTAGTGACTGCATCAAACTCACAAAGAGGCCTACATATTAATATTTCTGCCATGCTCTGTTTTCTGCTGAGTCTGAAACCTGATAACGAAACTTGCTATGTTTACTTGCTTGCCACCATATCTTCTGGTCCTTCTTGGCTTACGGTCAGTAAGGGACTTTTGTCATGTGCATTTAGTAGAACACTACCATGCTTTGTTTTGCTATGTTATCACAATATCTCTTATTTAATTAATGCATCTATATATTTTGGTAAAGGGTGGAAGGCTCGGCCTTATGACTGGTGTTTTGTTCCACTCTTGCCGCCCTAGTTACTGTTATACCGGGATTATGTTCCTTGAGTTTGCGTTCCTTACGCGGTCGGGTGATTTATGGGACCCCCTTGACAGTTCGCCTTGAATAAAACTCCTCCAGCAAGGCCCAACCTTGGTTTTACCATTTGCGACCTATACCTTTTTCCCCCGGGTTTTCTAGAGCCCGAGGGTCATCTTTATTTTAAACCCCCGGGCCAGTGTTCCTCTGAGTGCTGGTCCAAACTAGAGCCCTTTGCAGCGCCACCTTGGGGAAACTCGAGGATTGGTTTTAGTTGTACGGACTGCTCATCCGGTGTGCCCTGAGAACGAGATATGTGCAGCTCCTATCGGGATTTGTCGGCACATTCGGGCGGCTTTGCTGGTCTTGTTTTACCATTGTCGAGATGTCTTGTAAACCGGGATTCCGAGACTGATCGGGTCTTTCCGGGAGAAGGTTTATCCTTCGTTGACCGTGAGAGCTTATGATGGGCTAAGTTGGGACACCCCTGCAGGGTATTATCTTTCGAAAGCCGTGCCCGCGGTTATGAGGCAGATGGGAATTTGTTAATGTCCGGTTGTAGATAACTTGTCACTTGACCCAAGTAAAATACATCAACTGCGTGTGTAGCCGTGATGGTCTCTTCTCGGCGGAGTCCGGGAAGTGAACACGGTCTGAGTTATGTATGACGTAAGTAGGTGTTCAGGACCTCCTCTTGGTCATTGCTAGATGACGTCCGTTCCATTGCTTCTCTTCTCGCTCTCATTTGCGCAAGTTAGCCACCATATATGCTTTTGCCGCTGCAGCTCCACCTCTCTGCACCATCTTTTCCTACAAGCTTAAATAGTCTTGATCTCGCGAGTGTGAGATTGCTGAGTCCCCATGACTCACAGATTCTACCAAAATAGTTGCAGGTGCCGATGATGCCAGTGCAGATGATGGCGTCGATCTCAAGTGGGAGTTCGACGAGGAACGTGGTCGTTACTATGTGTCTTTTCCTGATGATCAGTAGTGGAGCCCAGTTGGGACGATCGGGGATCTAGCATTTGGGGTTGTCTTATTTTCATCTGGATTTTGACCGTAGTCGGTCTATATGATTGTATTTTGGATGATGTATGAATGTTATTTATGTATTGTGTGAAGTGGTGATTGTAAGCCAACTCTTTATCCCATTCTTGTTCATTACATGGGATTGTGTGAAGATGACCCTTCTTGCGACAAAACCACTATGCGGTTATGCCTCTAAGTCATGCCTCGACACGTGGGAGATATAGCCGCATCGTGGGCGTTACAAGTTGGTAATCAGAGCCATCCCCGACTTAGGAGCCCCCTGCTTGATCGAATCGCTGACGTTGTTGAGTCTAGATTAAAAATGTTTTGAGTCTTAGGATTATATATATCGAAGAGTAGGATTCTTTTTACTCCTCAGTCCCTTCGTCGCTCTGGTGAGGTCTCCTGACGTAGAAGTTTTGACTATCCTCTCCTCAAATTTCACTAAAATTTTTTTAGGATCACGCGGGTATCTTGGAATCGTTCCGATGGATTTGTGACGAGAACATTGTTCTTGGTGCCTCCTGACATTTAGGGGTTGTGGCAGTGTCCCGGGGAGTTGAGCTCCGAGGTGTTGTCGTCACAATTTTATCGTTGCAGTTCTGGAATACCTGAGTTTCGCCGACATCGAAATCTCTTTTATGCAGTTGTTGGTGAGATCACCTAGACGCCACCCAGTACTGGGGCGGGAGTTTGGGAGTATTGCCATAACTTGTATAACGGATGTTTTTCGAAGGTTGAGGTAAACGATTTCCGAAGATTTCTTGGTTGTGTGTTGATGGATGGATACAGCTGGATCTAGGGATTGTTAGTTTGGGTGATATATTTTGTGTCCCCTGTATCCCCTACACCAGATTGCATAACCAGAAAGTTTCGGGAGTTTATAAGTGGGAATTCAAGTAGCCTTAGGATATCTTTCCGACAGACGCATGATATGAGATTGGGGTTCGACGTCTAGTGGTCCGCCTTTCCACGGTTGATTTTACAGTGGTCTCGTTGTGTCTTAAAGAGTCCATGGCTTTGCCGACTCGGGGACGCTTCGTATGTCATGTGCACAGCCTTGTACATGATGGTGCTGTACGATTGAGCCCGTGTGGGCCCCACCACGAAAACTTCGGACGAAATATCTATCATATGTTTGTTCCGGCTTATTCTGCAAGCCAATACTTTGTTTGTTTTGTATTGTGGTATTCGAGTTGCTTCGAATTCATATGTTCATTCCATATCTTTTTCAAGTGGCTTCTCAACTTATGGAAGTGTGATGATTTACTACGGAATTCATTCGTTCATCTTCGTTCGAATGTTTATTGTGAAGACTATATGTTGCAATTTCTATCCGTTGATTCTACTTATCTATTTGTCTATCAAGATGCTAACGGATGTCACCCTCTTCAGGATGGCTCCGCCAACGCGTCAGAATCCGGATCGCAATGAAGGGAGTCAAGCGAACCCTCCGCCACCACCTCCACCTCCGGAGGCATGGCAAGCAATCATGGCAGCCACCAACGCCAATGCTCAGATGATTCTGCAACTCTTGCAAGAACGTACTCAAGGGCAAGGCAATCAAGGCAATCAAGGTCAAGGCAACAATCAGTTTCACTTTGCCACTCTCAACCAGTTTCTCGCAAATCAGCCCAAGTCTTTCAGCTACTGTGCCGAGGCCACGGATGCCGATGATTGGCTCGTGGACATCAACAAGCATTTTGAATGTAGCAATGTCAGGCCTGAGGACTATGTCAAGTTCGCTTCTTTCCAGCTCAAGGACCAAGCTGCTGATTGGTATCAACAATACAAAGATTCCAGAGGAGGTCGTGTGATCACTTGGACTGACTTCTGTCGGGACTTCAAAGCGCACCACATTCCACAAAGTGTTGTTGAGAGCAAGCGTGAGGAGTTCCGCAATCTCAAGCAAGGCAACATGTCTGTGTATCAATACAACATTCAGTTTCAGAAACTTGCTCGCTTCGCTAAACAAGACGTTCCTGATGAGAAGAGTATGATCTATCACTTCAGAGGTGGCCTTAAAGAGGATCTGCAGTTAGCTCTCGTTCTTGTTGAGCCTACTCAGTTTGATCAATTCTACAATATGGCACTGAAGCAAGAGGCTGCTCAGCTCAAGTGTGAGGCTTCTAAGAAGAGAGTCAGAGACGCAGTTCAGTCTTCTTCTTCCTCACTTGTGACAGCTAAGCAACAGAAGTTCTGGTTGCCTCCTCCTCCTCCGTTTCGTCAGCCTTACCAGCAGAAGAACAAAGGTGGCCATGGTTCTTCAAACTCTTCCAACTCTGGCTATCAGAACAAGTCTCAGAATCAAGCTCCAAAGTCCAATGCTCCTTATCACCGTCCACTCTCAGAGGTGACTTGCAACAAATGTCAGCAGAAAGGTCACTATGCTAACAAGTGCTTCAACCAAAGGCGTCTTCCTCCTCCTCCTCCTGTCAGATCTTCCAGCAATGCAGTGGTCAAGCATAATCCAAAGTTTGCAAAGGTGAACATGATGAATGCAGCTCAAGCGGAGGAATCTACTGATGTGATAATGGGTAATCTTCCTGTTAATGATATTCCTGCAAAAGTTCTTTTTGATACTGGTGCATCGCATTCTTTCATTTCTAGACCTTTTGTGGCTATGCATGATCTGGTTACTGAAGTATTGCCGAGTCCTCTGTCTATTGTTTCTCCGGCTCGACAACTGACTTCTCGAGCATTCGTTCGGGATTCCACAATCAAGTTGGGCGACTATGCATTTCTGTCTTCTCCAATTGTTCTTGGTGACTCGGATATTGATCTAATTCTCGGAATGGACTGGCTTTCTAAGCACAAAGCTCTACTTGATTGTGCTGCCAGGGAAATTCAATTGACACACTCGTCTGAGGATGTGATTATTTATGCCGCTCGTGATGAAACCATTCGGTTATTTTCTCTCAATGAGAAGGGCGAATTGAATGCCATCTCTCAAATTCCAGTCGTTTGCGAGTACCAAGATGTCTTTCCAGAAGAGCTTCCGGGTATGCCTCCTCATCGGCCAGTTGAGTTCGTTATCGAACTAGAGCCTGGCACTGAACCCGTTTGCAAGCGTCCATACAAGCTTGGACCCAACGAGCTGAAGGAATTGAAGAAGCAGCTCGATGAACAAGAACGTCTGGGTTTGATCAGACCGAGTTCTTCTCCATGGGGTTGTGGTGTTCTTTTTGTCAAGAAGAAGGATGGCACGGACCGACTTTGTGTCGACTACCGTCCATTGAACAAGAAGACAATCAAGAACAAGTATCCACTTCCCAACATCAATGAGCTATTTGAGCAACTCAAAGGGGCTAAAGTATTCTCGAAGCTTGACCTTCGTATGGGTTATCATCAGATTCGCATTCGTGAAGAAGATATTCCCAAGACAGCATTCAGAACAAGCTTTGGTTCTTATGAATATACTGTCGTGTCTTTCGGCCTTGTCAATGCTCCTCCGGTGTTCTCTCGGATGATGAATTTCATCTTCAACCCCTATACCAATGAATTCGTTCTGGTGTATCTCGATGATATCTTGGTCTTCTCCAAGAATAAGCAGGATCATGCCAAACATTTGCGATTGGTGCTCGACAAGCTCAGAGAGTATCAATTCTATGCGAAGTTCTCTAAATGTGAGTTTTGGCTCGATGAAGTTCTTTTCTTGGTCACATCATCTCTGCCAAGGGCATCGCTGTTAACCCCGAGAAGGTGTCCGCAGTTCTGGATTGGGAACCTCCTCAAAATGTCAAGCAGCTCCGCAGTTTTCTGGGTCTTGCAAGCTATTGCCGAAGATTCGTTGAGAATTTCTCCAAGATTGCAAAGCCTCTTTCCAACCTCCTACAGAAGCATGTGAAGTATGTCTGGTCTCCTGAGTGTGACGTTGCTTTCAACACTCTCAAAGAGAAACTAGTCACAGCTCCTGTCTTGACTCCTCCTGATGAATCCAAGCCGTATGAAGTTTTCTGTGATGCTTCTCTCCAAGGTCTCGGTGCTGTGTTAATGCAAGAGAAGAAAGTTGTGGCCTATACCTCTCGGCAGTTGAAGCCCAACGAGAAGAACTACCCCACTCACGATCTTGAGTTGGCGGCAGTTGTCCATGCATTGATTACGTGGAGACATCTCTTGTTGGGAAGACAAGTGGACATTTTCACTGATCACAAGAGTCTCAAGTATATCTTCACTCAGCCCAACCTCAACCTCAGGCAGACTCGATGGGTCGAAATGATTCAAGAGTACAATCCGAGTATTGAATATACTCCAGGCAAAGCAAATGTCATTGCAGATGCTTTAAGCAGGAAGGCTTATTGCAACAGCTTAATTCTCAAGCCTTTCCAACCGGATCTTTGTGAAGCTTTCCGCAAGCTGAATCTCCAAGTTGTTCCTCAAGGCTTTCTTGCCAACCTCATAGTATCTCCTACTTTGGAAGATCAAATTCGTGAGGCACAACTCCTTGATGCCATGGTGAAGAAGGTGAAACGTGGTATCGACAAGGGTCTTTCCAAATACAAGTGCTATCGCATTGATGACAGAGACACTTTGTTCTTCGAGGACCGGATTGTGGTTCCTAAAGGTGATCTAAGGAAAGTCATAATGAACGAGGCGCACAATTCTCTCCTTTCCATTCATCCTGGAAGTACGAAGATGTATCATGACCTCAAGCAGTCGTATTGGTGGACTCGAATGAAGCGAGAAATTGCTCAATTCGTGAATGAATGTGATGTCTGCCGAAGAGTGAAAGCAGAACACCAACGACCAGCTGGTCTCCTCCAACCTCTTGCTATCCCAGAGTGGAAGTTTGATCATATCGAAATGGACTTCGTGACTGGATTTCCCAAGTCCAAGCGCGGAAATGATGCTATCTTCGTTGTCATTGACAAGCTCTCTAAAGTGTCTCATTTCCTTCCTATCAAAGAATCCATCACAGCAGCTCAGTTGGCAGAGCTCTACACCTCCAGAATTGTCTCTTTGCACGGCATTCCACAATTGATTTCTTCAGATCGTGGAAGCATCTTCACCTCTAAGTTCTGGGACTCCTTCCAGAAGGCCATGGGCACAAACATTCGCTTCAGCACAGCTTTCCACCCTCAAACTAGTGGCCAAGTCGAGCGAGTCAATCAAATTCTTGAAGATATGCTCAGGGCTTGTGTCATTTCCTTTGGCATGAAATGGGAAGATTGTCTTCCTTATGCTGAATTCTCCTACAACAACAGCTTCCAAGCGAGTTCGGGCAAGGCCCCATTCGAGATTCTCTATGGCAGAAAGTGCCGTACTCCTCTCAATTGGTCAGAGACTGGTGAACGCCAACTTCTTGGCAATGACTTAATCACTGAAGCTGAAGAAATGTGTAAAGTCATCCGTGATAATCTCAAAGCCGCGCAATCGTGCCAGAAGAGTTACTATGACAGTAAGCACCGTGATTTGGCTTTCGAGATCGGAGGCCATGTCTACCTCCGCGTCTCTCCAATGAAAGGCACTCGTCGCTTCGGTATCAAAGGGAAGCTTGCCCCTAGATACGTGGGTCCTTTCAAGATCATTGGCAAAAGAGGCGACCTCGCCTATCAACTTGAGCTTCCTTCCAACTTCGCGAACGTGCACGATGTGTTCCACGTGTCACAGCTCCGCAAGTGCTTCAAGACGCCTGAGCGCACTATCGACTTCGAAGAGATTGACCTCCAAGAAGATTTGTCTTATCATGAGCACCCCAGTTGCTATTCTTGAAGAAACTGAGCGCAAGACTCGCAACAAGTCAATCAAATTCCTGAAAGTGAAGTGGTCGCACCATTCCGACCGGGAAGCCACCTGGGAACGCGAGGACCATCTCCGTTCCGAATATCCGGAGTTCTTTCAGTCCTAGATCTCGGGACGAGATCCTCTCGTAGTGGTGGAGTGTTGTAACACCCCGCATGTAACTTGCCATATTTGTAACTCCGACTCTTGCCATTTCCGGCTATGTGTTATGATTTTCCCTCCGTTGTCGGGTTTTGTCTTTCGTTTTGTATTTTGTCATGTCATGCATTTTCATATCATGTCATCATGTGCATTGCATTCGCATACGTGTTCGTCTCATGCATCCGAGCATTTTCCCCGTTGTCCGTTTTCCAATCCGGCGCTCCTATCTCCTCCGGTGCACCCCTCTAGTTTTCTTTCGTGTGCGTGTGTCAAACTTTCTCGGAATGGACCGAGGCTTGTCAAGTGGTCTTATATACCACCCGGAGACTACCGGTCAAGTTTCGTTCCATTCGGAGGTCGTTTGGTACTCCAACGGTTAACCGGGCATCCGCAAAGTCCATTTGAGTGTCCAGCAAAAACCCCCTCTAAAACCAGCCCAAAACCCACCAAACTCTCTTCCATGCTCTAGGTCGTTCGATCACGATCGTGTGGGCGAAAACCGCACCTCATTTGGAGCCTCCTAGCTCCCTCTACCTATAAATAGTGGGCATCCCGAAAAACGAAACTACGATGATTTTCCCTCGCGCCGCCGGACAAGTCGCCCGCCGTCCCGGCCAGTGGCATCGCGCCACGTGCCCGCGCCGTCTCCGCGCGCCAGGCCGCGGGCCCGGATCGGCGCCCGCGGGCCATCTCCGCGCCGCGCGCCCGCGAGCGCGCCCTCGCCTCCCGCCGCCGTAGCTCGCGTGGCTCGCCGCCGCGCCTCGCCGCCGCCGGTCCACATCTCCGCCGCGCCGGGCGAGCTCTCCGGCCGCGCCGCCGGCCGTGCTGCTCCTCCGGCCTCCGCGGCCCGCCGCCCGTGCCCGCCGGCCGCCGGCCTCCTCCTCCGGCCGCAGCCCGGGCTCCGCCGCCCCTCCTCCGGCCTCCCTCGCCGACGCGCCTTCTCTCCTTCTTCTTCCCCGTGCCGGCAAGCGCCGCCCGGCCTTTGTCCGATCGATCTGGTATAGCACTGTTCCCGTTGACTTTCCGAGCCCGTTTTTTCTTCCAAGTCCTCAACATTTCTCAGCATGTGCTCCTGTTTCGAGATGCCGTAACTTCTTGCATGTAGCTCCGATTCGCGCGTGTAATATGTCAAATTGTTCGCCTCGTGATGCGCTTCATTTTGTTCAATTGCACCATGTCATTAGAGGTCATCTTGATGCCCAAATCTTCGTTGGAAGAGGGCTAGTTGCTGTTATTCTCTGGTTCTTATCAGAACTTGGAGATTTGTCATTTTTGTATCATTTAATCTGTGCATCTTTTGAGCATGAGCTCTACATGTGTTTTGAAGTATGCCATGCCATCTTTCCAGTGGTATAGTCCATGTATTTTTGTGATCTCTGTGGTGACTAGCACAAGCATGCAAAGTAGGCCCCGTAATATTTCTGATTTCAGAGACTTGATTTCTCTAAGTCCTCGTCTGCTGTAATTTTGTTGCCATGTAAACTTGATGCTACAGAGAGATCCATGCATATTTTGGAGATGTTCAGTAAGGATGTTTTGTAGCTATAGTTGTAATTGATCCATTCCTGCAATTTTTGCAATTATGGAGTGCCATAGCATGACTCAATCTTGCTCTACTTTTGCTATAAAATATTTCTGGCAGATTCTTAACATGATATTGCAATTTTGCCAAGCTTATTGTAGTTGATCCATACATGCTATGCAATTGTTCTTGCCATGGTTAGCTTCATAAACATGCCATCTTGCTGTAGGTATGCTTGGTTTGTCATGCATTGCTCTGTAGTGAGTGCATCAAGCTCACAAAGAGGCCTACATATTAATATTTCTGCCATGCTCTGTTTTCTGCTAAGTCTGAAACCTGATAACGAAACTTGCTATGTTTACATGCTTGCCATCATATCTTCTGGTCCTTTTTGGCTTATGGTCAGTAAGGGACTTTTGTCATGTGCATTTAGTAGAACACTACCATGCCTTGTTTTGCTATGTTAAGTTCCTGTAGCATGTTGATTTCGTGCTCTGAACATTGCTACCTGATGCTGTTTCTGCCATGTCCAGTTTTTCACTAAGTCTGTGAACCTGTAATCTTTTGCACTTTTGCCATGCTTGTTTGAGCTTGATATGTTGTGAACTAGCCGTAGCTCAGTGTTCATCTTTTGTCAAGCATCTCCTGTAGATTACTGCCATGTGCTTTGTTGCTATGTTGGGGTGCTGTAGCATTGTTCTTGTTGCATTTTAAGTGCTATCTTGCTGTTTATCGCAGATTAGTGTCATTCTTGTTTTGCTTGCCATTTGCAAACCGTGCATCCGATTCCGGTGATCTTTATATCGATTTCGACCGAAATCATCTCATCTTTCCAGTGGCATGCTTGGTTTGCCAAGTTACTTCCATGTTCATCATTTTCCTTCCGGAGCACGCATACGCATCACATATCATATCTTGCATATCATACATGTTTTGCATCATGTTGCTTGCGCATTTCTCGTTGTTGATTGTGGTTCCGTTTGTTTGTGTTCTTGTCTTGGGTAGAGCCGGGAGACGAGTTCGTGAACGAGGAACCTGTCGAGTACGCTTACGAGGATCAAGCTTTCGACAACTCTGAGAATCTTGCAGGCAAGATGACCACCCCTCGAAATCACTTCTATCTTTGCTATGCTAGTTGTTCGCTCTATTGCCATGCTCCGCTACCCAGCACTTGCTATATCATGTCTCCCATTTTAGCCATGCCAGCCCTAACCATCCTTCCCTAGCAAACCGTTGTTTGGCTAAGTTACCGCTTTTGCTCAGCCCCTCTTATAGCGTTGCTAGATGCAGGTGAAGTTGAAGTTGTTCCATGTCGGAACATGGATATGTTGGGATATCACAATATCTCTTATTTAATTAATGCATCTATATATTTTGGTAAAGGGTGGAAGGCTCGGCCTTATGCCTGGTGTTTTGTTCCACTCTTGCCGCCCTAGTTACTGTTATACCGGGATTATGTTCCTTGAGTTTGCGTTCCTTACGCGGTCGGGTGATTTATGGGACCCCCTTGACAGTTCGCCTTGAATAAAACTCCTCCAGCAAGGCCCAACCTTGGTTTTACCATTTGCGACCTATACCTTTTCCCCCGGGTTTTCTAGAGCCCGAGGGTCATCTTTATTTTAAACCCCCGGGCCAGTGTTCCTCTGAGTGCTGGTCCAAACTAGAGCCCTTTGCAGCGCCACCTTGGGGAAACTCGAGGATTGGTTTTAGTTGTACGGACTGCTCATCCGGTGTGCCCTGAGAACGAGATATGTGCAGCTCCTATCGGGATTTGTCGGCACATTCGGGCGGCTTTGCTGGTCTTGTTTTACCATTGTCGAGATGTCTTGTAAACCGGGATTCCGAGACTGATCGGGTCTTTCCGGGAGAAGGTTTATCCTTCGTTGACCGTGAGAGCTTATGATGGGCTAAGTTGGGACACCCCTGCAGGGTATTATCTTTCGAAAGCCGTGCCCGCGGTTATGAGGCAGATGGGAATTTGTTAATGTCCGGTTGTAGATAACTTGTCACTTGACCCAAGTAAAATACATCAACTGCGTGTGTAGCCGTGATGGTCTCTTCTCGGCGGAGTCCGGGAAGTGAACACGGTCTGAGTTATGTATGACGTAAGTAGGTGTTCAGGACCTCTTCTTGGTCATTGCTAGATGACGTCCGTTCCATTGCTTCTCTTCTCGCTCTCATTTGCGCAAGTTAGCCACCATATATGCTTTTGCCGCTGCAGCTCCACCTCTCTGCACCATCCTTTTCCTACAAGCTTAAATAGTCTTGATCTCGCGGGTGTGAGATTGCTGAGTCCCCGTGACTCACAGATTCTACCAAAACAGTTGCAGGTGCCGACGATGCCAGTGCAGATGATGGCGTCGATCTCAAGTGGGAGTTCGACGAGGAACGTGGTCGTTACTATGTGTCTTTTCCTGATGATCAGTAGTGGAGCCCAGTTGGGACGATCGGGGATCTAGCATTTGGGGTTGTCTTATTTTCATCTGGATTTTGACCGTAGTCGGTCTATATGATTGTATTTTGGATGATGTATGAATGTTATTTATGTATTGTGTGAAGTGGCGATTGTAAGCCAACTCTTTATCCCATTCTTGTTCATTACATGGGATTGTGTGAAGATGACCCTTCTTGCGACAAAACCACTATGCGGTTATGCCTCTAAGTCGTGCCTCGACACGTGGGAGATATAGCCGCATCGTGGGCGTTACAATGACTTGCGTCACAATGTAGACAGTAAAGGGTCCTTGTTGAGAATGATTGGGTTAGCACCGATGGGTTCGTAGTCGTTCCCACACTCGTAAAAGGCATACTATTTTAGATTAGTACATACAAGTCGTGTTTAGTACTAAGGATGCACGCTCTAGATCATCAAAGGTGCATAAGGACGCACGGGAAGTCGTACTAGTATCACTCAAGCAAGTTGGACTTGAGATAGTGCTGGTATCGTCGTCAAGCGACGTATCATCAACGCTGTCCACTTCCCGCAGCACATATTTGCTTCTCCATCTTTGTCCGCTTTTCCATCCCCTCTAAGGCGCCTCCCCCTCATCCAATCTTCCATCCCGCTAAGGCGCCTCCCCCCCTCGTCCGAAACCCAAGCACTAACAATGGCAGAACCGAGCAGGTCCGCCGAAAGAGTGGATGGAATTCGCTCCCCATAAAGGTAATCAAGCTCATTGTTTTCACATGTGGACAACCTCAGTACCATGCCGCTCGCCGCGTGCTCATCGGGGGTGTATTGTTTACTCAAAGCCCTCAGGCCAGAGCTTTTTAAGCCAGCTCCTTGCTTGCTGATGCCCTCAGGTCAAATGCATCAAGGAAGGAGCAGACCAACTCTTGGTGAAGGACGAGGAGATTAAGCATAGATGGCGGGAGTACTTCGACAAGATGTTCAATGGGGAGAATGAGAGTACTACCATTGAACTGGACAACTCCTTTGATGATACCAGCATGTGTTTTGTGCGGCCAATCCAGGAGTCTGAGGTCAAGGAGGCTTTATAAAGGATGAAAGGAGGCAAGGCGATGGGTCCTGATTCTAGCCCCATTAAGGTCTGGAAAGGCCTCGGGGACATAGCGATAGTATGGCTAACCAGGCTTTTCAACCTCATTTTTCGGGCAAACAAGATGCTAGAAGAATGGAGACGGAGTATATTAGTACCAATCATCAAGAACAAGGGGGATGTTCAAAGTTGTACTAATTACCGTGGAGTTAAGCTGATGAGCCATACAATGAAGCTATGGGAGAGAGTCATTGAGCACCACTTAAGAAGAATGACAAGTGTGACCAAAAATTAGTTTGGTTTCATACCTGGGAGGTCGACCATGGAAGCCATTTTCTTGGTACGACAACTTATGGAGAGATACATGGAGCAAAAGAAGGACTTGCATATTGATACGTCTCCAACGTATCTATAATTTTTGATTCTTCCATGCTATTATATTATCCATTTTGGATGTTTAATGGGCTTTATTATACACTTTTATATTATTTTTGGGACTAACCTACTAACCAAAGGCCCAGTGCAAATTGCTGTTTTTCCCCCTATTTTAGTGTTTCGCAGAAAAGGAATATCAAACGGAATGAAACCTTCGGGAGAGTTATTTTTGGAACAAACACGATCCAGGCGACTTGGAGTGGAAGTCAAGGAAGCAACGAGGCGGCCACGAGGCAGGGAGGCGCGCCCAGGGGGGTAGGCGCGCCCCCCACCCTCATGGGCCCCTCGTGGCTCCACCGACCTACTTCTTTCGCCTATATATACTCATATACCCTGAAAACATCCGAGAGCACCACGAAACCCTATTTCCACCGCCACAACCTTCTGTACCCATGACATCCCATCTTGGGGCCTTTTCCGGCGCTCCGCCGGAGGGGGAATCAATCACGGAGGGCTTCTACATCAACACCATAGCCTCTCCGATGATGTGTGAGTAGTAAACCACAGACCTTCGAGTCCATAGTTATTACCTAGATGGCTTCTTCTCTCTCTTTGGATCTTAATACAAAGTTCTCCTCGATTCTCTTGGAGATCTAGTCGATGTAATTCTTTTTGTGGTGTGTTTGTCGAGATCCGATGAATTGTGGGTTTATGATCAATATTATCTATGAACAATATTTGGTTCTTCTCTGAATTCTTATATGTATGATTTGATATCTTTGCAAGTCTCTTCGAATTATCAGTTTGGTTTGGCCTACTAGTTTGGTTTGGCCTACTAGATTGATCTTTCTTTCAATGGGAGAAGTGCTTAGCTTTGAGTTCAATCTTGCGGTATGAAGGAAATATGCCCTAGAGGCAATAATAAAGTTATTATTTATTTCCTTATATCATGATAAATGTTTATTATTCATGCTAGAATTGTATTAACCAGAAACATGATACATGTGTGAATACATAGACAAACAGAGTGTCACTAGTATGCCTCTACTTGACTAGCTCATTGATCAAAGATGGTTATGTTTCCTAGCCATAGACATGAGTTGTCATTTGATTAACGGGATCATATCATTAGGAGAATGATGTGATTGACTTGACCCATTCCGTTACCTTAGCACTCGATCGTTTAGTATGTTGCTATTGCTTTCTTCATGACTTATACATGTTCCTATGACTATGAGATTATGCAACTCCCGTTTACCGGAGGAACACTTTGTGTGCTACCAAACGTCACAACGTAATTGGGTGATTATAAAGGTGCTCTACAGGTGTCTCCAAAGGTACTTGTTGGGTTGGCGTATTTCGAGATTAGGATTTGTCACTCCGATTGTCGGAGAGGTATCTCTGGGCCCTCTCGGTAATGCACATCACTTAAGCCTTGCAAGCATTGCAACTAATGAGTTTGTTGCGAGATGATGTATTACGGAACGAGTAAAGAGACTTGCCGGTAACGAGATTGAACTAGGTATTAAGATACCGACGATCGAATCTCGGGCAAGTAACATACCGATGACAAAGGGAACAATGTATGTTGTTATGCGGTTTGACCGATAAAGATCTTCGTAGAATATGTGGGAGCCAATATGGGCATCCAGGTCCCGCTATTGGTTATTGACCGGAGACGTGTCTCGGTCATGTCTACATAGTTCTCGAACCCGTAGGGTCCGCACGCTTAACGTTACGCTGACAGTTTTATTATGAGTTTATGAGTTTTGATGTACCGAAGGAGTTCGGAGTCCCGGATGAGATCGGGGACATGACAAGGAGTCTCAAAATGGTCGAGACGTAAAGATCGATATATTGGACGACTATATTCGGACATCGGAAAGGTTCCGAGTGATTCGGGTATTTTTCGGAGTACCGGAGAGTTACGGGAATTCGTATTGGGCCTTAATGGGCCATACGGGAAAGGAGAGAAAGGCCCCAAAGGGTGGCCGCACCCCTCCCCATGGACTAGTCCGAATTGGACTAGGGAGGGGGGGCGCCCCCTTCCTTCCTTCTCCTTCTCCCTTCCCTTCTCCTACTCCAACAAGGAAAGGAGGAGTCCTACTCCCGGTGGAGTAGGACTCCCCCCTTGGCGCGCCCTACTCCTAGGCCGGCCGCCTCCCCCCTTGCTCCTTTATATACGGGGGCAGGGGGCACCCCATAGACACAAAAATTGATCTATTGATCTCTTAGCCGTGTGCGGTGCCCTCCTCCACCATATTACACCTCGATAATATCGTAGCGGTGCTTAGGCGAAGCCCTGCGTCGGTAGAACATCATCATCGTCACCACACCGTCGTGCTGACGAAACTCTCCCTCAACACTCGGCTGGATCGGAGTTCGAGGGACGTCATCGAGCTGAACGTGTGCTAAACTCGGAGGTGTCGTACGTTCGGTACTTGATCGGTCAGATCATGAAGACGTACGACTACATCAACCGTGTTGTGTTAACGCTTCCGCTTTCGGTCTATGAGGGTACGTGGACAACACTCTCCCCTCTCGTTGCTATGCATCACCATGATCTTGTTGGAAATATGCCCTAGACGCAATAATAAATTGGTTATTATTATATTTCCTTGTTCGTGATAATCGCTTATTATCCATGCTAGAATTGTATTGATAGGAAACTCAGATACATGTGTGGACACATAGACAACACCATGTCCCTAGTAAGCCTCTAGTTGACTAGCTCGTTGATCAATAGATGGTTACGGTTTCCTGACCATGGACATTGGATGTCGTTGATAACGGGATCACATCATTAGGAGAATGATGTGATGGACAAGACCCAATCCTAAGCCTAGCACAAGATCGTGTAGTTCGTTTGCTCAGAGCTTTTCTAATGTCAAGTATCATTTCCTTAGACCATGAGATTGTGCAACTCCCGGATACCGTAGGAATGCTTTGGGTGTACCAAACGTCACAACGTAACTGGGTGGCTATAAAGGTGCACTACAGGTATCTCCGAAAGTGTCTGTTGGGTTGGCACGAATCGAGACTGGGATTTGTCACTCCGTGTAAACGGAGAGGTATCTCTGGGCCCACTCGGTAGGACATCATCATAATGTGCACAATGTGACCAAGGAGTTGATCACGGGATGATGTGAGTTACGGAACGAGTAAAGAGACTTGCCGGTAACGAGATTGAACAAGGTATCGGGATACCGACGATCGAATCTCGGGCAAGTACCATACCGATTGACAAAGGGAATTGGATACGGGATTGATTGAATCCTCGACATCGTGGTTCATCCGATGAGATCATCGAGGAGCATGTGGGAGCCAACATGGGTATCCAGATCCCGCTGTTGGTTATTGACCGGAGAGTCGTCTCGGTCATGTCTGCATGTCTCCCGAACCCGTAGGGTCTACACACTTAAGGTTCGGTGACGCTAGGGTTATAGAGATATTAGTATGCGGTAACCCGAAAGTTGTTCGGAGTCCCGGATGAGATCCCAGACGTCACGAGGAGTTCCGGAATGGTCCGGAGGTAAAGATTTATATATGGGAAGTCTTATTTTGGTCGCCGGAAAAGTTTCGCACTTTATCGGTATTGTACCGGGAGTGCCGAAAGGGGTCCGGGGATCCACCAAGGGGGTCCATCAGCCCCGGGGGGGAACATGGGCTGTAGGGGGTGCGCCTTGGCCTATATGGGCCAAGGGCACCAGCCCCAAGAGGCCCATGCACCAAGAGATAAGGAAAAGGGAGAGTCCTAAAGGGGGAAGGCACCTCCGAGGTGCCTTGGGGGGGAAGGACTCCTCCCTGGCCGCACCCTTCCTTGGAGGAAGGGCCAAGGCTGCGCCCCCCCTCTCCCTTGGCCCTATATATAGTGGGGGGAAGGGAGGGCAGCAATAATCTAAGCCCTGGCGCCTCCCTCTCCCTCCCGTGACACCTCTTCCTCCCCGCTTGCGCTTGGCGAAGCCCTGCCGGGATCCCGCTACTTCCACCACCACGCCGTCGTGCTGCTGGATCTCCATCAACCTCTCCTCCCCCCTTGCTGGATCAAGAAGGAGGAGACGTCGCTGCTCTGTACGTGTGTTGAACATGGAGGTGCCGTCCGTTCGGTGCTAGGATCATCGGTGATTTGGATCACGACGAGTATGACTCCATCAACCCCGTTCTCTTGAACGCTTCCGCTCGCGATCTACAAGGGTATGTAGATGCACTCCCCTTCCCCTCGTTGCTAGATTACTCCATAGATTGATCTTGGTGATGCGTAGAAAATTTTGAATTTCTGCTACGTTCCCCAACAGTGGTATCAGAGCTAGGTCTATGCGTAGTTTCTATGCACGAGTAGAACACAAAGAAGTTGTGGGCGTAGATGTTGCCAATTCTTCTTGCCGCTACTAGTCTTATCTTGTTTCGGCGGCATTGTGGGATGAAGCGGCCTGGACCGACCTTACACGTACGCTTACGTGAGACAGGTTCCACCGACTGACATGCATTAGATGCATAAGGTGGCTAGCGGGTGTCTTTCTCTCCCACTTTAGTCGGAACGGATTCGATGAAAAGGGTCCTTATGAAGGGTAAATAAAAATTGGCATATCACGTTGTGGTCTTACATAGGTAAGAAACGTTCTTGCTAGAAACCTATACAAGCCACGTAAAAACTTGCAACAACAATTAGAGGACGTCTAACTTGTTTTTGCAGCATGTGCCTATGTGATGTGATATGGCCAGAAGATGATGAATGATGTATGAGATTGATCATATTCTTGTAATAGGAATCACGACTTGCATGTCGATGAGTAT
Organism: Triticum aestivum; assembly: GCF_018294505.1. NCBI lineage: Eukaryota > Viridiplantae > Streptophyta > Magnoliopsida > Poales > Poaceae > Triticum > Triticum aestivum. Next base: position 328,060,123 of record NC_057802.1, on the reverse strand, counting down.
GACAACCGGCAGGAGCCATAGGAGTTGTCTTTATTTTTTGTATGACCTGCGTGTCATTGAATAACGCCATGTAAATTACTTTACTTTATTGCTAAGTGCGTTAGCCATAGAAGTAGAAGTAATCATTGGCGTGACAACTTCATGAAGACACAATGATGGAGATCATGATGATGGAGATCATGGTGTCATGCCGGTGACAAAGATGATCATGGTGCCCCGAAGATGGAGATCAAAGGAGCAAAATGATATTGGCCATATCATGTCACTATTTGATTGCATGTGATGTTTATCATGTTATGCATCTTATTTGCAACGACGGTAGCATAAATAAGATGATCCCTCACTAAAATTTCAAGAGACGTGTTCCCCCTAACTGTGCACCGTTGCGAAGGTTCGTTGTTTCGAAGCACCACGTGATGATCGGGTGTGATAGATTCTAACGTTCGAATACAACGGGTGTTGACGAGCCTAGCATGTACAGACATGGCCTCGGAACACATGCGAAACACTTAGGTTGACTTGACGAGCCTAGCATGTACAGACATGGCCTCGGAACACAAGAGATCGAAAGATCGAACATGAGTCGTATAGTAGATGCGATCAACATGGAGATGTTCACCGATGATGACTAGTCCGTCTCACGTGATGATCGGACACGGCCTAGTTTGACTCGGATCATGTATCACTTAGATGACTAGAGGGATGTCTATCTGAGTGGGAGTTCAATAATCAGATGAACTTCATTATCATGAACATAGTCAAAAGGTCTTTGCAAATTATGTCATACTTGCGCTTTAGTTCTACTGTTTAAGATATGTTCCTAGAGAAAATTTAGTTGAAAGTTGATAGTAGCAATTATGCGGACTGGGTCCGTAAACTGAGGATTGTCCTCATTGCTGCACAGAAGGCTTATGTCCTTAATGCACCGCTCGGTGTGCTGAACCTCAGCGTCGTCTGTAGATGTTGCGAAACATCTGACATACACGTTTTGATGACTACGTGATAGTTCAGTGCGTAATGCTAACGGTTTAGAATTGTGGCACCAAAGACGTTTTTGAAACGTCGCAGAACATATGAGATGTTCCGAAGACTGAAATTGGGATTTCAGACTAGTGCCCACGTCAAGAGGTATGAGACCTCTGACAAGTTTCTTAAGCCTGCAAACTAAGGGAGAAAAGCTCAATCGTTGAGCATGTGCTCAGATTGTCTGAGTACCACAATCGCTTGAATCGAGTGGGAGTTAATCTCCCAGATGAGATAGTGATGGTTCTCCATAGTCACTGCCACCAAGCTAGTAGAGCTTCGTGATGAACTATAACATATCAGGGATAGTTATGATGATCCTTGAGCTATTCGCGATGTTTGACACCGCGAAAGTAGAAATCAAGAAGGAGCATCAATTGTTGATGGTTAGTAAAACCACTAGTTTTAAGAAGGGCAAGGGCAAAAGGGATACTTCATGAAACAGCAAGTCATTTGCTGCTCTAGTGAAGAATCCCAAGGTTGAACCCAAACCCGAGACTAAGTGCTTCTGTAATGAGGGGAACGGTCACTGAAGCAGTACTACCCTAGATACTTGGTAGATGAGAAGGCAGGCAAGGTCGACAGAAGTATATTGGATATACGTTATATGAATGTGTACTTTACTAGTACTCCTAGCAGCACTAGGGTATTAGATACCGGTTCGGTTGCTAAGTGTTAGTAACTCGAAATAAAAGCTGCGGAATAAACGGAGACTAGCTAAAGGTGAGATGACGATATGTGTTGGAAGTGTTTCCAAGGTTGATGTGATCAAGCATCGCATGCTCCCTCTACTATCGAGATTTGGTGTTTGCGTTGAACATGATTGGATTATGTTTATCGCAATACGGTTATTCATTTAAGGAGAATAATGGTTACTCTGTTTATTTGAATAATACCTTCAATGGTCTTGCACCTAAAATGAATCTCGATCGTAGTGATACACATGTTCATGCCAAAAGATATAAGATAGTAATGATAGTACCACATACTTGTGGCACTGCCACTTGAGTCATATTGGTATAGAACGCATGAAGAAGCTCCATGTAGATGGATCTTTGGACTCACTCGTTTTTGAAAAGATGAGACATGCGAACCATGTCTATTGGTATATATGCATGAAGAAACTCCATGCAGATGGATCGTTTGGACTCACTTGATTTTGAATCACTTGAGACATGCAAATCATACCACATGGGCAAGATGACTGAAAGGCCTCGTTTTCAGTAAGATGGAACAAGAGAGCAACTTATTGGAAGTAATACATTTTGATGTATGCAGTCCAATGAGTGCTGAGGCATGCAGTGGATATCGTTATGTTCTTACTTCACAGATGATTTGAGTAGATGCTGAGTGTATTTACTTGATGAAACACAAGTCTGAATTATTGAAAGGTTCAAGTAATTTCAGAGTGAAGTTGAAGATCGTCGTGACAAGAGGATAAAATGTCTGTGATATGATCATAGAGATGAGTATCTGAGTTACGAGTTTGGCACACAATTAAGACATTGTGGAAAGTGTTTCACAATTAATACCGCCTGGAACACCATAGTGTGATGGTGTGTCCGAACATCATAACTGCACCCTATTGGATATGGTGCATACCATGATGTCTCTTATCGAATTACCACTATCGTTTATGGGTTAGGCATTAGAGACAACCGCATTCACTTTAAAAGGGGCACCACGCAATTCCGTTGAGACGACACCGTTTAGAGAAACCTAAGTTGTCGTTTCTTAAAAGTTTGGGGCTGCGATGCTTATGTGAAAAAGTTTCAGGCTGATAAGCTCGAACCCAAAGCGGATAAATGCGTCTTCATAGAATACCCAAAACAGTTGGGTATACCTCCTATTTCAGATCTGGAAGCAAAAGTAATTGCTTCTAGGAACGGGTCCTTTCTCGAGGAAAAGTTTCTCTCGAAAGAATTGAGTGGGAGGATGGTGGAGACTTGATAAGGTTATTGAACCGTCACTTCAACTAGTGTGTAGCAGGGCACAGGAAGTTGTTCCTGTGGCACCTACACCAATTGAAGTGGAAGCTTATGATAGTGATCATGAAACTTCGGATCAAGTCACTACCAAACCTCGTAGGACGACGAGGATGCGTGCTACTTCAGAGTGGTACGTGATCCTGTCTGAGATATCATGTTGTTGGACAATATGAACCTACGAGCTATGGAGAAGCGATGGTGGGCCCATATTCCGACAAATGGTTAGAAGCCATGAAATCCGAGATAAATGGATCTTTGAGAAGAAGACGGACGTGGACGGTAATGTTACCGTCTATGAAGCTCGACTTGTGGCAAAGAGTATTTCCACAAGTTCAAGGAGTTGACTACGATGAGATTTTCTCATCCGTAGCGATGCTTAAGTCCGTCGGAATCATGTTAGCATTAGCTGCATTTATGAAATCTGGCAGATGGATGTCAAAACAAGTTTCCTTACCAGTTTTCGTAAGGAAAGGTTGTATGTGATACAATCAGAAAGGTTTTGTCGATCCTAAGGATGCTAAAAGGTATGCTAGCTCCAGCGATCCTTCCATGGACTAGAGCAAGCATCTCGGAGTCAGAATATACGCTTTGATGGAGTGATCAAAGTTTTTGGGTTTATACAAAGTTTGTTAGAAACTTGTATTTACAATAAAGTGAGTGGGAGCGCTACAACATTTCTGATAAGTATATGTGAATGACATATTGTTGATCCGAAATGATGTAGAATTTCTGGAAAGCATAAAGGGTTGTTTGAAAGGAGTTTTTCAAAGGAAGACCTGGATAAAGCTGCTTACATATTGGGCATCAAGATCTATAGAGATAGATCAAGACGCCTGATGATACTTTCAAAGAACGCACACCTTGACATGATTTTGAAAGAGTTCAAAATAGATCAGCAAAGAAGGAGTTCTTGGCTGTGTTACAAGGTGTGAGTATTGAGTAAGACTCAAGACCTGACCACAGCAGAAGAGAGAGAAAGGACGAAGGTCGTCCCCTATGCTTTAGACGTAGGCTCTACAGTATGCTATGCTGTGTACCGCACATGAAGTGTGCCTTGCCATGAGTTGGTCAAGGGGTACAATAGTGATCCGGGAATGGATCACATGACAGCGGTCGAACTTATCCTTAGTATCTAGTGGACTAAGGAATTTTCTCGATTATGGAGGTGAAAAGGAGTTCGTCGTAAAGGGTTACGTCGATGCGAACTTTGACACTAATCCGGATGACTCTGAGTAGTAAACCGGATTCGTATAGTAGAGCAATTATTTGAAATGGCTCCAAGTAGCGCGTGGTAGCATCCACAAGATGACATAGATATTCGTAAAGCACACACGGATCTGAAAGGTTCAGACCCGTTGACTAATAACCTCTCTCACAAGCATAACATGATCAAACCAGAACTCATTGAGTGTTAATCACATAGAGATGTGAACTAGATTGTTGACTCTAGTAAACTCTTTGGATGTTGGTCACATGGTGATGTGACCTGTGAGTGTTAATCACATGGTGATGTGGACTAGATTATTGACTCTAGTGCAAGTGGGAGACTGTTGGAAATATGCCCTAGAGGCAATAATAAATTGGTTATTATTATATTTCCTTGTTCATGATAATCGTTTATTATCCATGCTAGAATTGTATTGATAGGAAACTCAGATACATGTGTGGATACATAGACAACACCATGTCCCTAGTAAGCCTCTAGTTGACTAGCTCGTTGATCAATAGATGGTTACGGTTTCCTGACCATGGACATTGGATGTCGTTGATAACGGGATCACATCATTAGGAGAATGATGTGATGGACAAGACCCAATCCTAAGCCTAGCACAAGATCGTGTAGTTCGTTTGCTCAGAGCTTTTCTAATGTCAAGTATCATTTCCTTAGACCATGAGATTGTGCAACTCCCGGATACCGTAGGAATGCTTTGGGTGTACCAAACGTCACAACGTAACTGGGTGGCTATAAAGGTGCACTACAGGTATCTCCGAAAGTGTCTGTTGGGTTGGCACGAATCGAGACTGGGATTTGTCACTCCGTGTAAACGGAGAGGTATCTCTGGGCCCACTCGGTAGGACATCATCATAATGTGCACAATGTGACCAAGGAGTTGATCACGGGATGATGTGAGTTACGGAACGAGTAAAGAGACTTGCCGGTAACGAGATTGAACAAGGTATCGGGATACCGACGATCGAATCTCGGGCAAGTACCATACCGATTGACAAAGGGAATTGGATACGGGATTGATTGAATCCTCGACATCGTGGTTCATCCGATGAGATCATCGAGGAGCATGTGGGAGCCAACATGGGTATCCAGATCCCGCTGTTGGTTATTGACCGGAGAGTCGTCTCGGTCATGTCTGCATGTCTCCCGAACCCGTAGGGTCTACACACTTAAGGTTCGGTGACGCTAGGGTTATAGAGATATTAGTATGCGGTAACCCGAAAGTTGTTCGGAGTCCCGGATGAGATCCGGGACGTCACGAGGAGTTCCGGAATGGTCCGGAGGTAAAGATTTATATATGGGAAGTCTTATTTTGGTCGCCGGAAAAGTTTCGCACTTTATCGGTATTGTACCGGGAGTGCCGAAAGGGGTCCGGGGGTCCACCAAGGGGGTCCATCAGCCCCGGGGGGCCACATGGGCTGTAGGGGGTGCGCCTTGGCCTATATGGGCCAAGGGCACCAGCCCCAAGAGGCCCATGCGCCAAGAGATAAGGAAAAGGGAGAGTCCTAAAGGGGGAAGGCACCTCCGAGGTGCCTTGGGGGGGAAGGACTCCTCCCTGGCCGCACCCTTCCTTGGAGGAAGGTCCAAGGCTGTGCCCCCCTCCCTTGGCCCTATATATAGTGGGGGGAAGGGAGGGCAGCAATAATCTAAGCCCTGGCGCCTCCCTCTCCCTCCCGTGACACCTCTTCCTCCCCGCTTGCGCATGGCGAAGCCCTGCCAGGATCCCACTACTTCCACCACCACGCCGTCGTGCTGCTGGATCTCCATCAACCTCTCCTCCCCCCTTGCTGGATCAAGAAGGAGGAGACGTCGCTGCTCCGTACGTGTGTTGAACACGGAGGTGCCGTCCGTTCGGCGCTAGGATCATCGGTGATTTGGATCACGACGAGTACGACTCCATCAACCCCGTTCTCTTGAACGCTTCCGCTCGCGATCTACAAGGGTATGTAGATGCACTCCCCTTCCCCTCGTTGCTAGATTACTCCATAGATTGATCTTGGTGATGCGTAGAAAATTTTGAATTTCTGCTACGTTCCCCAACAGATCTTGCGTGTTCGTAGGAATTTTTTTGAAATTACTACGTTCCCCAACAGTGGTATCAGAGCCTGGTGTTATGCGTAGATGTCATATGCATGAGTAGAACACAAGTGAGTTGTGGGCGATATAAGTCATACTGCTTACCAGCATGTCATACTTTGGTTCGACGTTATTGTGAGATGAAGCGGCCCAGACCGACATTACGCATACGCTTACGCGAGACTGGTTTCACCGTTGCGAGCACTCGTTGCTTAAAGGTGACCGGCGGGTGTCTGTCTCTCTCACTTTAGTTGAACCGAGTGTGGCTACGCCCGGTCCTTGCGAAGGTTAAAACAGCACAAACTTGACAAACTATCGTTGTGGTTTTGATGCGTAGGTAAGAACGGTTCTTGCTAAGCCCGTAGCAGCCACGTAAAACTTGCAACAACAAAGCAGAGGACGTCTAACTTGTTTTTGCAGGGCATGTTGTGATGTGATATGGTCAAGACATGATACTAAATTTTATTGTATGAGATGATCATGTTTTGTAACCGAGTTATCGGCAACTGGCAGGAGCCATATGGTTGTCGCTTTATTGTATGCAATGCAATCGCCCTGTAATGCTTTACTTTATCACTAAGTGGTAGCGATAGTCGTAGAAGCATAAGATTGGCGAGATGACAATGATGCTACGATGGAGATCAAGGTGTCGCGCCGGTGACGATGGTGATCATGACGGTGCTTCGGAGATGGAGATCACAAGCACAAGATGATGATGGCCATATCATATCACTTATATTGATTGCATGTGATGTTTATCTTTTATGCATCTTATCTTGCTTTGATTGATGGTAGCATTATAAGATGATCCCTCACTAAATTATCAAAGTATAAGTGTTCTCCCTGAGTATGCACCGTTGCGAAAGTTCTTCGTGCTGAGACACCACGTGATGATCGGGTGTGATAGGCTCTACGTTCAAATACAACGGGTGCAAAACAGTTGCACACGCGGAATACTCAGGTTAAACTTGACGAGCCTAGCATATAACAGATATGGCCTCGGAACACGGAGACCGAAAGGTCGAGCGTGAATCATATAGTAGATATGATCAACATAGTGATGTTCACCGTTGAAACTACTCCATCTCACGTGATGATCGGACATGGTTTAGTTGATATGGATCACGTGATCACTTAGAGGATTAGAGGATGTCTATCTAAGTGGGAGTTCTTAAGTAATATGATTAATTGAACTTAAATTTATCATGAACTTAGTCCTGATAGTATTTTGAAAATTATGTTGTAGATCAATAGCTCGCGTTTGTTGCTTCCCTGTGTTTATTTTTGATATGTTCCTAGAGAAAAATTATGTTGAAAGATGTTAGTAGCAAAGATGCGGATTGGATCCGTGATCTGAGGATTATCCTCATTGCTGCACAGAAGAATTATGTCCTTGATGCACCGCTTGGTGACAGACCTATTGCAGAAGCAGATGCAGACGTTATGAATGTTTGGCTAGCTCAATATGATGACTACTTGATAGTTTAGTGCACCATGCTTAAACGGCTTAGAATCGGGACTTCAAAGACGTTTTGAACGTCATCGACCATATGAGATGTTCCAGGAGTTGAAGTTAATATTTCAAGCAAATACCCGAGTTGAGAGATATGAAGTCTCCAACAAGTTCTATAGCTAAAAGATGGAGGAGAATAGCTCAAGCAATGAGCATGTGCTCAGATTGTCTGGGTACTACAATCGCTTGAATCAAGTGGGAGTTAATCTTCCAGATAAAATAGTGATTGACAGAATTCTCTAGTCACCATCACCAAGTTAGTAGAACTTCATGATGAACTATAGTATGCGAGGGATGACGAAAGTAATTCCCGAGCTCTTCGCGATGCTGAAATCGACGAAGGTAAAAATCAAGAAAGAGCATCAAGTGTTGATGGTTAACAAGACCACTAGTTTCAAGAAAAGGGCAAAGGGATAGAAGGGGAACTTCAAGAAGAACAGCAAGCAAGTTGTTGCTCAAGTGAAGAAGCCCAAGTCTGGACCTAAGCCTGAGACTAAGTGCTTCTACTGCAAAGAGACTGGTCACTGGAAGCGGAACTGCCCCAAGTATTTGGTGGATAAGAAGGATGGCAAAAGTGAACAAAGGTATATTTGATATACAGATTATTGATGTGTATTTTACTAGTGTTCGTAGCAACCCCTCGGTATTTAATACTGGTTCAGTTGCTAAAGAGTAGTAACTCGAAACGGGAGTTGCATAATGAACAGAAACTAGTTAAGGATGAAGTGACGATGTGTATTGGAAGTGGTTCCAAGATTGATATGATCATCATCGCATACTCCCTATACTTTCGGGATTAATGTTGAACCTAAATAAGTGTTATTTGGTGTTTGCGTTGAGCATGAATATGATTTGATCATGTTTATTGCAGTACGGTTATTCATTTAAGTTAGAGAATAATTGTTGTTCTGTTTACATGAATAAAACCTTATATGGTTACACACCCAATGAAAATGGTTCGTTGGATCTCGATCGTAGTGATACACATATTCATAATATTGAAGCCAAAAGATGCAATGTTAATAATGATAGTGCAACTTATTTGTGGCACTGCCGTTTAGGTCATATTGGTGTAAAGCGCATGATGAAACTCCATGCTGATGGACTTTGGAATCACTTGATTATGACTCACTTGATGCTTGCGAACCATGCCTTATGGGCAAGATGACTAAGATTCCGTTCTCCGGAACAATGGAGCGAGCAACTGACTTATTGGAAATAATACATACTGATGTATGCGATCCGATGAGTGTTGAGGCTCCCGGCGGGTATCGTTATTTTCTGACCTTCACAGATGATTTGAGCAGATATGGGTATATCTACTTGATGAAACATAAGTCTGAAACATCTGAAAGGTTCAAAGAATTTCAGAGTGAAGTGGAAAATCATCGTGACAAGAAAATAAGGTTTCTACGATCTGATCGCGGAGACAAATATTTGAGTTACGAGTTTGGTCTTCAATTAAAACAATGTGTAATAGTTTCACAAATTCGTGCCACCTAGAACACCACAGCATAATGGTGTGTCTGAACATCATAACCGTACTTTATTGGATATAATGCGATATATGATGTCTCTTACCAATCTACCACTATCGTTTTGGGGTTATGCATTAGAGACAGTTGCATTCACGTTAAATAGGGTACCATCTAAATCCGTTGAGACGACATCTTATGAACTGTGGTTTGGCAAGAAACCAAAGTTGCTGTTTCTTAAAGTTTGGGGTTGCGATGCTTATGTGAAAAGTTTCATCCTGATAAGCTCAAACCCAAATCGGAGAAATGTGTCTTCATAGGATACCCAAAGGAGACAGTTGGGTACACCTTCTATCACAGATCCGAAGGCAAGACATTCGTTGCTAAGAATGGATCCTTTCTAGAGAAGGAGTTTCTCTCGAAAGAAGTGAGTGGGAGGAAAGTAGAACTTGATGAGGTAACTGTACCTGCTCCCTTATTGGAAAGTAGTTCATCACAGAAACCAGTTTCTGCGACACCTACGCCAATTAGTGAGGAAGTTAATGATGATGATCATGAAACTTCAGATCAAGTTATTACTGAACCTCGTAGATCAACCAGAGTAAGATCCGCACTAGAGTGGTACGGTAATCCTGTTCTGGAGGTTATGTTACTAGACCATGACGAACCTACGAACTATGAAGAAGCGATGGTGAGCCCAGATTCCGCAAAATGGCTTGAGGCCATGAAATCCGAGATGGGATCCATGTATGAGAACAAAGTATGGACTTTGGTTGACTTGCCCGATGATCGGCAAGCCATTGAAAATAAATGGATCTTCAAGAAGAAGACTGACGCTGACGGTAATGTTACTGTCTATAAAGCTCGACTTGTTGCGAAAGGTTTTCGACAAGTTCAAGGGATTGACTACGATGAGACCTTCTCACCCGTAGCGATGCTAAGTCTGTCCGAATCATGTTAGCAATTGCCGCATTTTATGATTATGAAATTTGGCAAATGGATGTCAAAACTGCATTCCTGAATGGATTTCTGGAAGAAGAGTTGTATATGATGCAACCAGGAAGGTTTTGTCGATCCTAAAGGTGCTAACAAAGTGTGCAAGCTCCAGCGATCCATCTATGGACTGGTGCAAGCCTCTCGGAGTTGGAATATACGCTTTGATAAGTTGATCAAAGGATATAGTTTTATACAGACTTGCGGTGAAGCCTGTATTTACAAGAAAGTGAGTGGGAGCACTACAGCATTTCTGATAAGTATATGTGAATGACATATTGTTGATCGGAAATAATGTAGAATTATTCTGCAAAGCATAAAGGAGTGTTTGAAAGGAGTTTTTCAAAGAAAGACCTCGGTGAAGCTGCTTACATATTGAGCATCAAGATCTATAGAGATAGATCAAGACGCTTGATAAGTTTTTTCAATGAGTACATACCTTAACAAGATTTTGAAGTGGTTCAAAATGGAACAGTCAAAGAAAGAGTTTCTTGCCTGTGTTACAAGGTGTGAAATTGAGTAAGACTCAAAGCCCGACCACGGCAGAAGATAGAAAGAGAATGAAAGTCATTCCCTATGCCTCGGCCATAGGTTCTATAAAGTATGCCATGCTGTGTACCAGATCTATTGTATACCCTACACTGATTTTGGCAAGGGAGTACAATAGTGATCTAGGAGTAGATCACTGGACAGCGGTCAAAATTATCCTTACTGGAATAAGGATATGTTTCTCGATTATGGAAGTGACAAAAGGTTCGTCGTAAAGGGTTACGTCGATGCAAGTTTTGACACTAATCTAGATGACTCTAAGTCTCGGTCTAGATACATATTGAAAGTGGGAGCAATTAGCTAGAGTAGCTCCGTGCAGAGCATTGTAGACATAGAAATTTGCAAAATACTTACGGATCTGAATGTGACAGACCCGTTGACTAAAATTATCTCACAAGCAAAACATGATCACACCTTAGTACTCTTTGGGTGTTAATCACATAGCGATGTGAACTAGATTATTGACTCTAGTAAACCCTTTGGGTGTTGGTCACATGACGATGTGAACTATGGGTGTTAATCACATGGTGATGTGAACTATTGATGTTAAATCACATGGCGATGTGAACTAGATTATTGACTCTAGTGCAAGTGGGAGACTGAAGGAAATATGCCCTAGAGGCAATAATAAAGTTATTATTTATTTCCTTATATCATGATAAATGTTTATTATTCATGCTAGAATTGTATTAACCGGAAACATGATACATGTGTGAATACATAGACAAACAGAGTGTCACTAGTATGCCTCTACTTGACTAGCTCGTTGATCAAAGATGGTTATGTTTCCTAGCCATAGACATGAGTTGTCATTTGATTAACGGGATCACATCATTAGGAGAATGATGTGATTGACTTGACCCATTCCGTTAGCTTAGCACTCGATCGTTTAGTATGTTGCTATTGCTTTCTTCATGACTTATACATGTTCCTATGACTATGAGATTATGCAACTCCCGTTTACCGGAGGAACACTTTGTGTGCTACCAAACGTCACAACGTAACTGGGTGATTATAAAGGTGCTCTACAGGTGTCTCCAAAGGTACTTGTTGGGTTGGCGTATTTCGAGATTAGGATTTGTCACTCCGATTGTCGGAGAGGTATCTCTGGGCCCTCTCGGTAATGCACATCACTTAAGCCTTGCAAGCATTGCAACTAATGAGTTTGTTGCGAGATGATGTATTACGGAACGAGTAAAGAGACTTGCCGGTAACGAGATTGAACTAGGTATTAAGATACCGACGATCGAATCTCGGGCAAGTAACATACCGATGACAAAGGGAACAACGTATGTTGTTATGCGGTTTGACCGATAAAGATCTTCGTAGAATATGTGGGAGCCAATATGGGCATCCAGGTCCCGCTATTGGTTATTGACCGGAGACGTGTCTCGGTCATGTCTACATAGTTCTCGAACCCGTAGGGTCCGCACGCTTAACGTTACGATGGCAGTTTTATTATGAGTTTATGAGTTTTGATGTACCGAAGGAGTTCGGAGTCCCGGATGAGATCGGGGACATGACGAGGAGTCTCGAAATGGTCGAGACGTAAATATCGATATATTGGACGACTATATTCGGACATCGGAAAGGTTCCGAGTGATTCGGATATTTTTCGGAGTACCGGAGAGTTACGGGAATTCGTATTGGGCCTTAATGGGCCATACGGGAAAGGAGAGACAGGCCCCAAAGGGTGGCCGCACCCCTCCCCATGGACTAGTCCGAATTGGACTGGGGGGGCGCCCCCTTCCTTCCTTCTCCTTCTCCCTTCCCTTCTCCTACTCCAACAAGGAAAGGAGGAGTCCTATTCCCGGTGGGAGTAGGAGTCCCCCCTTGGCGCGCCCTCCTCCTAGGCCGGCCGCCTCCCCCTTGCTCCTTTATATACGGGGGCAGGGGGGCACCCCATAGACACAACAATTGATCTATTGATCTCTTAGCCGTGTGTGGTGCCCTCCTCCACCATATTACACCTCGATAATATCGTAGCGGTGCTTAGGCGAAGCCCTGCGTCGGTAGAACATCATCATCGTCACCACGCCGTCGTGCTGACGAAACTCTCCCTCAACACTCGGCTGGATCGGAGTTCGAGGGACGTCATCGAGCTGAACGTGTGCTGAACTCGGAGGTGCCGTACGTTCGGTACTTGATCGGTCGGATCGTGAAGACGTACAACTATATCAACCGCGTTGTGTTAACGCTTCCGCTTTCGGTCTACGAGGGTACGTGGACAACACTCTCCCCTCTCATTGCTATGCATCACCATGATCTTGCGTGTTCGTAGGAAATTTTTTGAAATTACTACGTTCCCCAACACGGTGTCCTTTCCCAGTGACAGCAGGGGCAGCAAGGCATGTATTGTATTGTTGCCATCGAGGATAAAAAGATGGGGTTTATATCATATTGCTTGAGTTTATACCTCTATATCATGTCATCTTGCTTAATGCGTTACTCTGTTCTTATGAACTTAATACTCTAAATGCATCCTGGATAGCGTTCGATGTGTGGAGTAATAGTAGTAGATGCAGAATCGTTTCGGTCTACTTGACACGGACGTGATGCCTATATACATGATCATGCCTAGATATTCTCATAACTATGCGCTTTTCTATCTATTGCTCGACAGTAATTTGTTCACCCACCGTAGATTATGCTATCTTGAGAGAAGCCACTAGTGAAACCTATGGCCCCCGGGTCTATTTTCTATCATATAAGTTTCCAATCTATTTTATTTTGCAATCTTTACTTTCCAATCTATATCATAAAAATACCAAAAATATTTACCTTATTATCTCTATCAGATCTCACTTTTGCAAGTGCCCGTGAAGGGATTGACAAGCCCTTTATCGCGTTGGTTCCAAGGTTCTTATTTGTTTGTGTAGGTACGAGGCCATTTGCGTGTATCCTCCTACTGGATTGATACCTTGGTTCACAAAAACTAAGGGAAACACTTATGCTACTTTGCTGCATCACCCTTTCCTCTTCAAGGGAAAACCAACGCATGCTCAAGAGGTAGCACATATGATGTTCATTGACTTGGAGAAGGCCTATGATAAGATACCGCAGAATGTCATGTGGTGGGCCTTGGAGAAACACAAAGTCCCAACAAAGTACATTACCCTCATCAAGGACATGTACGATAATGTTGTGACAAGTGTTCGAACAAGTGATGTCAACACCGATGACTTCCCGATTAAGATAGGACTGCATCAGTGGTCATCTTTGAGCCCTTATCTTTTTACCTTAGTGATGGATGAGGCCACAATGGATGTACAAGGAGATATCCCATGGTGTATGCTCTTTGCGGATGATGTGGTGCTAGTTGACGATAGTCGAACGGGGGTAAATAGGAAGTTAGAGTTATGGAGACAAACCTTGGAAACGAAAGTGTTTAGGCTTAGTAGAACTAAAACCGAGTACATGATGTGCGGTTTCAGTACTACTAGGTGTCAGGAGGAGGAGGTTAGCCTTGATGGGCAGGTGGTACCTCAGAAGGACACATTTTGATATTTGGGGTCAATGCTGCAGGAGGATGGGGGTATTGATGAAGATGTGAACCATCGAATCAAAACCGGATGGATGAAGTGGCGCCCAGCTTCTGGCATTCTCTATGACAAGAGAGTGCCACAAAAGCTAAAAGGCAAGTTCTACAGGACAGCGGTTCGACCCGCAATGTTGTATGGTGCTGCGTGTTGGCCGACTAAAAGGCGACATGTTCAACAGTTAGGTGTGGCGAAGATGCGTATGTTGAGATGGATGTGTGGCCACACGAGGAAGGATCGAGTCCGGAATGATGGTATACGAGATAGAGTTGGGGTAGCACCAATTGAAGAGAAGCTTGTCCAACATCGTCTGAGATGGTTTGGGCATATTCAGCGCAGACCTCCAGAAGCTCTAGTGCATAGCGGACGGCTAATGCGTGCGGAGAATGTCAAGAGAGGGCGGGGTAGACCGAATTTGACATTGGAGGAGTCCGTTAAGAGAGACCTGAAAGATTGGAGTATCAGCAAAGAACTAGCTATGGACATGGGTGCGTGGAAGCTTGCTATCCATGTGCCAGAACCATGAGTTGGTCACGAGATCTTATGGGTTTCACCTCTAGCCTACCTCAACTTGTTTGGAACTAAAGGCTTTGTTGTTGTTTGTTGTTGTTCAAATCACTAAAGTACTGATCTAAACGCTCTTATATTTCTTTACAGAGGGAGTAGTATGCATTGTTTTGTATTTTTAGGGGTTGCCATGGTACCCATGGAACCACCATTGGATCCGCCCCTGGCCTCCATCTTGAGTTTCTGGTTCTACCACTCGTGTTTTTCAAGAAATGAAGGTTGTTAGGTACCGCCACGGTAACACCTACCGATATGGCGTTGGGAAAGTCTAGCAGGTGCAAGGGGAATATCTGGTTGATGAGTTAGAGGAACTTCGGCAAATATACTTCACAAGATGTCTTTCAGCGAAAAGAAAATGATACAACTATACAAGTTGTACACACCTGTAGCTTTGTAATTATTCATTAGGTTCAACATTATGGACATTTTCTAACCCAAATTTGATAAAAATGTTCACTGTTAAGGAAGATGCCAAAGCAGCGGACTTCATTGCATGTTTGGCAAAATCAGTTATTAGCTTGAGTATATGGAAATGCTAATGTGTGAACATTCACTGAGAATGCAGTCCACGAATGCTGCCCACAATCATTGGATCCAGATCACGTTGGATGGCATTTTTTAAATAGTTGCTGGCAATTCTTTCCTATAATGACAATTTCACCTTTCTTACATGGCATTTCTCTCAAAAACGCATGGCACTAATGGTTATTTTGACATGGCAAGTGAAGCGTTCGTTGGCAATTTTCCCCCAACGAATGTTCCCAGATAAACTCGTTCGTAGTCTGTGGATTTTTTTGAAAGATCTGGGTTGGCCGGCTTTATTGATTTAGGAGAAAGCAACGGGAAATACATGGAGGATCAAGTGATCTTGGGCAGAAAGATGTGCAAAAGGAGAGAAAAACGGGAAAACAAAGGGGCTCCTGGGTGCTCCTGGGGCTTTATCTCGGGGAAATGACCCCAAACGGGGGCTCGAGGCAGACTGCTCCGGCAGCTCTCCATTGATCGTAATCCAGCATGATGGCACGGACGGCATCGTCCATGCACGACAGTTTTCCCCTAAAAACGCAGGTGTTTCGCTCCTTCCAGAGGTGCCAGATGACCAAGATGAGCATGGTTCTGCACCCCTTCCTCGCTCCGGCCGGAGTCCGACGGATCACCTCTTGACAATGCTGCATGGTAGTGTGCAGAGGCGATTTTGCGGTGGCTAGTGCCGCGCAGCCAGCTTTGGACGAGAGGGTCATCCAAACCTGCCGGGAGAACGGGCACTCCCAGAAGAGATGGACCGCCGACTCCAGGTTCCGGAGGCAGAGGCTGTAGAAATAGTTATTTGGCCATCCTCGCCTCTGTAGCCGATCATTGCACCAGAGCCTGTTTTTGTGCATTAGCCAGGAGGGAAAACCAACGCATGCTCAAGAGGTAGCAAGAAGGATTTCTGGCGCCGTTGCCGGGGAAATTTACGCACAAGTCAAGACATACCAAGTACCCATCACAAACTCTTATCCCTCGCATTACATTATTTGCCATTTGCCTCTCGTTTTCCTCTCCCCCACTTCACCTTTACCTTTTCTTCGCCTTCTTCTCGTATGTCTTTTTGTTTGTTTTTCCATGTGCCTTCTATTTTCTTGCATCTTTGCTTGCTAAAAATCTATTGATATGGATCCACTTAAAGTGTTCTACTTGGATCATCTTCGATCCTTATGCGCTCGTGCTGAAACCCCAACTAGCCTAGTTGATGGGAAATCTTTAGATGAGCATGCTCATTTTGTGCGTCACCGTTTGTCTGAAAAGGGGAGGCTGTTATGGGATCAAATAAACAGATTGCTATGTTATGCTTGGAATCTTTGTGAAATTTATGATTTTACTTGTTGCTCTAAGAACCCTAAAAAACACCTTCCCTACCTATGTGAGTTTAATGATAATGAAATATTATCTTCTTATGCAAAGGGTGTTTATAATTATTGTGATATCGAACAAATTGAAGAATTTGTTGCTTTTAAGGGTGCTTATGAGGTTGCTTCTTTGATTGAAAAATATTATATTACTCTCTACGAATCTGAAAATTTTGACATACTTAAATATTGCTATGAAAACTATGCTGATAATGTCTATGTCAAAGAAATTATTGAGAGAATGACTGTTGCTTTGGAAGAAAATAATGATATGCATGAATCTATAGATAAAGATGATTCCGATGATTTGATTGAAATTTCCCTTGATGAACATGATGCTTGCTATTCTTGTGGCCATGATGCCAATATTTTTTAAGACAAATTTGCTATAATTCCTTATGTTAAACATGAGATGGTTGCTATTGCGCCCATACTTGATAGTTCCTTTGATGAAAAGCATGATTGCAATGATGTTATTATAAATTCTCTTGATGTCAATTGTGCTAATAATATGCAAAACCCTAAGCTTGGGGATGCTAGTTTGGCTATGACTACTATTTGTTGCAATGATCATGATTGGGGTGATTCTTCTTTTGATCTTGAAACTTTATTTAAGCCCCATGATGAATATGAGATTGATAATAGTGTTTGCAATATTATTGAAAGTGGGTTTGGAAGAGTGTCAACTTTAGATCCCACATATTTGGAGAATGTTCAATCTTATGAAAATTTTGATAAAAGTGGGTTTTGAGAGGTCATGACTTTAGTTAATGATAATCCCACTATTTTGGAAGAGTGTCAACTTCGCATGCATGTGGATGATGTAGAGAAAATTTTATGTGATAGCTATATTGTTGAATTTGAATATGATCCCACATGTAATTATTATGAGAGAGGAAAATATGGTTGTAGAAATTTTCATTTTACTAAATTACCTCTCGTTATGTTGAGATTGCTATTGTTTCTTTCCGCTTCCTTGCATATGCTAATTTTTGCTTGCCTTCATAATTTGTTTGCCTATAAGATGCCTATGCATAGGAATTATGTTATACTTAAGTGAGTTTGTCACATGTTTTATGATGCTCTCTTTGTGCTTCAATTCTTGTCTTTCATGTGAGCATCATTGAAATCTCAATGCCTAGCTAGGGGCGTTAAACGATAGCGCTTGTTGGGAGGCAACCCAATTTTATTTTTGTTCCTTGCTTTTTGTTCCTGTTTAGTAATAAATAATTGATCTAGCCTCTGGTTAGATGTGGTTTTATATTTTAATTAGTGTTTGTGCCATGTAAAACCTATAGGATCTTCTTGGATGATAGTTATTTGATCTTGCTGAAAAAGTCAGAAACTTTCTGCTCACGAAAACAATTGTTAAAAATAACTAGAACATGATAAAATACTGATTCCAATTGCAGTAGATCAATAAAAAAATATTTAGGTCGTCCTATTTTGGTAGAATTTTTGAGTTACATAAATTTTGCGTTTGATACAGATTACTACAGACTGTTCTATTTTTGACAGATTCTGTTTTTTTCGTGTGTTGTTTGCTTATTTTGATGAATTTATGGCTAGTATCGGGGGGTATGAACCATAGAGAAGTTGGAATACATTAGGTTTAACAGCAATATAAATAAATAATGAGTTCATTATAGTACCTTAAATTGGTGGTTTGTTTTATTTCGCTAACGGAGCTCATGAGATTTTCTGTTGAGTTTTGTGTTGTGAAGTTTTCAAGTTTTGGGTAAAGATTTGATGGATTACGGAATAAGGAGTGGCAAGAGCCTAAGCTTGGGGATGCCCAAGGCACCCCCAGGTAAAAATCAAGGACAACCAAAAGCCTAAGCTTGGGGATGCCCCGGAAGGCATCCCCTCTTTCGTCTTCGTCCATCGGTAACTTTACTTGATGCTATATTTTTATTCACCACATGATATGTGTTTTGCTTGGAGCGTCTTGTATGATTTGAGTCTTTGATTTTTAGTTTACCACAATCATCCTTGCTGTACACACCTTTTGGGAGACACACACATGAATCGGAATTTATTAGAATACTCTATGTGCTTCACTTATATCTTTTGAGCTAGATAATTTTGCACTAGTACTTCACTTATATCTTTTTAGAGCACGGTGGTGGTTCTATTTTATAGAAATTATTGATATCTCATGCTTCACTTAAATTATTTGGAGAGTCCTTTAGAACAACATGGTAATTTTCTTTGGCTATAAAATTAGTCCTAATATGATAGGTATCCAAGATGGATATAATAAAAACTATCGTATAGAGTGCATTGAATACTATGAGAAGTTTGATACTTGATAATTGTTTTGAGATATGAAGGTGGTGATATTAAAGTTGTGCTAGTTGAGTAATTGTGAATTTGAGAAATACTTGTGTTGAAGTTTGCAAGTCCCATAGCATGCACGTATGGTAACCGTTGTGTAACAAATTTGAAACATGAGGTGTCCTTTGATTGTCATCCTTATGAGTGGCGGTCGGGGACGAGCGATGGTCTTTTCCTACCAATCTATCCCCCTAGGATCATGCGCATAGTGCTTGGTTTTCAATGACTTGTAGATTTTTGCAATAAGTATGTGAGTTCTTCATGACTAATGTTGAGTCCATGGATCATACACACTCTCACCCTTCCATCATTGCTAGCCTCTTCGGTACCGTGCATTGCCCTTTCTCACCTTGAGAGTTGGTGCAAACTTCGCCGGTGCATCCAACCCCCATGATATGATATGCTCTATCACACATAAACCTCCTTATATCTTCCTCAAAACAGCCACCATACCTACCTATTATGGCATTTCCATAGCCATTCCGAGATATATTGCCATGCAACTTTCCACCGTTTCATTTATTATGACACGCTTCATCATTGTCATATTGCCTTGCATGATCATGAAGTTGACATCGTATTTGTGGCAAAGCCACCATGCATAATTCATCATACATGTCACTCTTGATTCATTGCCCATCCCGGTACACCGCCGGAGGCATCCATGTAGAGTCATATTTTGTTCTAAGTATCGAGTTGCAATCTTTGAGTTGTAAATAAATAGAAGTGTGATGATCATCATTATTAGAGCATCGTCCCAAAAAAAGAGAAAGGCCAAATAATAAAAAGAAGAAAGGCCCAAAAAAAGGGACAATGTTACTATCTTTTTCCACACTTGTGCTTCAAAGTAGTACCATAATCTTCATGATAGAGAGTCTCTTATTTTGTCACTTTCATATATTAGTGGGAATTTTTCATTATAAGAACTTGGCTTGTATATTCCAACGGTGGGCTTCCTCAAATGCCCTAGGTCTTCGTGAGCAAGCAAGTTGGATGCACACCCACTTAGTTTCTTTTGTTGAGCTTTCATACATTTATAGCTCTAGTGCATCCGTTGCATGGCAATCCCTACTCCTTCCATTGACATCAATTTATGGGCATCTTCCTAGCCCGTTGATTAGCCGCGTCAATGTGAGACTTTCTCCTTTTTTGTCTTCTCCACATACCCCCCATCATTATATTCTATTCCACCGATAGTGCTATTGTCGGTGTCAAAACCGGCGGATATCGGGTAGGGGGTCCCGAACTGTGCGTCTAAGGCGGATGGTAACAGGAGGCGGGGGACACGATGTTTACCCAGGTCCGGGCCCTCTCGATGGAGGTAATACCCTACTTCCTGCTTGATTGATCTTGATGATATGAGTATTACAAGAGTTGATCTACCACGAGATCGTAGAGGCTAAACCCTAGAAGCTAGCCTATGGTATGATTGTTGTTGTCCTACGGACTAAACCCTCCGGTTTATATAGACACCGGAGGGGGCTAGGGTTACACAGAGTCGGTTACAAGGGAGGAGATCTACATATCCGTATTGCCAAGCTTGCCTTCCACGCCAAGGAGAGTCCCATCCGGACATGGGACGAAGTCTTCAATCTTGTATCTTCATAGTCCAACAGTCCGGCTAAAGTATATAGTTCGGCTGTCCGAGGACACCCTAATCCAGGACTCCCTCAGTAGCCCCTGAACCAGGCTTCAATGACGACGAGTCCGGCGTGCAGATTGTCTTCGGCATTGCAAGGCGGGTTCCTCCTCCGAATATTCCATAAAAGATTTTGAACACGAGGATAGTGTCCGGCTCTGCAAAACAAATTCCACATACCACCGTAGAGAGAATAATATTTCCACAAATCTAATCTGCTGACACATTCTGCAGCATGACATCACACCACGGCCTAGTCATTATTTGAACCGTTTTTCTCAACCAGCCACTGCACATATTGCGAGGCGGTTTTCTTGGCACGTCTTGTCGAAGCAGAGATCGTGTCCCCTTATCACGGGATTCTCATCAATACGGGTGTGGGTAACCCAACAGTGCCATGAATTACGGCGCTTGGGGAATAAGCGAGTTTACCAGGCAGGTGGGGAGGCGCATAGTTCCTTCCGCCCTTATAAAGAGACAAGGATTCATGTTTTTCACCCACGCCCTCTTCCTCCTTGCTCACCCATTCTTGCGCACTTGAGCTCCAGCACCCAAGTTCGCATTTCCTCCTCAAACTACTCCAACCATGTCCGGAGCGGGAGGCAAGTGGATGGTCTCCTCCGTTACGGAGGAGGACATCACAAAGCTATGAGGAGCCGGATACCTGGCCGCGGATATCGCACACCGACTGCCAGATGCGGGGCAGATCGTCCCTACTCCAGAACCCCATGAGAGGGTGGTATTTCTTACCCACTTCGTCCGCGGACTGGGATTTCCCCTCCACCCGTTTGTCCGCGGGCTCATGTTCTACTACGGGCTGGACTTTCACGATCTGGCCCCCAATTTCATCCTCAACATCTCGGCGTTTATCGTCGTGTGCGAGGCCTTCCTCCGCATCAAGCCCCACTTCGGCCTGTGGCTGAAGACCTTCAACGTTAAACCGAAGGTGGTGGTCGGCCAGCAAGCGGAGTGCGGAGGCGCCATGGTGGGCAAAATGCCCAACGTCACCTGGCTCGAAGGCTCCTATGTGGAGACCGTAAAGGGGTGGCAATCGGGGTGGTTCTACATCACCGAGCCGCGCGACACCAACTGGGTGGCGGCCCCCGAATTTCGATCCGGAATCCCCATGCGGCTCACCTCCTGGAAAGAGAAGGGCCTATCCTGGGGTTCCTCGGTAGAGCTGACCGGACTCCAGACCTGCGTCAAAAACATGATGAACAAGAAAATCAAGCTCGTCAACGTGGTCCAAGTCATGCTCTTCCGCCGGATCCTCCCGTGTCAAAGACGGGCATTCAATTTGTAGGAGTTCAACCCGGCCGAGCACCAGATGCTACGAGAGCTCTTCGACACGATGCACAAGGACGTCTGGAAGGCGCTGTTCAACGGCGCCGAGGTACCTCCTCCCCTTACCGAGGACCGCGGACTCAGGGCAAAGCGCCCTGCCAATCCGGTAAGTCTTTTATATCTCATAAGATGTTATTTTCCCCAGTATAACCACGCGCGGGATCTAAGCCTCCACGCCATTTAACAGGACTGGGTAGCGACAGCGGAGCAGATCGATTATCCGGCCCCCCTGCCCGAAGATCCAGCAGATGCTCTCCCAACGGAGATGCTGGTTCCAGCGCCTTATGAGGTGCCGGAGAAGAAGGCCAAGAAGAAGGCCATGGGGACCAGGAAGGGTCTCCGGTGCAAGGTTATATCGGACTCATCGTCCGAAAACACCGAGGCGCACTCCTCCCATGAAAACGAGGAGGAGGAAGAGGAAAGTTCTCCCCCAAGCCGGGGGGGGATAGGAAAAGGAAGGCCGCCCCATCAGGGGAGGCCGAAGGGTCCAAGAAGGGAAGGACCCTCCTCCCGGACTGCTCCACGACAGCCGCTTTCAGCGACGAGGAGTGGTTACCCAGGGACAAGCCCATGGCGAAGTCGTGAGTATCCGGATACCATAATAACTCTTGGTATGTCTTATTGTACTGTTTCTTATCACGCCGCACATGATTATGCAGTCCATCCCGAGCCCATATCGACGTGTCTTCATCGGATGATTCTTTGGGCCCGTCAGATATGAACAACGATTCACTCCCGACTGCCTCCTCCCCCCGCCCTACGGACGACGCCGAGGTGTTGTCTCAAAGGGAACAGAACCAAGGGGAGATAGTTCCGGAGGCGCTGCAAGGCGACATTCCAGGCGCTAGGAGTACGAGGGGCAAGACTCCCCTGGGCCCTAACGCCGGGGGCAACAAGTCTAGCCCCAAGCCGAATACGGCGCCGGAACCTCCAGTGGTTCCGGATTCTGTCGGGCAACCCCTCGCTAAGGGGGGCAAGCCGTCTGTGCCGATGGCCTCTGTCCATCCAGAGGCATCGGTCAACTTGCTGGAAGTGCTTCGCGACGCTTCCATTGACGAAGAGCACCGCACTATTATGAGTGCGGTAGTCAAGAAGGTTCAGTCCGCTAAGAGAGGACTGACTGAAGCCTGTGCCAGCCTCCTAACCGCCTTTGTGGTAAGTAATCAAATTGGAAGAAAATGTTACAACATAGACAGTAGCCCCTGATGCTCTGTTTGGCATTCGCGAAGAAAGGCCGAATAGAGGATCAAATAATAATCGCAGGAGTCTAATCGGAATGTGTCTATGTGAATAAGCAGGCTTCACTACTGGCCGCCGCCGCTCGTACTGTGGAGGTCGCCGCACTGAAGCGGGACCTTGAGCGGTCCAAGGACGAGCTCGGCCTTACCAAGAGGCAGCTCGAAGAGAACAAAGGTAACTGACACCCCGTCTGAATATTAATAAAGAAAAATTTGGTTTTGGAATAATAGGATCGTCATGAATTTTGCTAGGGGCCACGACCGAAGTGGCGGCCCTGCAGAAGGCGCTATCCGAGGCCGAAGACAAAGCGGCCAAGGAGCGCATCGAGCGAGAGAAGCAAGAGGCCCGAGTAGGCGAGGTGCAGCAAGAGCTCCAGGCTCTCGTCAAGAAACACGAGTCCTTGGAGCTTGACTCTAAGACACAAGGGTCCGAGCTTGCGAAGGCCCTCGAAAGCGCACAACATGCCAAGGCCGAAGCCCAAAAGGCCCTCCAGGAAATTGAGGCGGTTAAGAAGATAGCGGCGGGTAAGGCATTCATTATGCAAAGCAAGCATGTGAAGGAACTTTCTTTTTACTTACTCGAGTTCGGGGCTCTCCAGGAGCGTTCGCAGATCTACCCCGCAGTGTGTCGGATGCCGCGGAGTTCTACCGGGCCGAGGAGGGGAGCTCGACGGAGAAGTTGTTCTGGTCTCAGTATACTGGGACCGAAGACCCAATGCCCTTGAGCAACCAGTTGAAGCAACTGGTCGAGCTTCACAAGGCGGCCGAACAGGCCATGAAGGGTTTTATAGTCCGGATGTGGCCTGGCGAGCCCCTGCCTGGTAGCTACTTCGGTCTGGTGAGGCGGCTTGTGAATGCCTGCCCATGGTTTGAAGTCATAAAGCGGTCCGTCTGCATCGAGGGTGCGCGCAGGGCTTTTGCCCGGGCGAAGGTGCACTGGGCGAAGCTGGACGCCGAAAAGCTGGTGAAGGAGGGGCCGCCGGAGGGCAAGGAGCATCGCCACCCCGAAAAGTATTATGACAGTGTCCTGAAGGGTGCTCGCCTTGTGGCGGAGGAATGTGCTAAGGATGTAATATTTGAATGAATGTACTCATGTGATCCTGTAATATGAAACTAACCAGGCAATCGGACTATAAAGCTTTATCACTCTCACTTAGCCATAGAAGTCTACAATTTTAAATTTTGGCGAAGCCCCTAGTATTCGGAAGGCCGAATTTGGGGCGCTATATACGCCTAAGTCGGGCAAGGTCGACTCCTCGCCCGAAGCGGAAAAAGTCTTCAAGGACTTGAGACCTCTCGAACAGCGACCAGCTCTCGCTTCATCATGACAGTCAGTTTTCGGCTTTCTCTACTGAGGTGCTCGTCCGGAAGAACCGGGACACAATCGCAGTAGTTATCCCAGTGCTACCTTAGCCGATATTGCGGAATGTAAGGTACCAAAACATGGGAGCCGGGCAAACCCAACTATTGACCCAAGACATGATTCGGAGCTGATGCATATAATGCTATAAGTCCGGGGTGCCGTACTGTCGAAAGTGTTCGGACTTCTCACGCCGTGTTATGGGGTATACTGAAGCCCCTGGCGCACTGGTCGTACCAGAATGTACGGGTGCAATTTGTCGTAAATAAGCGGACAAGGAAAAAGAAGAGAATAAAAGAAAGGGGAATGCAACAATAGTCTAACGCTATGCATTGCTATTAAATAATACGTCAAAGCGTACGGATACAAGTAGTGCAATAAGCAAAAAATAGGACTATCTGACATGTCCTATCCAAGGGCAAGCTGCGTATGGGTATGTAAAACAGGTATATCGATCATTATCAGAGACCACCTAGGGATTCCCTTGTACGCCAGAGCGTCTTGCTTCCTTGGTATTTCCTTACCGCGATGGGTCCAACAATTAGACTGCCGGAAAGGGCTTCCAGAGAGTAAGGTCCTGAAAGAGAGAAAATGATAAAGGTATACGACCCCTGGGGCGGTTGAGCCGCATTGTGGGACGTGCCGTGTGGAGCGAGCGCTCTGTGTTTCCATTAACTGTTATGACCCCGAGTGGTCCTGGCATTTTGAGTTTGAGGTATGCATAATGCGGTACCACATTGAATCTGGCAAATGCGGTTCGCTCGAGTAGTGCGTGATAGCCGCTGCGAAAGGGGACGATATCGAAGATTAACTCCTCGCTTCGAAAGTTGTCCGGAGATCCGAAGACCACTTCTAGTGTGATTGAGCCCGTGCAACAGGCCTCTACACCTGGGATTACACCTTTAAAGGTGGTTTTGGTGGGTTTGATCCTCGAGGGGTCTATGCCCATTTTGCGCACTGTATCCTGATAGAGCAGGTTCAGGCTGCTGCCACCGTCCATAAGGACTCGAGTGAGGTCAAATCCGTCAATGATGGGGTCAAGGACCAATGCGGTAGATCCGCCATGACAGATACTAGTGGGGTGGTCCCTGCGATTGAAGGTGATCGGACAAGAGGACCATGGGTTGAACTTTGGGGTGACTGGCTCCATCGCATAGACGTCCCTTAGTGCACGCTTCCGTTCCCTCTTGGGAATATGGGTTGCGTATATCATATTCACCGTTTTCACTTGTGGAGGGAACCTCTTCTGTCCTCCTGTGTTCGGCGGCCGAGGCTCCTCCTCGTCGTCGCTATGCAGCCCCTTGTCCTTGTTTTCGGCGTTCAACTTGCCGGCCTGCTTGAACACCCAGCATTCTCTATTGGTGTGATTGGCTGGCTTATCGGGGGTGTCGTGAATTTGACATGAGCGATCGAGTATGCGGTCCAAAATGGACGGGCCTGGATTTCTTCTTGTGAATGGCTTTTTCCGCTGACCAGATTTAGAGCCACTGAATCCGGCATTGACTGTCGTGTCTTCGGCGTTGTCACCGTTGTTGCGGCGCTTGTGTCTGTTGCGACGTGGTCTGCCGTTAGTATCTTTGGCATCTGAATTGCCAGGATTTCTTGATGTGTTGTTGCTGCGAGGCAGCCAGCTGTCCTCGCCCGCGCAAAAGCGGGTCATGAGTGTCGTGAGGGCTGCCATGGACTTCGGCTTCTCTTGGCCGAGGTGTCGGGCGAGCCACTCGTCTCGGATGTTATGTTTAAATGCCGCTAAGGCCTCGACATCCGGACAGTCGACAATTTGGTTCTTTTTAGTTAGGAACCGAGTCCAGAATTTCCTGGCCGATTCCCCTGGCTGTTGGGTTATGTGGCTAAAGTCATCAGCATCTGGTGGTCGCACATAAGTGCCCTGGAAGTTGTCAAGGAATGCATCTTCCAAATTCTCCCAACTGCCAATGGAGTTTGCTGGCAGGCTATTCAGCCAATGCCGAGCTGGTCCTTTGAGTTTTAGTGGGAGGTACTTGATGGCATGTAGATCGTCACCGCGGGCCATGTGGATGTGGAGGAGGAAATCTTCGATCCATACCGCGGGGTCTGTTGTGCCATCGTATGACTCAATGTTCACGGGTTTGAATCCTTCTCGGAATTCATGATCCATTACTTCATCGGTGAAGCATAGGGGGTGTGCGGCGCCTCTGTGTCGGGCTATGTCATGATGCAGTTCATACGAGTCTTGTCTGTTGTATTCGGCCCGACCGGATTTGCTTTTATTGTATCCGGCATGACAATCATCGTCACGCGTTGGGGCGCGACCCCGTGATCCGTAGATCGATCTTGTATGTCCTGCTTTGTTTTCCAATACGTCTTGCAGGTCCCACGTGTTGCCCCGGGCCTTGGTATTTTTGTTTGAATGGCGGCGGGGTGCGGGCTGGACTTCGGGCTGATATGCCACTCTGTCTCGGCCACGAGGTGGCCGATCAGCCTCATCATACGCTGGTAATGTAGGTTTTAATGCTTCCTCCTCAAGTTGGGGTAGCAACCTGTGCTTGGGGTAACTCTTGGTTGGGCGTTCGAGTTCGTATTCCTCGGCCGCCAGGACCTCGGTCCATCTATCCGCTAGCAGGTCTTGGTCAGCTCGAAGTTGTTGTTGCTTTTTCTTCAGGCTGTTTTTTTGTGGCTATAAGTCGGGGCTTGAAGCGCTCCTGCTCGACGGGATCCTCAGGCACGATAAATTCATCGTCGCCGAGGCTCACCTCGTCTTCGGAGAGAGGCATGTAATTGTCATCCTCTGATTCTCCGCCTGCTGCCTGTTCCGGAGGGCTAGCTTGTTCATCTTCCCGCTCGAGGTCTGGCTGGAGGGGATTGTCGTCGTCTTCGGCACTATCCGGAGCGTTATTGTCTCTTGTGCCAGTATCGCTGCTTTTGCTATGGCGGGACTTAGAGCGGCGCCGCTGACGTCGGTGCTTGGATTGCCTCTTGTAGGGATTATCCTCCGCTGTCTTATCGCCATCGCCTTCTTTGGGGGTGTCCACCATGTATATATCATATGATGAGGTGGCAGTCCAGCGCCCTGTGGGCAGTGGTTCCTGTTTGTCTCCTGCATCGTCGTCCATACCGTCGATGTCTTCGGAGCCGAAATCGAGCATGTCGGTTAAATCGTCGACAATGGCTACTAAGTGGGTGGTGGGTGGGGATCGAATTTCTTCGTCGTCCGCATCCCATTCTAGCCGGACATAGTTTGGCCAAGGGTCTCCTGACAAGGAGAGAGACCTCAATGAGTTTACACATCGCCCAGTGGTGTGTGCTGAAAGATATCCGCGGAGGAAAACTCCATAATCGGTGCCCAGTCGGATTCGATAGGCACGGATGCAGGCGGCTCGGAGCCCGTGGCCGGGGACGAATCCAAGTGTCCGGCAACACGGGTCTCATAGGAAGTGAAGTCAGCATTCGGCTTTATCGCCACTGAGTGCGGGGCCTTCATGGCGAGGTCCATCCACCCGTCCTCGGACGGCGCGAACGGTTCCGGATTGAGGGCCGGAGTAGTTGCAGGTGTGATCTCCCGAACACTGTCCGACGGCAGAGCTAAGTCATGCTCGTCGTGACTGTGCGGCGCACCTGACATGGGCTCGAATCCGTCGAAGATCAAGTCTCCGCGGATGTTGGCAGTATAGTTCAAGTTTCCAAACCTGACCTGATGGCCAGGGGCGTAGCTCTCGATCTTCTCCAGATGGCCAAGCGAGTTGGCCCGCAGTACGAAGCCGCCGAATACGAAGATCTGTCCTGGGAGGAAAACCTCACCCTGGATCGCATCATTGCCGATGATCGAAGGAGCCATCAAGCCTTGTGGTGAAGGCACAGTGTAACTCTCAATGAAAGCACCAATGTCGATGTCAAAACCGACGGATCTCGGGTAGGGGGCCCCGAACTGTGCGTCTAAGGCGGATGGTAATAGGAGGCGGGGGACACGATGTTTACCCAGGTTCGGGCCCTCTCGATGGAGGTAATACCCTACTTCCTGCTTGATTGATCTTGATGATATGAGTATTACAAGAGTTGATCTACCACAAGATCGTAGAGGCTAAACCCTAGAAGCTAGCCTATGGTATGATTGTTGTTGTCCTACGGACTAAACCCTCCGGTTTATATAGACACCGGAGGGGGCTAGGGTTACAGAGAGTCGGTTACAAGGGAGGAGATCTACATATCCGTATTGCCAAGCTTGCCTTCCACGCCAAGGAGAGTCCCATCCGGACACGGAACAAAGTCGTCAATCTTGTATCTTCATAGTCCAACAGTCCGGCTAAAGTATATAGTCCGGCTGTCCGAGGACCCCCTAATCCAAGACTCCCTCAGCTATATCCACGGCTAACGCTCATGTATTGCGTGAAGGTTGAAAAAGTTTGAGATTACTAAAGTATGAAACAATTGCTTGGATTCTCATCGGGTTTGTGCACGATGAGAGCATTCTTGTGTGACGAAAATGGAGCATGACCAAACTATATGATTTTGTAGGGATGAACTTTCTTTAGCCATGTTATTTTGAGAAGACATAATTGCTTAGTTAGTATGCTTGAAGTATTATCATTTTTATGTCAATATTAAACTTTTATCTTGAATCTTTCGGATCTGAACATTCATGCCACAATAAAGAAAAAATTACATTGAAGATTATGTTAGGAAGCATTCATCAAAAATTCCATTTTTATCATTTACCTACTCGAGGACGAGCAGGAATTAAGCTTGGGGATGCTTGATATGTCTCCAACGTATCTATAATTTTTGATTGTTCCATGCTATTATATTATCCGTTTTGGATGTTTAATGGGCTTTATTATACACTTTTATATTATTTTTGGGACTAACCTACTAACCAAAGGCCAAGTGCAAATTGCTGTTTTTTGCCTATTCTAGTGTTTCGCAGAAAAGGAATATCAAATGGAATCCATACGGAATGAAACCTTCGGGAGAGTTATTTTTGGAACAAACGTGATCCAGGAGACTTGGAGTGGACGCCAAGGAAGCAACGAGGCGGCCACGAGGCAGGGAGGCGCGCCCAGGGGGTAGGCGCGCCCCCACCCTCGTGGGCCCCTCGTGGCTCCACCGACCTACTTCTTTCGCCTATATATACTCATATACCCCGAAAACATCCGAGAGCACCACGAAACCCTATTTCCACCGCCGCAACCTTCTGTACCCGTGAGATCCCATCTTGGGGCCTTTTCTGGCGCTCCGCCGGAGCGGGAATCGATCACCGAGGGCTTCTACATCAACACCATAGCCTCTTCGATGATGTGTGAGTAGTTTACCACAGACCTTCGGGTCCATAGTTATTAGCTAGATGGCTTCTTCTCTCTCTTTGGATCTCAATACAAAGTTCTCCTCGATTCTCTTGGAGATCTATTCGATATAATTCTTTTTGCGGTGTGTTTGTTGAGATCCGATGAATTGTGGGTTTATGATCAAGATTATCTATGAACAATATTTGGTTCTTCTCTGAATTCTTATATGTAGGATTTGATATCTTTGCAAGTCTCTTCGAATTATCAGTTTGGTTTGGCCGACTAGATTGATCTTTCTTGCAATGGGAGAAGTGCTTAGCTTTGGGTTCAATCTTGCAGTGTCCTTTCCCAGTGTCATCAGGGGCAGCAAGGCACGTATTGTATTGTTGCCATCGAGGATAAAAAGATGGGGTTTATATCATATTGCTTGAGTTTATATCTCTAAATCATGTCATCTTGCTTAATGTGTTACTCTGTTCTTATGAACTTAATACTCTAGATGCATGCTGTATAGCGGTCGATGTGTGGAGTAATAGTAGTAGATGCAGAATCGTTTCGGTCTACTTGACACGGACGTGATGCCTATATACATGATCATGCCTAGATTTCTCATAACTATGCGCTTTTCTATCAATTGCTCGACAGTAATTTGTTCACCCACCGTAGATTCTGCTATCTTGAGAGAAGCCACTAGTGAAACCTATGGCCCCCGGGTCTATTTTCCATCATATAAGTTTCCGATCTATTTTATTTTGCAATCTTTACTTTCCAATCTATATCATAAAAATACCAAAAATATTTACCTTATTATCTCTATCAGATCTCACTTTTGCAAGTGGCCGTGAAGGGATTGACAACCCCTTTATCGCGTTGGTTGCCAGGTTCTTATTTGTTTGTGTAGGTACGAGGCGATTTGCGTGTATCCTCCTACTGGATAGATACCTTGGTTCTCAACAACTGAGGGAAATACTTACGCTACTTTGCTGCATCACCCTTTCCTCTTCAAGGGAAAACCAACGCATGCTCAAGAGGTAGCACATATGATGTTCATTGACTTGGAGAAGGCCTATGATAAGATACCGCGGAATGTCATGTGGTGGGCCTTGGAGAAACACAAAGTCCCAACAAAGTACATTACCCTCATCAAGGACATGTACGATAATGTTGTGACAAGTGTTCGAACAAGTGATGTCAACACCGATGACTTCCCGGTTAAGATAGGACTGCATTAGGGGTCAGCTTTGAGCCCTTATCTTTTTACCTTGGTGATGGATGAGGCCACAATGGATGTACAAGGAGATATCCCATGGTGTATGCTCTTTGCGGATGATGTGGTGCTAGTTGACGATAGTCGGATGGGGGTAAATAGGAAGTTAGAGTTATGGAGACAAACCTTGGAATCGAAAGGGTTTAGGCTTAGTAGAACTAAAACCGAGTACATGATGTGCGGTTTCAGTACTACTAGGTGTGAGGAGGAGGATGTTAGCCTTGATGGGCAGGTGGTACCTCAGAAGGACACATTTTGATATTTGGGGTCAAGGCTGCAGGAGGATGGGGGTATTGATGAAGATGTGAACCATCGAATCAAAACCGGATGGATGAAGTGGCGCCAAGTTTCTGGCATTCTCTATGACAAGAGAGTGCCACAAAAGCTAAAAGGCAAGTTCTACAGGACAGCGGTTTGACCCGCAATGTTGTATGGTGCTGCGTGTTGGCCGACTAAAAGGCGACATGTTCAACAGTTAGGTGTGGCGAAGATGCGTATGTTGAGATGGATGTGTGGCCACACGAGGAAGGATCGAGTCCGGAATGATGGTATACGAGATAGAGTTGGGGTAGCATCAATTGAAGAGAAGCTTGTCCAACATCGTCTGAGATGGTTTCGGCATATTCAGCGCAGACCTCCAGAAGCTCTAGTGCATAGCGGACGGCTAAAGCGTGCGGAGAATGTCAAGAGAGGGCGGGGTAGACCGAATTTGACATTGGAGGAGTCCATTAAGAGAGACCTGAAAGATTGGAGTATTAGCACAGAACTAGCTATGGACATGGGTGCGTGGAAGCTTGCTATCCATGTGCCAGAACCATGAGTTGGTCGTGAGATCTTATGGGTTTCACCTCTAGCCTACCTCAACTTGTTTGGGACTAAAGGCTTTGTTGTTGTTTGTTGTTGTTCAAATCACTAAAGTAGTGATCTAAACGCTCTTATATTTCTTTACAGAGGGAGTAGTATGCATTGTTTTGTATTTTTAAGGGGTGCCATGGTACCCATGGAACCACCATTGGATCCGCCCCTGGCCTCCATCTTGAGTTTCTGGTTCTACCACTGGTGTTTTTCAAGAAATGAAGGTTGTTAGGTACCACCATGGTAACACCTACCGATATGCCGTTGGGAAAGTCTAGCAGGGGCAAGGGGAATATCTGGCTGATGAGTTAGAGGAACTTCGGCAAATCTACTTCACAAGATGTCTTTCAGCAAAAAGAAAATGATACAATTATACAAGTAGTACACACCTGTAGCTTTGTAATTATTCATTAGGTTCAACATTATGGACATTTTCTAACCCAAATTTGATAAAAATGTTCACTGTTAAGGAAGATGCCAAAGCAGCAGACTTCATTGCATGTGACGCAAAATCAGTTATTAGCTTGAGTATATGGAAATGCTAATGTGTGAACATTCGCTGAGAATGCAGTCTGCGAATGCTGCCCACAATCATTGGATCCAGATCATGTTGGATGGCATTTTTTTAAATAGTTGCTGGCAATTCTTTCCTATAATGACAATTTCACCGTTCTTACATGTCATTTCTCTCAAAAACGCATGGCACTAATGGTTATTTTGACATGGCAAGTGAAGCATTCGTTGACAATTTTCCCCCAACGAATGTTCCCCAGATAAACTCGTCTGTAGTATATGGATTTTTTTTGAAAGATCCGGGTAGGCCGGCTTCATTGATTTAGGAGAAAGCAACAGGAAATACATGGAGGATCAAGTTATCATGGGCACAAAGATGTGCAAAAGGAGAGAAAAACGGGAAAACAAAGGGGCTCCTGGGTGCTCCTGGGGCTTTGTCTCGCGGAAATGACCCCAAACGGGGGCTCGAGGCAGACTGCTCCGGCAGCTCTCTATTGATCGTAATCTAGCATGATGGCACAGACGACATCGTCCATGCACGGCAGTTTTCCCCTTAAAACGCAGGCGTTTCGCTCCTTCCAGAGGTGCCAGACGACCAAGATGAGCATGGTTCTGCACCCTTCCTCGCTCCGGCCAGAGTCCGGCGGATCACCTCCTGACAATACTGCATGGTAGCGTGGAGAGGCGATTTTGCGGTGGCCAGTGCCTTGCAGCCAGCTTTGGACGAGAAGGTCGTCCAAACCTGCCGGGAGAACGGGCACTCCCAGAAGAGATGGACCGCCGACTCCAGGTTCTGGAGGTAGAGGTTGTAGAAATAGTTATTTGGCCATCCTCGCCTCTGCAGCCGATCATTGCACCAGAGCCTGTTTTTGTGCATTAGCCAGGAAGGAAAACCAACGCATGCTCAAGAGGTAGCAAGAAGGATTTCTGGCGCCGTTGCCGGCGAAATTTACGCACATGTCAAGATATACCAAGTACCCATCACAAACTCTTATCCCTCGCATTAGATTATTTGCCATTTGTCTCTCGTTTTTCTCTCCCCCACTTCACCTTTGCCTTTTCTTCGCGTTCTTCCCATATGTCTTTTTGTTTGTGTTTCCATGTGCCTTCTATTTGCTTGCATCTTTGCTTGCTAAAAATCTATTGATATGGATCCACTTAAAGTGTTCTACTTGGATCGTCTTAGATCCTTATGCGCTCATGCTGAAACCCCAACTAGCCTAGTTGATGGGAAATCTTTAGATGAGCATGCTCATTTTGTGCGTCACCGTTCTCTGAAAAGGGGAGACTCTTATGGGATCAAATAAACATATTGCTATGTTATGCTTGGAATCTTTGTGAAATTTATGATTTTACTTGTTGCTCTAAGAACCCTAAAAAACACCTTCCCTACCTATGTGAGTTTAACGATAATGAAATCTTATCTTCTTATGCAAAGGGTGTTTATAATTATTATGATATCGAACAAATTGAAGAATTTGTTGCTTTTAAGGGTGCTTACGAGGTTGCTTCTTTGATTGAAAAATATGACATTACTCTCTACGAATCTGAAAATTTTGACATACTTAAATATTGCGATGAAAACTATGCTCATAATGTCTATGTCAAAGAAATTATTGAGAGAATGACCGTTGCTTTGTAAGAAAGTAATGATATGCATGAATCTATAGATAATGATGATTCCGATGATTTGATTGAAATTTCCCTTGATGAACATGATGCTTGCTATTCTTGTGGCCATGATGCCAATATTTTTAAGACGAATTTGCTATAATTCCTTATGTTAAACATGAGATCGTTGCTATTGCGCCCATACTTGATTGTTCCTTTGATGAAAAGCATGATTGCAATGATGTTATTATAAATTCTCTTGATGTCAATTGTGCTAATAATATGCAAAACCCTAAGCTTGGGGATGCTAGTTTGGCTATGACTACTATTTGTTGCAATGATCATGATTGGGGTGATTCTTCTTTTGATCTTGAAAATTTATTTAAGCCCCATGATGAATATGAGATTGATAATAGTGTTTGAAATATTATTTAAAGTGGGTTTGGAAGAGTGTCAACTTTAGATCCCACATATTTGGAGAATGTTCAATCTTATGAAAATTTTGATAAAAGTGGGTTTTGAGAGGTCATGACTTTAGTTAATGATAATCCCACTATTTTGGAAGAGTGTCAACTTTGCATACATGTGGATCATGTTAAGAATATGTTTTGTGATAGCTATATTGTTGAATTTGCTTATGATCCTACATGTAATTATTATGAGAGAGGAAAATATGGTTGTAGAAATTTTCATGTTACTAAATTACCTCTCGTTATGTTGAGATTGCTATTGTTTCTTTCCGCTTCCTTGCATATGCTAGTTTTTGCTTGCCTTGATAATTTGTTTGCCTATAAGATGCCTATGCACAGGAATTATGTTATACTTAAGTGTGTTTGTCACATGTTTTATGATGCTCTCTTTGTGCTTCAATTCTTGTCTTTCATGTGAGCATCATTGAAATCTCAATGCCTAGCTAGGGGCGTTAAATGAAAGCGCTTGTTGGGAGGCAACCCAATTTTATTTTTGTTCCTTGCTTTTTGTTCCTGTTTAGTAATAAATAATTGATCTAGCCTCTGGTTAGATGTGGTTTTATGTTTTAATTAGTGTTTGTGCCAAGTAAAACCTATAGGATCTTCTTGGATGATAGTTATTTGATCTTGCTGAAAAAGTCAGAAACTTTCTGCTCACGAAAACAATTGTTAAAAATCACCAGAGCGTGATAAAATACTGATTCCAATTACAGTAGATCAATAAAAAGAATTTTTAGGTCGTCCTATTTTGGTAGAAATTTTGAGTTAGAGAAATTTTGCGTTTGATACAGATTACTACAGACTGTTCTATTTTTGACAGATTCTGTTTTTTGTGTGTTGTTTGCTTATTTTGATGAATCTATGGCTAGTATCGGGGGGTATGAACCATAGAGAAGTTGGAATACATTAGGTTTAACACCAATATAAATAAAGAATGAGTTCATTACAGTACCTTAAAGTGGTGGTTTGTTTTATTTCGCCAATGGAGATCATGAGATTTTCTGTTGAGTTTTGTGTTGTGAAGTTTTCATGTTTTGGGTAAAGATTTGATGGATTACGGAATAAGGAGTGGCAAGAGTGTCTCGCCCAATATGCGATACTATCCTAAAGAGACTCGAAGGTCCATCCAAGGATAGAACCGCATATTGAAACGCTTTTGCAAGGTGGATATCATTACATCAGCATTACATAATAGATGGGGATACATACAAAAGGCATACAAATGCCGCAAGAATACATCAATACAACATACATAAGAGCAACATCCGACTACGGATGTAACACAAACAGAAACTCAACGACATCCACCCTGCTAGCCCAGGCTGCCGACCTGGAACCTATCCCCTGATCGAAGAAGAAGCAGAAGAAGAACTCCAATACAAGCAACATCGCTCTCGCGTCATGATCATCGCAAAACCCGTACCTGCAACTGGTGTTGTAGTAATCTGTGAGCCACGAGGACTCAGCAATCCCATTACCATGGGTATCAAGACTAGCAAAGCTTAATGGGTAAGGAAGGGGTAAAGTGGTGAGGTTGCAGCAGCGACTAAGCATATATGGTGGCTAACATACGCAAATAAGAGCGAGAAGAGAAGCAACGGAACAGTCGTGAAACTAGCAATGATCAAGAAGTGATCAACTCCTACTTACGTCAAACATAACCCAGTAACCGTGTTCACTTCCCGGACTCCGCCGAGAAGAGACCATCACGGCTACACACGCGGTTGATGCGTTTTATTTAGGTCGAGTGTCAAGTTCTGTACAACCGGACATTAACAAATTCCCATCTGCCACATAACCGCGGGCACGGCTTTCGAAAGATAATACCTTGCAGGGGTGTCCCAACTTAGCCCATTATAAGCTCTCACGGTCAACGAAGGATATTCCTTCTCCCGGGAAGACCCGATCAGTCTCGGAATCCCGGTTTACAAGACATTTCGACAATGGTAAAACAAGACCAGCAGAGCCGCCCGATGCGCCGACAATCCCGATAGGAGCTGCACATATCTCGTTCTCAGGGCAACACCGGATAAGTCAAGCTACGAGTAAAACCAGGCCTCGAGTTTCCCCGAGGTGGCCCCGCAGGCTGCTCGGTTCGGACCAACACTTAGAGAAGCACTGGCCCGGGGGGTTAAATAAAGATGACCCTCGGGAGAGCGACTCCCTAGGGAAAAGATATAGGTGATAGGCAAATGGTAAAACCAAGGTTGGGCCTTGCTGGAGGAGTTTTATTCAAAACGAACTGTCAAGGGGTCCCCATAACACCCAACCACGTTAGGAACGCAAAATCAAGGAACATAACACCGGTATGACAGAAACTAGGGCGGCAAGAGTGGAACAAAACACCAGGCATAAGGCCGAGCCTTCCACCCTTTACCAAGTATATAGATGCATTAATAATATAAGAGATATTGTGATATCCCAACATAAACATAATCCAACATGGAGCAATCTTCATCTTCACCTGCAACTAGCAACGCTATAAGAGGGGCTGAACAAAAGCGGTAACATAGCCAAACAATGGTTTGCTAGGAAGGGTGACAAAGGTTAGAGGTTCATGGCAATTTGGGAGGCTTGATAAGCAAGTGGTAGGTAACGCAGCATAGCGATAGAACGAAGCAACTAGCATAGCAATGATAGTAATGAGATCCAAGGTGACGGTCATCTTGCCTGAAATCCCGCTAGGAAGAAGAATGAGTCCATGAAGAAGATGAAGCCACGAAGACGAACCAAGCGTAAACGAACGAATCCTCACGAACGCAACGAAACAGGAACTATCGAGGAGAAGCACAACCTGAAAGAAGCAAACAACACGGTAAACACTCAACACATAAACAAGACATGATGCTCAACCAAGTATGATGCATGACAAGGCTACATGAAGCTACTCATGGCAAGAGATGATGCATACAAGAACAACACATCAAAGCAAATTTAAATAAGGCCGGAACTAACATATAACAAATCCGGTAAGTCCTCATATGCAAATTTCGAAATTGGTCCAGATCTGAATAAATCTTATGTTCAAGTTGTTAAACAGCAAGTTAAGATGCACCAAAATGATCTATACGAAATTCTAGTCAAGTTACATATAAAGTTCATTTAGTTCGGAGCTACGG
Organism: Triticum aestivum; assembly: GCF_018294505.1. Taxonomy (NCBI): domain Eukaryota; kingdom Viridiplantae; phylum Streptophyta; class Magnoliopsida; order Poales; family Poaceae; genus Triticum; species Triticum aestivum. Next base: position 328,022,269 of record NC_057802.1, on the reverse strand, counting down.
CCTAGAAGATATGAGCAAAGCAAGTTAAACATGGCATTGATGAAAAATGCATTCAAACATCAAGCAAAAACACTCAAAACATGGATGCAACAAGGTAACATGAATCTACATGCAAATCTAAGCAAGTTACATATAGAACATGCTCAAAACGGAGCAACGGTGCAACACATACACTCCAAACAAGATATAGCAACAATCTGCCCAAAATAGCAACTAGGCATATTGCAAGCATCATGAAAATATGCTACAGCACCCCAACATGATAACAAAAGGCATGGAGATGATGTACAGGTAAATCATTACAAAACATGAACAATGAGCTAACTCCAGGAACCAGTAGAACATGCCCAAAAGGACATGGCAAGATTGCAAATAATAACAGAGTCACAGACTTGGCAGAAATTACTGGACAAGACAGAAATAACATCAGGATGTTTAGAGCAAGAAAACAACATGCTACAGGAATATATCATAGCAAACAAAGGCATGGCATGAATCTACTAATTTCATAGAACAAAAGTCCCTTAGTGATTACGAGCCAAAAAAGCACAGAAGATCTGATGGCACCCATATAAACATAGCAAGTTTCATAAACAGATTCAGACTTAGCAGAAATTACTGAGCATGTCATAAACAGAATTATGAAGGCATCTTTGAGAGCTTAAATCACTCATCACAAAGCATTTCATGGCATGTGAAGGCATCCAACAGTAAGATGGCATAATTATAAAGCTAAGCATGGCAAGATCAAGTTCATAGGGTGCATGGATCTCTAGCAAAACACATGTCAAAACTAAACTTAATGTTAACAGGCTGACAGCAACATTATTTAGCAAGTTTAGAGCATGATAACAACAAGTTACAGCAGGCTACAAATGCAAACCAAGGCATGGATGGATAGAGCATAACATGTATAACAAAACATCCTTAGTAAATATCTCTAGATTATGCATGGAACTCATGGTAGCAGCAGGTTTACATGACATCACAAAGTTACAGTTACAGACTTAGCAGAAATGACTAAGTCACAGAAATCAGCAACATCACGGAGACTACTTTGCAGGCTTGTGCTAGTCACCACATATATCACAAAAATACAAGACAAGCACCCCTGTAAAGATGGCATGATGTAGTTTAAAACACATGTAGAGCTCATGCTCATAGGATGCACACACAAAATTCAATGAAAAAGACAAATCATCAAGTTCTGATGACAGACAGCAGTTAACATCATATAGCACTCTTGCAACGGTGATTAGGGCATCAAGATAGACAAAAACAAGCATGGCACAATGGAGTGAATTGACGAGCATCTCATGCTTAACATTTTGACATATTACACGCCCGAAACGGAGCTATGTACAAGAATTTACAGCAGGTCAAAGATGCACACATATTATGAAATTTTCGGGACTTGGTCGTTTTAACAGAAAAAAACAGAGCGTCTAATAGCAAAACAACGCGCGGGCGGGGAATATGTGGGCGCTCACCATGGGCCGAGGCCCAGAAGGAGGAGGAGGCAGGAGGCAGGGGGCCTGCTGGACGCGGCCCGCGTGGCGCGATGGGCCGAGGCCGGCGTGGAGGCCCACGCGCAGGACACGGTCAACGGGCGCACGGGCGAGCCTCCCGACGAACTGGAGGACGACGGCGGTGTGATTCCGGCGAGACGGCGCGACGAAGATGGCCATAGAGGGGCGGAGCGACGGCGGGGCACGCGGATCCGGTCACGGGAGGTCTCCGGAGGGACTCCGGCGGCGATGTCTTGCGGCTCCTACATGGCACGCGAGAGGGAGCAGAGCTCCGGCGAGGATGCTGAGGGGCGGCGCGGTGGTAGACGACGGTGGAGGAGTGGCGGCCGGCGACGGGGCTGGACGGCAGAGGGTGCGGGCGTTGGGCGCGGTCGGCGGCGAGGGTTGGCGCGGCGGCGGGGAGGCAAGCGGGATCCAGGCGGCGGAGCGATTCCCGGGCGGCGGCGGGCCCGATCTGGCCCGGGGCGGGTCGGATCTGGGCCCCGTGGGCTTGCGGTGGAGAGGCGTAGTGGAGGGGAGCCGGCGGGGTGAGGTGGCGGCGCCTGGTTGGCCAGGAGCGGCGGCGGAGGTGACGTGGCGGCCTCCGATTGGTCGGAGTGAGGTGGCCGGCGGACACGTCTGGCGCGGGTGGACATGTCCGGCTACGGGAGGAAGAAGATGGCTAGGGTTAGGGTGGATTCATCCGTGAATTTCGGGGAGGGGGTGTTTATATAGGCATAGGGAGCTAGGAGAGTCCAAATGGGGTGCGGTTTTCGCCCACACGATCGTGATCGAACAACCGAGAGGATGGAGGGGGTTTTGCTGGGTTAGTGGGCTATGGTGGAGGGGTGCTGGGCTGCAAAGAGAGAGGGGTTTCGGGCTACGCGGTTAACCGTTGGGGCATCAAACGACCTCCAAATGGAACGAAATTTGACGGGCGGTCTACCGGTGATATACCAAGGCCACACGGCACCGACCCATTCCGAGAACGTTTTTCTCCTGCTCACGAAACAAGGTCTGAGGGGGGCGACGGGCGCGAGTGGGAGTGTCGGATCGCGAAACGGACAACGGGGAGAAGGACCGGATGCAAGTTTTGAAAAACATGCAGATGATGACATGGCAAAGTGCAACACGCAAGCAAATGACATGGCAACAATGACGAATAACTGGAAGACACCTGGCACATCGGATCCGGGGCGTTACAAAGAGCCTAAGCTTGGGGATGCCCAAGGCACCCCAAGGTAAAAATCAAGGACAACCAAAAGCCTAAGCTTTGGGATGCCCCGGAAGGCATCCCCTCTTTCGTCTTCGTCCATTGGTAACTTTACTTGATGTTATATTTTTATTAACCACATGATATGTGTTTTCCTTGGAGCTTCTTGTATGATTTGAGTCTTTGCTTTTTAGTTTACCACAATCATCCTTGCTGTACACACCTTTTGGGAGAGACACACATGAATCGGAATTTATTAGAATACTCTATGTGCTTCACTTATATCTTTTGAGCTAGATAATTTTGCTCTAGTACTTCACTTATATCTTTTTAGAGCACGGTGGTGGTTCTATTTTATAGAAATTATTGATCTCTCATGCTTCGCTTAAATTATTTTGAGAGTTCTTTAGAACAACATGTTAATTTTCTTTGGCTATAAAATTAGTCCTAATATGATAGGCATCCAAGATGGATATAATAGAAACTTTCATATAGAGTGCATTGAATACTATGAGAAGTTTGATACTTGATGATTGTTTTGAGATATGAAGGTGGTGATATTAAAGTTGTGCTAGTTGAGTAATTGTGAATTTGAGAAACACTTGTGTTGAAGTTTGCAAGTCCCATAGCATGCACGTATGGTGACCGTTGTGTAACAAATTTGAAACATGAGGTGTCCTTTGATTGTCATCCTTATGAGTGGCGGTCGGGGACGAGCGATGGTCTTTTCCTACCAATATATCCCCCTAGGAGCATGCACGTAGTGCTTGGTTTTTGATGACTTGTAGATTTTTGCAATAAGTATGTGAGTTCTCTATGACTAATGTTGAGTCCATGGATCATACACACTCTCACCCTTCCATCATTGCTAGCCTCTTCGGTACCGTGCATTGCCCTTTCTCACCTTGAGAGTTGGTGCAAACTTCGCCGGTGCATCCAACCCCCGTGATATGATACGCTCTATCACACATAACCCCCTTATATCTTCCTCAAAACAGCCACCATGCCTACCAATTATGGCATTTCCATAGCCATTCCGAGATATATTGCCATGCAACTTTCCACCGTTTCATTTATTATGACACGCTTCATCATTGCCATATTGCCTTGCATGATCATGAAGTTGACATCGTATTTGTGGCAAAGCCACCATGCATAATTCATCATACATGTCACTCTTGATTCATTGCCCATCCCGGTACACTGCCGGAGGCATCCATGTAGAGTCATATTTTGTTCTAAGTATCGAGTTGCAATCTTTGAGTTGTAAATAAATAGAAGTGTGATGATCATCATTATTAGAGCATTGTCCCAAAAAAAAAGAGAAAGGCCAAATAAGAAAAAAGAAGAAAGGCCCAATAAATAAATAAAAGGGACAATGTTACTATCTTTTTCCACACTTGTGCTTCAAAGTAGTACCATAATCTTCATGATAGAGAGTCTCTTATTTTGTCACTTTCATATATTAGTGGGAATTTTTCATTATAAGAACTTGGCTTGTATATTCCAACGATGGGCTTCCTCAAATGCCCTAGGTCTTCGTGAGCAAGCAAGTTGGATGCACACCCACTTAGTTTCTTTTGTTGAGCTTTCATACATTTATAGCTCTAGTGCATCCGTTGCATGGCAATCCCTACTCCTTCCATTGACATCAATTTATGGGAATCTCCCTAGCCCGTTGATTAGCCACGTCAATGTGAGACTTTCTCCTTTTTTGTCTTCTCCATATAACCCCCATCATTATATTCTATTCCACCCATAGTGCTATATCCATGGCTCACGCTCATGTATTGCGTGAAGGTTGAAAAACTTTGAGATTACTAAAGTATGAAACAGTTGCTTGGCTCGTCATCGGGGTTGTGCATGATGAGGGCATTCTTGTGTGACGAAAATGGAGCATGACCAAACTATATGATTTTGTAGGGATGAACTTTCTTTGGCTATGTTATTTTGAGAAGACATAATTGCTTAGTTAGTATGCTTGAAGTATTATCATTTTTATGTCAATATTAAACTTTTATCTTTAATCTTTCGGATCTGAACATTCATTCCACAATAAAGAAAATTACATTGAAGATTATGTTAGGAAGCATTCCACATCAAAAATTCTGTTTTTATCATTTACCTACTCGAGGACGAGCATGAATTAAGCTTGGGGATGCTTGATACGTCTCCAACGTATCTATAATTTTTTATTGTTCCATCCTATTATATTATCCGTTTTGGATGTTTAATGGGCTTTATTATACACTTTTATATTATTTTTGGGACTAACCTACTAACCAAAGGCCTAGTGCAAATTGCTGTTTTTTCCCTATTTTAGTGTTTCGCAGAAAATGAATATCAAACAGAATCCAAACGGAATGAAACCTTCGGGAGAGTTATTTTTGGAACAAACGTGATCCAGGAGACTTGGAGTGGACGTCAAGGAAGCAAACGAGGCGGCCTTGAAGTGTTCGAACGTGATCCAGGAGACTTGAAGTGTTCGAACAAGTGATGTCAACACTGATGACTTCCCGATTAAGATAGGACTGCATCAGGGGTCAGCTTTGAGCCCTTATCTTTTTACCTTGGTGATGGATGAGGCCACAATGGATGTACAAGGAGATATCCCATGGTGTATGCTCTTTGCGGATGATGTGGTGCTAGTTGACGATAGTCGGACGGGGGTAAATAGGAAGTTAGAGTTATGGAGACAAAACTTGGAATCGAAAGGGTTTAGGCTTAGTAGAACGAAAACCGAGTACATGATGTGCGGTTTCAGTACTAATAGGTGTGAGGAGGAGGAGGTTAGCCTTGATGGGCAGGTGGTACCTCAGAAGGACACATTTTGATATTTGGGGTCAATGCTGCAGGAGGATGGGGGTATTGATGAAGATGTGAACCATCGAATCAAAACTGGATGGATGAAGTGGCGCCAAGCTTCTGGCATTCTCTATGATAAGAGAGTGCCACAAAAGCTAAAGGCAAGTTCTACAGGACAACGGTTCGACCCGCAATGTTGTATGGTGCTGCGTGTTGGCCGACCAAAAGGCGACATGTTCAACAGTTAGGTTTGGCGAAGATGCATATGTTGAGATGGATGTGTGGCCACACGAGAAAGGATCAAGTCCGGAATGATGGTATACGAGATAGAGTTGGGGTAGCACCAATTGAAGAGAAGCTTGTCCAACATCGTCTGAGATGGTTTGGGCATATTCAGCGCAGACCTCTAGAAGCTCTAGTGCATAGCGGACGGCTAAAGCGTGCGGAGAATGTCAAGAGAGGGCGGGGTAGACCGAATTTGACATTGGAGGAGTGCGTTAAGAGAGACCTGAAAGATTGGAGTATCAACAAAGAACTAGCTATGGACATGGGTGCGTGGAAGCTTGCTATCCATGTGCCAAAACCATGAGTTGGTCGCGAGATCTTATGGGTTTCACCTCTAGCCTACCTCAACTTGTTTGGGACTAAAGGCTTTGTTGTTGTTTGTTGTTGTTCATATCACTAAAGTAGTGATATAAACGCTCTTATATTTCTTTACAGAGGGAGTAGTATGCATTGTTTTGTATTTTTAGGGGGTGCCATGGTACCCATGGAACCACCATTGGATCCGCCCCTGGCATCCATCTTGAGTTTCTGGTTCTACCACTAGTGTTTTTGAAGAAATGAAGGTTGTTAGGTACCGCCATGGTAACACCTACCGATATGCCGTTGGGAAAGTCTAGCAGGGGCAAGGGGAATATCTGGCTGATGAGTTAGAGGAACTTCGGAAAATCTACTTCACAAGATGTCTTTCAGCGAAAAGAAAATGATAGAACTATACAAGTAGTACACACCTGTAGCTTTGTAATTATTCATTAGGTTCAACATTATGGACATTTTCTAACCCAAATTTGATAAAAATGTTCACTGTTAAGGAAGATGCCAAAGCAGCGGTCTTCATTGCATGTGAGGCAAAAATCAGTTATTAGCTTGAGTATACGGAAATGCTAATGTGTGAACATTCGCTGAGAATGCAGTCCGTGAATGCTGCCCACAATCATTGGATCCAGATCACGTTGGATGGCATTTTTTTAAATAGTTGTTGGCAATTCTTTCCTATAATGACAATTTCACCTTTCTTACATGGCATTTCTCTCAAAAACGCATGGCACTAATGGTTATTTTGACATGGCAAGTGAAGCGTTCCTTGGCAATTTTCCCCCAACGAATGTTCCCCAGATAAACTCGTCCGTAGTATATGGATTTTTTTTAAAGATCCGGGTTGGCCGGCTTCATTGATTTAGGAGAAAGCAACGGGAAATACATGGGGGATCAAGTGATCATGGGCACAAAGATGTGCAAAAGGAGAGGAAAAACGGGAAAACAAAGGGGCTCCTGGGGCTTTATCTCGCGAAAATGACCCCAAACGGGGGCTCGAGGCAGACTGCTCCGGCAGCTCTCCATTGATCGTAATCCAGCATGATGGCGCCGACGGCATTGTCCATGCATGGCAGTTTTCTCCTGAAAACGCAGGCGTTTCGATCCTTCCAGAGGTGCCAGACGACCAAGATGAGCATGGTTCTGCACCCCTTCCTCGCTCCGGCCGGAGTCCGGCGGATCACCTCTTGACAATGCTGCATGGTAGAGTGGAGAGGCGATTTTGCGGTGGTCTGTGCCTCGCAGCCAGCTTTGGACGAGAGGGTCGTCCAAACCTGCCGGGAGAACGGACACTCCTAGAAGGAGTAAATTGCAGAAAACCACCACTTTGAGGGCTAGGTTTTCAGAAAACACTAGGTTACAGTTTCTTGACAAATTGCACCATGTCTTGTGTAATCTTTTTGCAAAAACCACTGATTGGCGGATCTGGCTCAGTTAAGTGCATTTATGACAGATGGGGCCCCTATTTCGCTGATGTGGCATAGTTTTACCAAAGACAGCATTACATGGGTAAAAAAGCGAAAACACCCCCAACACTATTGTCAAAAAGCGAAAACACCCTCCCGATTCAGATCGGGATCTGTCTCTCCCGCACACCATCCCCGTCCTCCTTCCAGCTCCTTGGATGCCCTGCCGGCCTGCCCGGTGGATGCCCTTCTCCTTCTCTCTCTATCTTTCTCCCGGCGGATGCCCCGGCGTGCTTGCTGGCCTCGAGGGTCTTGGACGCCGCGAAGAACGCAGCGGCGAGCCTGACCACCCTGACCCCGCCGTTGGTGCCCCTTCCCAGCGAGAGCCGTGCACACCGCGCGAGCTGCACGCCGCACTCGCCGTCGTGGTCGTCGGGACGGAGGACAGGAGGCCGCGACGGTCCGGCCACGTCCTCCGATGTGGTGCTCGAGCAGGACACGTCCTCTCTCGTGGTCGAGAGTAAAAGCGGCGCGTCATCTTGGTGCGGAGAGAGCATGCTAGAGCCAGTGGGCGACCAGCCGCCAGGCCGTCCTCACCTTCCTCCGCCAGTGCAGCCGTGCTGCTCGAGCAAGGACGGCGGCAGCGCAATGGCCGACACGCCACGCGACCGCCGCTCTGCTCCGCCGGCGCCATCGCCACTTTGCTCGCTCGGCGCCGCCGCGCTCCGCGGAGGGAGGAGAGAGGAGTCTGCGCTCCGCGGCTACCGAGGACGGAGAAGGAGAGAGGAGGCTGCGGCATCTCAGGCGAGGGAGTCCGGCGGATCACCTCTTGACAATGCTGCATGGTAGAGTGGAGATGCGATTTTGCGGTGGTCAGTGCCTCGCAGCCAGCTTTGGACGAGAGGGTCGTCCAAACCTGCCGGGAGAACGGACACTCCTAGAAGAGATGGACCGCCGACTCCAGGTTCCGGAGGCAGAGGCTGCAGAAATAGTTATTTGGCCATCCTCGCCTCTGTAGCCGATCATTGCACCAGAGCCTGTTTTTGTGCATTAGCCAGGAGAAAACGTTTGCAGATCCCGGCGCCCAGCACCTCCAGATCATCTTGACATCGCTCGTGTGTGGCTTGGGGAGAAAGGACATGCGGTAGGCCGCCCTGGCTGAGTAGCGATCACCGCCTCCCGCCGTCCACTATATTCTATCCAGCACCTGACTGTCGAGGGCCAGCCCCGCTTGTTGGATTTGGCGCCAGAGTTACACATGATTAAATTAAGTTACACACGATTAAAATACAAGGGATCGGAAATTCCCCGACATAAAGTGGCAGTTCTGCTTTTTGGCACGAGACATGAGTCTGATTTTTTTTTTAAAAGTAAAAATTTCCCGCGCAGTGTGATAAAGTGGAAGACCATGTGCACCTGTTTCGTATCTGCCCGCCGCGTGTGCCCGGTTTTGAATCTCATCTCATATAAACAATTTAGGAACGAGCGAAGCGTGTGGCTTCTTTATCGTGGTGCTCATTATCCATCCTCTTCTCATATTAAAAAACGGATGATGTTCCCCCAAAAAAACACTCCATGGATGACACAGAAGCCATTCAGCCAGGCCCTACCTACCGTCCCAACCCGAAATCATTTGAGGCTAATTTTCAGCGCTGTCGGTATCATCTGTCAGAGGCCGGTGAAGATCGCAGATGGCCCCGCGAAAGCGAGTTTGGTTGGTGAAAACGTCGCGTCCTCTTCTTTCCCTTGGCGCCCCCGTGGAGCCATTCCCCGTCCACTCCCACATTCCCACGGGCCGCGGGGAGAAAAAGGTCATGCCTTCCTCTGCCTCCATGACGGCGATGGCGGCGGCGCTCCTGCTACTGGCGGCGGCGCAGGCGCGGGCGGATCCGGCGTGCTACCCGCGGGTGTTCAGCTTCGGGGACTCGCTGGCGGACACGGGAAACTTGCTCTACCTCTACGGCAACGACTCCTACGAGGCCGCGACCAGGCTGCCCTACGGCGAGACCTACTTCCACAGAGCCACCGGCCGATCCTCCAACGGCCGCCTCATCGTCGACTTCATCGGTACGGCACAACAACCACCCGCCTCGCTGGATCCATCGACCAGCCAGCTTGGTAGCAAGAGTAATTATACTAACTTGAAATCTGTGTGGGCGCAGCGGAGGCGCTGGGGTTGCCGTTCGTGCCGCCGTACCTGAGCGGGCGGAGCGCGGAGGACTTCGCCGGCGGGGCTAACTTCGCCGTGGGCGGCGCCACGGCTCTGAGCCCGGACTTCTTCTGGGAGAATGGGGTGCCCGCGTTTCGGGCCGACACGGTGCACCTTGACATGGAAATAGAGTGGTTCCGCGACCTCCTTGACCTGCTCTGCCCCGGCGACGTCGCCGGTATGATAATTCACCCCCTTCTCTTTTCCGCTTTGACATGGACCTTAACCCCTTAGTTACTTAGTAATTTCAGTATTCCCTTCATCGAATAAGGCGCACACGCTATTTTCACAATCAAGTTAACTAACAAAGTACTCCCTCCGTTCCATATTGTAAAACATTTTTTGACACTAGTGTAGTGTCGAAAAACATCTTACATTATGAGACGGAGGGAGTACCAGTTATGTGCGATACAATTTATACCGTTGAATTCATATTAAAAAATTAAATGATATCATTGTTAACTCATAAAACTTATACGCCTTCCGTTTCAAAGTAAGTGTCGCTGTTATACTAAATCAGTGATATTTACTTTGAGATGGGAACGGTATATTATTAGTCCAACTAAATGTCATTGTTAAATCTCGTGCACGCCCGTAGTAGAGGTAGTACAAGCAACCAAACGTTTTTCATCAATCTATTGAGAGAGTGTGCACTTTCAGATTAAAAATGTTACACGAAATGGTTCTTTGCAGCATGTGCTTCCGAGATATATACAGTAATTCATAAAAAAAAATTCTAGTGTATTTGGAAAACAAGGGCAAATATAGTTTGTCTTTTATATGCTTGTAACTTTTAATAGTAGAATACCTTTTGCCCCGAAGAGAAAATAAATTTTGATGCTCGAGGAGAACTATTGTGCATTCTTTTCACGTAACTTTTGCAAGCACACAAAAAACTTGAAATCTTTTATGTATCTATTTTTTCTGGACTCTTAATATATTCAGAGAATTACCTTTGAACCTGGAGCAAGTGCTTCTGGGTGACTTTTCATTTTTCTTCTCTAAAAACTCTAACTGTACATTTTATTTTGAAACTTATTATTCAACTGTGCAACTCTAGTACTCACTCCATCCAAATATACATGGCCTAATACGTTTTCTGATGTTACCTTTGACCACGAATTAGAGCAGTAATATATGCCATGTATGTTACATAAAGTATACCATCAAATTCGTATGTCAAAGGAGTTTTTAAAGGTATAATTTTTACATCATACATCTCATATATTATTAATCTTATCAATGGTCAAAGACAACCTTAAAATTGTATTAGCCTCTATATTTAGATGGAGGGAGTACATCTTCGGACGCTTCGCATCACCATCAACTTTGCCTCGTTGAGCTAATAATACAACTTTGTACATTGGCTCACAGCATCTCTGTGCTCGCTCAACACCACTATGGAGTATCGACTTCGCCTCACGGAACCTAACCTATAAACTGGCCGTTGGCTCGATTTTTCATTATTGACTTTGCCTTGTTGATGCTAACCACTACCCAAGTTGCATAAAAAAGGAGAATGTTTCGATATATATGTAACCAGATATGATACTTTGAAAAGTTAGTCAATGACCAAAAAATTAAATAATTGAATATTAAGAAAAACAATGAAATGCATCGAGTAAACGAAATAGGTAAAAAGTTCTAACAACCTGTCATATGTGAACAACAATTGCAGAAAAAAATGTGCAACACGATAATTATAAGTTCCCAAGAAGGCCATTAGGAGAACAAAGTGCAACAAGTGGACGTATCCGGTGCATATACCTACTTGCTAATTTATTTCCAGGTTGTTTGGTAACCTCTAACATCTGTTTTCCAAATTGGATGCTCTGGTTGCACAACAACAATGGCGTAGTGGATACGTTTTCAGTGCAATAACATGCTGACAAAACAGCAACAACAAAAATTAAGAAACTGAGTACCAAGTTGTGGGTTAGAATCCAACACCTCACACAATACTTATTCTTCCTAAAAACACAAAAATATGCATGAATTTCCATTTAAGATCACTATAGTAGTGATCTAAACAATCTTATATTTCTCTACAGAGGCAGTACTTAGCAAATCGTTTACTTAAAACTTTATACATAGAGGGAAGAATATTTTTGCTCTAAACGATAGTTCATAACTTAGGGCGAAAGTGGTGAGAATCTATTAAAGTTCTTAACTACGTATTTGTCGATCTAGAAAAGGGAATTCTTGCAAAAATGTTGCAAAGGTGTTGTTGTTCCAAGAATGCTGGGCGGGGAATACTCCCTCTGTTCAATATTATTGGGCATGCACATGCTTCTAGGTCCTCGATTTGACTGACCAAATATGTGTTATATGTAACCAAAAGTATTTGTTTAAAAACTTTATTCGTGTAACACATATTTGATGACATACAGCACATATTCGGTTAGTCAAATTGATGACCTAAAAGCGCACACAAGTTTTATAGACCCTGATGGAGGGAGTACTCAAATTGCTTGGAAGAAAGAATCGAAGAGACGATAGCCAATGAAGGGTCATATGTTCTTACTTGCTCCATGACAAAATAGAACACAATTATACTTCAAAAGAGAAAATGTACTAATGAACAATGATATAGGCACAACAATTCATCGGTAAGAAGTATATGCTGTATTCATGTTCTTCTGATGATCAACTGATGGTTTCAGTTGAATGCAAGTAGCCACACATTCCATATCTCCATATTTCAGTCATTATGGAACATGCCTACTGAGTTGTAGCCACAAAGTAGAAATTTCAGCAGAGACACCACAAAACTTTACATTGCTTGATTCCCCCCTCCAAAATTATGACAACATGGTGTTTGTTCCAAAGGAGATATAACTTTGCGGGTAGAAGTTGGAAAATATGAAATATTTCCTGTGACATGATTTGTGAAAGCCCAGTAACTGGGGGTGATACAATAACACTAAAAATAAATCAATTTGCTATCCAAGATTAAACTTCCAGATTGCACTCTAATGTGCTAAAAATATATCAGTGGTAACTTGATTTGAGCCTTTATACTACTGCACTATTGTAGAATATTTACTTAAGTGTTTGACACTTTGTCAGAACTGTTCTTGCAAACTACATTGTCTTCAATGCTGTAGAATATTGTTTTTTAGTACTTCCTGAACACTATTTTTTTAAACTAGATGTTGTATTTACATACTGATTCAATACCACATTTACAGATGAAATAGATTGCATGGACATGATGAGCAAATCTCTCTTCCTGGTTGGTGAAATTGGGGGCAATGACTACAACCTACCTCTTTTCTATGGGGTGCCCTTTGAGAAGATTCGCACCTTCACACCAAGTATCATTGCCAAAATCTCTTCTACTATCGCCGTGAGTCATTCTAAACTGCTTGTGCTGTTGTTATCATTACCGCCGGTGCTACTATTGAGTCCCAACTCGAGAAATGGTGCAGACGTACATACATAATAATGCACAATGAATTGAGTTTGCAGGAACTGGTTGAGCTAGGTGCCAAAACGTTGCTAGTTCCTGGCAACCTTCCAATTGGGTGCATCCCAGCCTACCTCACGACATACAAGAGTGACATGATGGAAGATTATGAACCAGAGACGGGTTGCATCCGTTGGATGAATGAGTTCTCACAGTACCACAACAAACTTCTTGTGGATGAGTTGGAAAATTTGCGAAAGCTTCATCCTGGAGTGGTGATCATCTATGCTGATTACTATGGAGCTGCCATGGAGATCTTCTCTTCTCCCGAACAATTTGGTGAGTTCAAATCCTTCTATTTTTATTACTACGAGAACACTTCATATGATACAAGAAGAATACTTGCCAACTAACATACCAGTCTCTCTCTGGTGTCTATTCAAAGAGAACATATTTCATATGTATCCATATGTTGCCTCTTCGATTGACCATTTAACAAGCTAGTTGACAAAGTTGACAAAATTCTTTATAGCTCCTAGAGAAACATACAAACCCATCAAGTGTAACATTCTTTTCTTTGACCCCCATTCCGCATTGCATTAACTATTGTTCAGGGATAGAGGATCCTTTGATGGCTTGTTGCGGTGGAGGAGGGCCATACGGTGTGTCCGCAAGTGCAGGATGTGGGCATGGAGACTACAAGGTATGCAATGACCCACAAAAATATGCATCATGGGATGGCTTCCATCCTACAGAAGCTACATACAAAGGCATTGCCAATGGCCTCCTAAGAGGTTCATATACTCAGCCTCCAATTTCCACCACCAGTTCATGTCCACAAACTACTGAGCTTGCTTCTTCCCTTGAATACAAGGTCCTTTACGACATGTAATTCTGTAACTATATATGGTTTAAATATGATGAATTTTTTTGCGGGTGAAATATGACGATTCTACATTATGAGAATTTGGCTAATGGTAAGATGTAGCCATGCCAAAAGGTTCTAGTCCATTAGATTACAATGAGCACATACACACATTGTACTCACACGACACACAACCTACAAATCTATTTGTGAATTACTAAATGATTTTTCAAGAAGATAAAGCGGGTGTATAATTTTCATTTTGTATTTGCTGGATGCATATGTTTGTTCATGCATGTGGCAATAGAAAAAGATTTATAAATTGCACGAAGCTCTCCATCCAACTTCAATCTAGTTGAAGTACCAAATGCCTGACCCACTGTGCCTACACCCAAACAGTTGCTCCATCATTGTTACTACTAGACCATCATAGCACGCGTTGTTGTGCCCATCCATTTTTTGCAATAGAATGATAAGAATGTTTGTAAATATGACACTGCACAAGAAGTTAATTTACATATCAGTTTGTATGAAGAAGGGATTTGAATATATTTACAGCAAATTAGTGCATTATCATCAAGTAAAAGCGCAAAATAAATAAAAAATGAATGTTTAGAGCATAAGCAATGATGCAAATTTAGTAACGGATAAAAGTAAAAATCAATGCGAAGTGCAACACTAAGATTAGATTGATGGGGAACGTTGCATGAAAATCAAAAAAATTCCTACGAACACCCAAGATCTAATCTAGGAGACGTATAGCAACGAGAGGGGAGTGTGTCTACACACCCTTATAGACCGAAAGTGTTAGCGTCGTAACGCGGTTGATGTAGTCATACTCTTGACGATCCAATCGCGATCCAATCCGATCTAGTGCTGAACGGACGGCACCTCCGAGATTAACACACATATGGCTCGGCGGCGTCCAACAAGCGAGGGAGAGGACGTAGATGAGATCCGAACCAACACGACGGCGTGGTGGTGGTGGTGGCAGCGGAATTCCGGCAAGACTTCGCCAAGCGCGTATCGGAGAATATAGAGGGGTAACGGGAGGGAGACGGGGCAAGCGTGGAAGCCTTGCTGTCCCCAATGCCTCCCCATCTTTTCATAGGCATGGAGGGGGCTGGTGCTACTTCTTGAGATTGTGTTGGTTTTTCCCTTGAAGAGGAAAGAGTGATGCAACAAAGTAGATATAAGCATTTCCCTTAGTTGAGAACCAAGGTATCAATCCAGTAGGAGGAACACACAAGTCACCAATGATTGCACCTACACAAACAAACAAATACTTGCACCCAACGCGATAAAGGGGTTGTCAATTCCTTCACGGTTACTTGCAAGGATGAGATGCGATAGTGATAGATATAAAAGATAAGTAAAAGTGCAAAATAAAATAAAGGTAAATAAATTGCAGCAAGGTATTTTGTGTTTTTGATTTTATAGATCTAAAAATAATATGATAAAAATAGACCCGGGGGCCCTAGTTTTCACTAGAGGCTTCTCTCTTGAAAGAAAGCATACGGTGGGTAAACAAATTATTGTTGAACAATTGATAGAAAAGCAAATAATTATGATGATATCTAAGGCAATGATCATGAATATAGGCATCACATCCGTGACAAGTAGACCGACTCCTGCCTGCATCTACTACTATTACTCCACACATCGACCGCTATCCAACATGCATCTAGTGTATTAAGTTAACAAGAATGGAGTAACACCTTAAGCAAGATAACATGATGTAGAGGGATAGATCCAAACAATATGAACAAACCCCATCTTTTTATCCTTAATGCCAACAATACAATACGTGTCATGTCCCTTTCTGTCACTGGGATTGAGCACCGCAAGATTGAACCCAATACAAAGCACCTCTCCCATTGCAAGAAAAATCAATCTAATTGGCCAAACCAAATCAATAGATCGGAGAGAAATACAAAGCTATCTTAATCATGCATAAAAGAGTTCAGAAAAGACTCAAGTAATATTCATAGATAATTGAGGGAGTCCTGGATTATGGGGTCCTCGGGCGTCCGAGCTGTGTAGCATGGGCCGGACTGATGGGCCGTGAAAATACAAGATAGAAGGCCTTCCCCGTGTCCGGATGGGACTCTCCCTTGCGTGGGTGACAAGCTTGACGTCCGGATGTGTAGTTTCCTTCCTCTGTAAACCGACTTTGTATAATCCTAGGCCCCTCCGGTGTCTATATAAACCGGAGGGTTTAGTCCATAGAGGCTATCACAAATCATATAGGCTAGACATCTAGGGTTTAGCCATTACGATCTCAAGGTAGATCAACTCTTGTAACCCCTATACTCATCAAAGTCAATCAAGCAGGAAGTAGGGTATTACCTCCATTAAGAGGGCCCGAACCTGGGTAAACATCGCATCCCCTGTCTCCTGTTACCTTCGATCCTCAGACGCACAGTTCGGGACCCCCTACCCGAGATCAGCCGGTTTTGACACCGACATTGCTGCTTTCATTGAGAGTTCCGCTGTGTCGTCGACGGCGGGATCGATGGCTCGCCTTGTCATTAACGACAACATTACCTCTGGAGGGGCCCTAGCTCCTGAACAGGTCCTCCAGCTCGGCGGTTTCACCATGGGCACCCACGCGGCCATTAAGCCAAAGGCAGCCCTCGAAACCGCTAAACATCGTCTTCACATCGGCCTTGAACACCCCGAAAAGATGGATCCAACAGATGTCTCGTCCTTAAACGAGCTACTAGATCGCATCGCCGCCCTGGGAGTGGAAACAGACTATGATTGGATTGGGCTTAAACCCGATCAAAGGGAAATCAGGTCCTTGCCGATCACCCATCTGGCGGCGGTCGTGGAGGAACAAGCCGAGAATACTTCTCCCCTAAGTTAAGAACAAGCTATGTTCGTATTTCCGAGTCCTGCGAGCTGGATACCCATCTTCGGGAAGAGACCTTATGTCCTCTGAACATAGAACCAGGCGCTGAGCCCAAAGGCCGCCAGGACACTCCGGATCCTGGGCCGGCAACCTCGCGAATTCTTCAAATTCCGGATGCAATAGCTGGTCGAGGTTCGGATTTTAACCCGCCCACCCACCACAAGCAATATTCCCCAAGCAATTCAGGTCCTCCAGATGTACGTGACTTAATGTATGTACGACAGCAACCTGAGGAAACGGTCCATCACTTTTGGGCCAGATTCCTCCTTGTTAAAACCAAGATCAAGGATTGCTGCGACGACGACGCGGTTTCAGTATTTTGCCGCAACTGTACGGACGAGGGAATCCTTAACGCCCTCAACGGCCGCCGCATACTGCACTTTGCAGATTTAGCACACATCATACAGAAGTACTGCGCAATGGAAGCACCCGGAAGGCCCAGACAGCTCGGTGGGAACCGCCCGCCTTCAAGCAGCCCACCGGACGGACAAAAAGGATGCACCCTTACGGGGCACCTGACTATCAACTCATGGACAAAAAAGTCAAGCCCTTCATGGGACACAGAACTGTCCTTGAGGACCTGCTCGACAAACCCTGTCAGATACATACGACGTCGATTACCGAACCAACACATAGCCTTTGGGCATGTTGGGTACTCCGGCAGGTGGCTAAGAGCGGCGAGGCCATCCTCATTAACATTATTCCAGAGAGGCACTCTTCGGAGGATGCTGATCTCAACGTTTTTACGATCTTCGAGACCTTTTCTTCCAACAACCGGCGCAAAAGGGCATTATGCAACCTTGCCGAAGTCAGCCAGGTAGCCGCAATAAATCCTTGGAACGACATAGCGATAACTTTCACCGCCAATGACGAGCCAAGGGCCAGATCAGTCCGAGCACCAGCCGCCTTGGTCTTAAACCCAATAGTGGACGGCTTTCGGCTCACCAAAGTGCTCATGGACGGCGGCAGCGGACTGAACCTCATCTACGAAGATACGCTCCAAAAATGCAGATGGACAAAAGTCGCATTGAGCAAAGCGGCACCACTTTCCGAGGCATTGTCCCCAGTCGAGAAGCACGAAGCTCGGGGAAGATCAAACTCAACGTCGTATTCGGCACGCCGGAGAACTACATGTCCGAAGAGTTACTCTTCCACGTGGCACCTTTTAACAGCGGACATCACACCCTGTTAGGGCGAGACGCATTCACACGCTTTCAAGCCATACCCCATTACGGGTACATGAAGCTAAAAATGCCAGGGCCCAATGAAGTTATCACTATCACTAGTGATCCGGATATAGCACTCCGCACTGAAAACAAAACTGCATCCCTGGCCCTCGAGGCGCTATCCGAGGCCCTCGCGGCCGAGGAACTAACCACTCTGCGCTCTATAGTGGACAAGGACGATGTAATCCTCGACAAGAGGCCCAAATCCACTTCCTTCAAGCCAGTAAACGAAATAGTCAAATTTCAAGTACACCCAACGGATCCTAATGAAACATCAGCGATTGGAGCACAGCTGGATCCAACGGTCGACGCCGCTCTAAGACCGTTTCAGCACGAGAATTGGGACATCTTTGCCTGGCATCCTTCAGATATGCCAGGAATCCCATGCAGACTGGCCAAACACAGCCTCAACATAATTAAGGGGTTCAAACTAGTCAAATAAACGCTGCGGCAATTTTCTGAACCCAAGCGACAAGCTATGGGGGAGGAGCTAGCCAAACGACTTGAAGCCGGGTTCATCAAAGAGATCAAACACCCGGACTGGCTAGCAAACCTGGTCATGGTGCCAAAGAAGGACAAATCCTGGCGCCTTTGTGTTGATTTCAAAGACCTTAACAAGGCCTGCCCTAAGGACCCCTTCCCGTTGCCCCGCATTGACCAAATCATTGACGCAATTGCAGGACACGATTCACTGTGCTTCCTCGACGCATACTCCTGACACCATCAAATTAAGATGAAGGAATCCGATCAGGCCGCAACGACATTCATTACTCCGTATGGGCCTTTCTGCTTCAACACTATGCCTTTCGGACTAAAAAATGCCGGCGCCACTTACCAACGCATGATTCAAACATGCCTGGAAAAACAAATTGGCAAGATGGTGGAGGCATATGTAGATGATGTAGTCATCAAAACTAAACATGTCGAATCATTGGTGGACGACTTAAGCCTTACATTCGACAACCTCCGGACATACGACATACGGCTCAATCCGGAAAAATGCGTTTTCGGCGTTCCGGCCGGAAAGCTGCTCTGGTTCATTGTTTCCAATAGAGGAATCTAAGCAAATCCGGCCAAAATCCAAGCCCTGTCACAATTGGCAACGCCAACAGACCTAAAGCAGGTCCAAAAACTAGTTGGGTGCGTGGTAGCCTTGAGCCGCGTTATCTCCAGATTGGGAGAAAAGGCACTGCCGCTCTATCGCCTGCTCCGACGTACCGACCACTTTGAGTGGACGGATGCGGCAACATCCGGGTTGGAAGAAATAAAAACTTTGTTAGCAAACAACCCAATCCTTGCCGCGCCGAACATCGGCGAACCTATGCTGCTGTACATATCAGCAACTCACCAGGTGGTGAGCGCTGTGCTCGTCGTCAAACGAGAGGAGGGACACAAATTCCCACTCCAAAAACCAGTATACTACATATCTGCGGTCCTCACACCATGCGAACCCCGATACCCGCACTATCAAAAGATAGCGTATGCGGTTTTCATGGCATCTCGGAAGCTGTGGCACTACTTTCAAGAGTGCTCGATCACGGTGGCCTATGAGGTACCACTCAATGACTTCATAAATAATCGAGACGCCACCGGCCGGATTGCCAAATGGGCTATTGAGCTCTTACCATTTGAAATAACATACAAGCCACGCCGAGCTATTAAATCTCAGGTGTTGGCCGACTTTGTCGCCGAATGGATAGAAGCCGAACTCCCTAAAGAGTACGGCACATACTCCAACTGGGTGATGTACTTCGACGACTCCAAAATGTTAGCCGGATTGGGGGCTGGTGTCATCCTAACATCCCCTACAGGGGACACGGTTCGTTATGTATTACAAATCATGTATACAGACTCCAATAACGCGACCGAATATGAGGCACTACTGCATGGTCTCCGGATGGCCGTTTCTATGGGCATACAACGCCTCGAGGTGCGTGGGGATTCGAATCTCGCGA
This sequence comes from Triticum aestivum, assembly GCF_018294505.1. NCBI lineage: Eukaryota > Viridiplantae > Streptophyta > Magnoliopsida > Poales > Poaceae > Triticum > Triticum aestivum. Next base: position 328,002,162 of record NC_057802.1, on the reverse strand, counting down.
TATCTCAAATAAATGAAGAATTCGATGCAAAAGATCCAAAGATGGCGGCCTACCGCAACTCCGTACTCAAAATATCAGCTCGGTTTGAGAGCTCGAGTTTCATCATGTGGCTCGAGACAGTAATCAAGCAGTGGACATCCTTGCTCGAATGGGCACTAAACGCAACCCCGTCCCGCCTAACACCTTTGTGGAAAGGCTTTTCAAGCCATCCGTGGTATGGCAGGACGAGAGCGGAAATACCATTCCGGCACCGATCACACCCCCGGATGCCGAACACGACCCGGATATCATCGGGGGCTCGGGCACCGAACCAACGCCTTCTGCCCATGTAATGATGACGGTAATCGCTCCATGAACCGAACCCTTCTTAGTCTACCTTAATAGGCAGGAGCTTCCTGATGACCAGAACGAGGCCCGTCGCATAGTTCGACGTTCTAAGGCCTACAAAGTTCACGAAGGAGAACTCTACAAGAAAAGCACTACTGGAGTTCTTCAAAGATGTATCTCCGAGGAGGAGGGGCAGCAGCTCTTGGCCGAAATACATGCTGGCCTCGGCGGCCATCATGCCGCAGCTCGGGCCCTCGTAAGTAAGGCCTTCTGTACAGGTTTCTTTTGGCCCACGGCCCGAGCAGATGCACAGGCGCTCATATAGCGCTGTGTCGGGTGCCAGCCTTTTGCCAATCAAAGCCATATGCCGCCCACAGCCCTAAGAACAATCCCCATTACCTGGCCTTTCACGGTCTGGGGGCTAGATATGGTTGGACCCCTTAAAGGGGGAAGCCATAAGAAGAAATATTTACTGGTTATGGTGGATAAATTCACTAAGTGGATAGAGGCTAAACCAGTAAAAACGGCTGAGTCCGGACCGGTGATAGATTTTATCTCCAGTGTTGTACATCATTATGGTGTCCCACATAGCATTATTACTGACAACGGCTCTAACTTCACAGCCGATGAGGTGAAAAACTGGTGTGCTAATCTGGGTATCAAGCTCGATTACACCTCCGTATATCACCCTCAAACAAACGGTCAAGTTGAACGGGCCAATGGCCTGATAATGAGTGGCATCAAACCCAGACTAGTGCGATCCCTAAAGGAGTTGGATAAACACTGGGTCGAGGAGCTCGACTCCGTACTCTGGGGGCTGCGGACCACGCCCAACCGCACGACCGGATACACACCGTTCCTCATGGTGTACGTAGCAGAGGCTGTCTTGCCCTGCGACATTATTCATGACTCACCTCGAGTGCGCATGTATGAAGAGAGAGAGGCCGAGCTCGATCGGCAGGACGACTTAGATGGCCTGGAGGAGGAGTGTGATGTCGCAAAAGCCCGTTCCGCATTCTACCAACAACAAGCTCGAATATACCAAAGCAGGGAAGTGCGGGCAAAGACTTATAACGTCGGTGAGCTCGTTTTGTGCCTCCCAGAGAAGAAAAGGACAAAATCAAACCAAAATGGGAAGGTCCCTTCATTATAGATGAAGTTCTCACTGGAGGAGCCTACCGCCTTCGTAATGCATTGGATAATCGCTTAGAGCGGAACCCTTGGAACGCTGCCCGGGTCCGAAGATTCTATGCATAAATCCGGCCATGCTTCTTATTCGTTCTTTTTTCTCCTTTTCAATTTTTTTCCTTTTTTCATTTTCACGTTTCCCATGGTGTGTTCGGATAAGCCGAACATTTGAGGGGTAAACATCCTTAAATGTACTCACCCCACCATGACTGGGGGCTTCTATAAGTAGAGCTTATTATTATATCAAGCCTAGAGCTCACAATATATGTGTCGTTTGCGGATATATATATCCCTTTTTGCCATTATATGCACCTCTGTGACTTAAGTTTTTGCCAAGCTTGGTTGCCTTGCTCCTGTGCTTATGTCCTACGTTCCCGATTGTTCAGCTAGGGGCATAAAGGGAGCACCTCTGCGATTGTTACAACCGGGTTATTCAGACATATACCTCAGACGGGTGAAGCCGAAAGCTAGCGTTCTTAAGGGAATAATTGGCCGGCACTTAAACGACAGATTGTTGCCATATTGCAACCATTTTAAGCACCGCGAGACAGTTTTTCCGTATTACGGACCTCATGCCCCGACAAGTGTGATCATAATATGCCGACCCAAGGAAAGGAACCCTTAACGGAACTAGTTTCCTTGGAAGATGTTTCTTACATACGTAATATAACATACATCCCGAACTCGAATTTTTTGTCTGTTCGAGCACAATGACTGGGTTGCCTGGTTTCCGAATAAATACTTCCTTTTGTCTTAAGTATACGGAAACACTCCACCATTTTGGTCCAGAGGTTAAAGCTGAAAGCCTGCGATGACAAAATCATTTCAAATGTTCGGATCAAACCAAAGGTTGATCATAAATGTACATTGATACATTAAGTCAAGAACCTATTCCTTCTCTATTCCGTCTATAAGGTTGTCTAATCTACAGTCTTCCTGTGAATATTTCGCATCAATCATTACTTGATCATAGACCAAATTTAAAGGGATTTCCTTCCCATCTGGTCCCTGTGGTCCTACTCGAGCCATATGATTCGGGTCCAGTTTAGTGAAGCGTGTCTTCACCATGGCCCAGGCTTCTCGTGCGCCTTCATGGCGAGCAGACATCTTCCATAGCTCGAATCGGCGCCGGGCACCTTTGAACAGGTTTGCCAGGCCCTCCATACTTTCTGGAGGGGTATCAGATGGCCATAACGCCTTCACCATACTCCTCATGGCCTTCCGGGCCCGAGCATGCATGGCGGACAACTCCTTTAGAACGTCGCCTTGAAATCCGGATGCTTCCTCTTCCGGCCGACCAGTTAACAGACCTGTAGCAACAAAGTCATGATATTCCGTATTATGGGCTAAACATGAGCACCTATGGTGGTTCTAAATAAGAGTGAAAGACATACCGAACATGCCGCCCTTCAGTTTTTTATTTTCCCTCTGAACGGCCGATAGCCGAGCCTTCAAGCTCTTTGTCTCTTCGGACTGTTTGTCTTTTTCCTCCTCAAGTTTTTTCTCCCTAGATGCGCCCGTCGCGATCTCTTTCAAATCCGCTAGTTCGGCGGTGATCGCATTCAGTTGCGTCTGGTTTTTGTTCAGCTCCTGGACTAGCATAGTGTTCTTTTCTTTCAGAACCTGCAAAAATTATTGATCCTTAAATTGGTTTGCTTCACTGTTTCAAGTCTCGGGGGCTACTGGCATATGACCATACAATTTGCGTCAGATTTTACCTGTATATCCTTCGAGAACAACTAAATGACTCCGGCAAGTCCGTCTCGAGCGGCTTGGAAATATGCATCCACCGAATTCAGTGCGGCAAACTCTTGTTCGGAGCACGCATAGCCTCCTTTAATCGACAGTGATTCGTCACGCTCTCCAATTCGGAATTCATGACTGATATGTCATCCGAATCCTCTTGAGGAAGCAAAACGGGCATTGCATCGGCTCGCGTGCTAGTTGACGAATCCGACGCCGGATTAGCAGACATTTGGCTAATCGGACGTTTTCCCATAGTCTGCCGCGTACTCCTCCTAATGACAAGGATAAAGACGGAGACTTTTAATAATCCAGACTCATGCCTAGGCATGCATTAAGGCATATGTACCTCTTGGAAGCCTGTGAGTTCTCTGTAGTATTCCCGGTCTCTTTTTGTTTCGAACGACGGCCTTGTGTAGGGGCCGCCTTTGAGGAGATATGGTCCCTAGAGCGCCGATCCTGTTAAAATCTGGATCAGTACAACGGGTAGAGATGCAGATAAGGAACTTCTTTTAAGAAGCCTCCGGATACTCACGATGCATAATGGATAAAGGCGAGGGTAGTCGGCGGTGATGGCCACTTCCGAACCGTCAAGGCTCGATTGATAGAATACCCCGTCATCAAATTCTATATATATGTCTGGATCCTCGCAAAAGCCAAGATCCTCATCTCGATTATGATCCTCTAGCTGGGGATCAGGGCATTGGATGTCTTCGGTCATCCTTCTCCATGACTGTTGATGGCAACAACAAGCAGATTCGATTAGTGACTGCAATACAATAAAATAAGCACAAACGATCGAGATATTACCCATTCAATAGGGGTGTACATAGAATAAGCCTGCCGACAGTTTAACCGGAGCGGGACACGTCGTCTTCTTTGTTATAGCACCATAAGGGAGTTACTCTGGATTGAAGAGATTGAACACACCTCTTTATTGTAATAGCCATGACCTCGACTATCGAGAGCTTGGTATGGGCTAGCAACCTGACCTTTTTGACCAACCTCTTAATCTCTGCACTATCCTCTTCATTGGGACTGCGGGGACGCCAGTTGAGGCGCTTCTTTAAAGGAGCACTGGAAAATTCTGGGAGGCCACTACGAACTGAGTCCGGCAGTGGGACGTCATCCACATAGAACCATTCCAAAGACCACTGCGGGTATACCTCTTTAGGTGTTCCTACGAGGTATTCGGATCCGGCTATACGCCATACTTCGGCACCGCCCACCTCAAATATAGAACCTCCTCGGTGGCGGGGAACGAGACAGAAGAACTTCCTCCATAATTCAAAATGGGCCTCAATACCCAAAAATAGCTCGCAGAGGGCGACAAAAGCCTGAGATGTGCAAAATCGAACCTGGGGTGAGGTTGTGTAGTTCGATGCCATAAAACTCCAATAACCCCCTGAGAAAGGGATGGATTGGAAATCCTAGGCCCCGCAACAAGAATGAGACGAAGCACACCCTTTCCTCCTTATTGGGGTTGGGGAAATTCTCAGCCACCGCGTCGTTGCCCACTGAATACAATCCCGCTCGAACGGAGACTTGATCCGTGGGGGGGGGGGTAGCCTTGCGTCTGGAGCCGGCTTAACTGAAGATGAGGCACGGAGCAACTCTGCCAATTGCCCTCTTGAGGGCCATGGGGGCATGAAGAAGAGCCTGGGGCGCTTGTCATGGTGGAAAGCTTTGCTCGTGGCTGGACTTGGCGATTTTCTTGGGATGTCATTTGGATATCTGTATCACCTTATATAGATGCCATCCGAGCGTGGTAAAGGACTCATTTGCAAAAAAGCATGGATCGTTCATATTCACTCGGCGCACGGAAATCGAAGTGTCAACAGGGGGAATCGTAAAAGGCATAAAGATTATCACCAGATTGTCATCAGTCCGGATTATAATGAAGAACCCGCCTTGCAAAGCCGCAGACATGAGCCGAATATTACGTCGTCATTGAAGGCAAGTTCGGGGGCTACTGAGGGAGTCCTGGATTATGGGGTCCTCGGGCGTCCGGGCTGTGTAGCATGGGCCGGACTGATGGGCCGTGAAGATACAAGATAGAAGGCCTTCCCCCGTGTCTGGATGGGACTCTCCCTTGCGTGGGTGACAAGCTTGACGTCCGGATGTGTAGTTTCCTTCCTCTATAAACCGACTTTGTATAACCCTAGGCCCCTCCGGTGTCTATATAAGCCGGAGGGTTTAGTCCGTAGAGGCTATCACAAATCATATAGGCTAGACATCTAGGGTTTAGCCATTACGATCTCGAGGTAGATCAACTCTTGTAACCCCTATACTCATCAAAGTCAATCAAGCAGGAAGTAGGGTATTACCTCCATTAAGAGGGCCTGAACCTGGGTAAACATCGCGTCCCCTGTCTCCTATTACCTTCGATCCTCAGACGCACAGTTCGGGACCCCCTACCCGAGATCAGCTGATTTTGACACCGACAATAATCTAATCATAAACCCACAATTCATCGGATCTCAAGAAACGCACCGCAAAAGAAGATTACATCGAATAGATCTCCAAGAACATCAAGGAGAACATTGTATTGAAGATTAAAGAGAGAGAAGAAGTCATCTGGCTACTAGCTATGGACCTTAGGTCTGTGGTAAACTACACTCACATCATCGGAAGTTTAGCAAGGTTGATGTAGAAGCCCTCCATGGTCGAATCCCCCTCCGACAGAGTATCGAAAAAGGCCTCCATATGGGATCTCGTGGTTCTGGAACTTGTGGCGGCTTGGTGTGCCCTCTAGTCTACTGGGAATATTTGAGTATTTATAGAAGAAGAATTAGGGCTAGAGGAGCCATAGGGGGCCCACAAGCTTGGGGGGCGCCCCCCTAAGGCGCACCCTCCGAGCTTGTCGCTGCCTCGTGGCCCTTTTAGCCTCCCCCCGAAGCTTCTAGGGTGTCTTGTGGTCCAAGAAAAATCATCAAAAAGTTTCATACCGTTTGGACTCCGTTTGGTATTGATTTTCTGTAAAGACAAAAACAAGGAAAAAACAACAACTGACACTTGGCACTAGGTTAATAGGTTAGTCCCAAAGAATGATATAAATAGCTTAATAATGCATATGAAACATCCAAGATTGATAATATAATAGCATGGAACAAAAAAAATAGATACGTAGGAGACGTATCAAGCACCCCCAAGCTTAATTCCTGCTCGTCCCCGAGTAGGTAAATGATAAAAATAGAATTTTTGATGTGGAATGCTACCTAACATGTTTATCATGTAATCTTTCTTTATGTGGCATGAATATTCAGATCCGTAAGATTCAAAACAAAAGTTTAATATTGACATAAAAACAATAATACTTCAAGCATGCTAAAAAGCAATCATGTCTTTTCAAAATATAATGGCTAAAGAAAGTTATCCCTACAAAATCATATAGTCTTGTCATGCTCCATCTTCTTAACACAAAGTATTTATCATGCACAACCCCATTCACAAGCCAATCAATTGGTTCATACTTTTTAATGCGCTTCAGCTTTTTCAACTCTCATGCAATACATGAGCATGATCAATGGATATAGCACTATGGGTGGAATAAAATATGATGTTGGAGGTTGTGTGGAGAATACAAAAAAGGAGAAAGTCTTGACGAGGCTAATCAACGGGCTATGGAGATGCCCATCAATTGATGTCAATACAAGGAGTAGGGATTGCCATGCAACAAATGCACTAGAGCTATAAGTGTATGAAAGCTCAAAAGAAAACTAAGTGGGTGTGCATCCAACTTGCTTGCTCATGAAGACCTCGGGCATTTGAGGAAGCCCATCATTGGAATATACAAGCCAAGTCTATAATGAAAAGTTCCCACTAGTAATATATAAAAGTGAAAAAATAGGAGACTCTCTATCATGAAGAACATGGTGCTACTTTGAAGCACAAGTGTGGAAAAGGATAATAACATTGTCCCTTCTCTCTTTTTCTCTCATTTTTTATTTTTTTCTCTCTTTTTTGTTTTGTTTTGGGCTCTTTGGCCTTTTTTTTAATTTTGGGCTCTTTTTTATTTTCGTCCGGAGTCTCATCCCGACTTGTGGGGGAATCATAGTCTAAATCATCCTGTCCTCACATGGGAGAATGCTCTAATAGTGATGATCTTACACTTTTATTTACTTACAACTCAAGAATTACAACTCGATACTAGAACAAAGATATGACTCTATATGAATGCCTCCGGCGGTGTACCAGGGTGTGCAATGATCTAGCGTGACATGTATAAAAAATATGAACGATGGCCAAGCCACAAATACTATGTCAACTATATGATCATGCAAAGCAATATGACAACGATGATATGTGTCATAATAAAACTGAATGGTGGAAGTTGCATGGCAATATATTTTGGAATGGCTATGGAAATGCCATAATAGGTAGGTATGGTGGCTGTTTTGAGGAAGATATAAGGTGGCTTATGTGTGAAAGAGCGTATCATATCACGGGGTTTGGACGCACCAGCAAAGTTTGCACCAACTCTCAAGGTGAGAAAGGGCAATGCACAGTATCGAAGAGGCTAGCAAAATGTGGAAAGGTGAGAGTGCGTATAATCCATGGACTCACATTAGTAATAAAGAACTCACATACTTATTGCAAAAGTTTATCCCTCAAAGGAAAGTACTACTATGCATGCTCCTAGGAGGATAGATTGGTAGGAAAAGACCACCGCTTGTCCCCAACCGCCACTCATAAGGAAGACAATCAATAATAAATCATGCTCCAATTTCATAGCATAACAAGAGACCATACGTGCATGCTTCGGAAATCACAAACCTTAACACAAATATTCTTACTAAACCACAATTTACTCTTTAGCATGACTCTAATATCACCATCTTTATTTTATATCTCAAAATAAATGCAAGGAATCAAACTTCTCATATATTCAATGATTTTGATGAAAGTTTTTATTATATCCCTCTTGAATACCTATCATATTAGAACTAAATTCATAACCCAAGCAAATTGCCATACTATTTATAAGACTCTCAAAATAATATAAGTGAAGCATGAGAGTTCAACAATTTCTTTAAAATATAACTATCGCCTTGCTCTAGAAAGATATAAGTGAAGCACGAGAGGAACTACCTAGCTCAAAAGATATAAGTGAAGCACATAGAGTATTCTAACAAATTCACGATTAATGTGTGTCCCTCTCAAAAGGTGTGTCCAGCAAGGACGATTGTGCAAACTAAAAGAAAATAAAGCAAAGAATCATATAATACAAGACGCTCCAAGCAAAACACATATCATGTGATGAATAAAAAATATAGCCTCAAGTAATTTACCGATGGATTGTAGATAAAAGAGGGTTTGCCATCCGGGGCATCCCCAAGCTTAGATGCTTGGTTGTCCTTGAGTTTTACCTTGGGGTGCCTTGGGCATCCCCAAGCTTAGGATCTTGCCACTCCTTATTCCTTAGCCCATCGAAACTTCACCCAAAACTTGAAAACTTCACAACACAAAACTCAACAGAAAAATCATGAGATCGGTTGGTGAAACAAAGCAAATAACCACTTTTAGGTACTGTTGTAAATTCATTCTAATTTATATTTGCATTATATCTACTGTATTCTGACTTCTCCATGGTTCATACCCCCCGATACTACCCATAGATTCATCAAAATAAGCAAATAACACAACGAAAACATAATCTATCAAAAACAGAACAGTCTGTAGTAATCTGGACTTTAGCCAAACTTCTGTAACTCCAAAAATTCTGGAAAATTAGGATAACGTGCGAAATTTGTATATCAATAAAGTGTAAAAACTTCAGAATTTTTCATCGCTCTAGTGATATTTAACAATTTTGCCGAATGTAAAAGTTTCTGCTTTTGCACATAATCAAATTAACAAACTTCCAAACTATCCCAAAGGTCTTACTTGGCACAAACACTAATTAAACACTAAAACACAATCATAACAGAAGTATAATTGGATATTTATTGAAAAACAAAAGAAAAAGCAAAAACATATAATAAAATTGGGTTGTCTCCCAACGCTATTGTTTTACGCCCCTAGCTAGGCATATTGCATAGATCTAGGTATTGTCATCGTTGGTATTCAATCCATAAGTGGCCCTCATAATAGATTCATATGGCAACTTAATTTTCTTTCTTGGAAAGTCCATGCCCTTCCTTAATGGAAATTGAAATCTAATGTTTCCTTCTTTCATATCAATAATTACACCAATCGTTCTAAGGAAAGGTCTACCAAGAATTATGGGGCATGTGGGATTGCAATCTATATCAAGAACAATGAAATCTACGTGCACATAATTCCTATTTGAAATAATAAGAACATCATTAATCCTTCCCATAGGTTTCTTAATAGTATAATCCGCTAAGTGCAAATTTATGGAACACTAATCAAGTCTATGGAAACCTAGCACATCACATAATGTTTTTGGAATAGTGGACACGCTAGCACCCAAATCACACAAAGCGTTGCACTCCTAATCTATAATCTTAATTTTAATAGTAGGTTCCCATTCATCATAAAGCTTTCTAGGGAATGAAACTTCCGACTCAAGTTTTTCTTCAAAAGATTTCATCATAGCCTCAACGATATGTTTAGTGAAAGCCTTATTTTGATTATAAGCATGAAGTGAATTAAGCATAGATTGTAACAAGAAAATACACTAAATCAAAGAACAATTATCATAATTAATTTTGTTGAAATCCAAAAGAGTGGGCTCATCTCTAGTTAAAGTTTTGACCTCGCCAAACCCACTTTTATCAAATTTTTCATTAAGATCTCCACCCTCCAAATTATTGGGACGCCTTCTAGCTAAAGTTGACTCATCTCCAGTCCCTTCTTTATCAAGTTTTATATTAGCAAACAAAGATTCAATAGGAGTCACACTAATCACTTTAAGATCTTCATCATGATTCAAAGATTCAGGTTTAGCAGCCATCTTATTTACTAACGTAGTTTGCTTATCAGAAATTTGGCCTACCAAACTTTCAATACGAACAAGTTGGGATTGAAGACCAATAAATTCTTTATTAACATCATCAAGCTGTTTATTGATATACTCTATCATAGTAGATTGTTCTTTAAGTTCATTCCTAAAGAAACTATTATGCTCAAATTGTAAAGACATGAAGCTTTTTGCACTATTTTTGATCTCTTCCAACCTTCTATGGTAGGGATCAAGATTTTTAAATTGAGACATGATGACAAAGCAAGCAATCTAGCACACAAGCAAACAAAAAGCAAACGAAAAAGCGAACGGAAAGAAGGCGAATAAAAAGGCAAATATTTTTGTGTTTTTCTGAAAATGTTTTAGAAGTGGGGGAGAGCTAAATGAGAGGCAAATGAAGAATAATGTAAATGCAAGAGATGAGAGTTTATGATGGGTACTTGTCAGGCTTCATGTAGATCCTCCCCGGCAACAGCGCCAGAAATTCTTCCTGCTACTTCTTGAGCTTGCGTTGGTTTTTCCCTTGAAGAGGAAAGGGTGATGCAGCAAAGTAGAGATAAGTATTCCCCTCAGTTTAGAACCAAGGTACCAATCCAGTAGGAGGAACACACAAGTCACCAATGATTGCACCTACACAAACAAACAAATATTTGCACCCAACACAATAAAGCGGGGTCTGCAGAGAAGAGGAATGCCAATTGAAGCGGGGGATTGACGTATTATCTAACCGCTGATATAATCGACCACAATTATTTGTACCTAGTCGCTGCAAATTCCCGGGGTTGTGCAGTTCTCAATGTGATAGTTACGCACATGCGTTGGAGCGTCCAAATATGAAACAAGCATTTTTCATAGTACTACTCCCTCCGTACCGGCGACCTAGGTAGGGGAAAAACGAGATAACTTGATGATTATTTGGTAATCAATACCATTGCGTGCAGAGAATTGACCATTGCATGTTATGCTAAATAGTCTGAAGTCATTATATGCATACAAGCCCCAGGACTCCTATTGGCTGATTTCTTTTTTCAGGACAAAAAATGAGGAACGAGTTTTGGTATTTGGTTTTTGTAATGTGACTTATGCACCGATATGAATGGAGTAGGACAGTTGGCAAGCAATACATTGAGCTCTTCTTATTGATGAAGCCAGTAATAATCAAACTACAAAGGAAAATAAAAAAGAGAAAGGAAAATATCTGCATGAATCTTCGCGTAACATCAATGGCATAGGACCTAGATGTGCATTACTTAGAGCACATCTAGATGTGCTTTAGCAATATTGTCAAACAAAACCCCTAATCATCATTGAAAATAGCGCACAAAACATGGCTAATGCGACAACCACAACTACACATGCTAGTTCCTTCTTGTCTCCTGCTTTCATCTGTTGTCTATGATTGATTCTTCTTGCTTCATCGTACTGATTGTACACTCCAGATCAGTCAGTTTCTTCTTCAGCTTTACGTTATCTTCTGCGAGCTTGGTGATAACACTCCGAGCCCTGCCATGCCATTCTTCATCCAGCCAGTTAACAAAGGCGCAAGCATCATATCCCTGCCAATGTTAAATAGTATTCAGGATGAGCGGTGGCATTAACTCAACTAAAATGATGAACTTAGCACTAACCTCTAAGGGGCAACTGAGAAACCGTCTGCCAGTGTCGGATCCCTCCGTGCATACACGTTGAGCGGGAGTGTGCTCATGCACACAACTCAGCTTTTGGTACTTCTCAGTGGCACAAAACTCGGAGTCAAACTCGTGTTGCGGGAGTCTGGAGTCATGCTCCGGATTCGGCGGCTAATCGCTTTCCTGGGGGGGTCATTCAGGATAGATTCAGCAGGGAGCTACTTTGGACATGCTAAAAAAGATTGGGATAGATTGGAACCTGACAGGACGATTCAGATCCGTAGTACACCTGCCTTCTGATGACCTTAGGCAAGTGCTCGGCGGTGACCGCCGTCATGGCGGCGCTGCCGAGAGCGGCGATACGAGCAGGAGCAGCCGCACCGAAACCATCAGCACAACTCGCCCGGATTCCCCCAATGTCAGCGCCACGTGAGGGAATTTGGAGGCTATCTTGGGATTTGGGGGAAATGGGGAAACTATGGGGATAAGCTAACGGCAGGGAACTACTTATCGCACTATGTTGTATACGGTACACTGTTTATACATGTCGTTTGTGTTAGGTATTACAACTTCACACATGATTTCTGCACCAAACCATGTGAGAATACAATGTAGGCGAGACACGGTTGACGTGACATAAGCGTATGTGATGTACTACCCTATACATACGGGGCTGCAATAATTGAGTTATAGTAATACTTAGTGTAAACAGTCGCTCTGTGGATATCCGTCAAAAAATAAAAACAACCGCTCTGCAGATAGAGATGGCGGCAGCGGATGAGGCAGCGGCTACCGGATAAGAGGTCAATCCTCGGTCGGTGGGCGGTGGTGGCATCATAGGAGGTCAATCCTCGATCTGCGGGGGGAGATAGGAGGAGCTCAACCATCGAGGTCGGCAGCGGCGTGATTGGAGCACATCCATCGTGGTCGATGGCGGGATAGTGGAGGTCAAACTTCAGGCGGTAGCCGCAATAAGCTTTGATCCTCAACTCTGCTGTCTCGGCGTACCGCCGCATCGCACTTCTCTGTCTAGTGGGTGGAGGTCGCCGCGCGGCTAAGTAATTAAGGTATTCTTTTCGTGAGTGGCTTAATTAAAGTATTCAATTCCTAAGGGTAGTGCTGTAGTCCTCTACGTGTAAATTGACTGGCCATTAATTTTTGTCATCGCATGATTGGATAACAATATGGAGCGCCCTCAGTAGTTATGAAAATAAAATCTTGTGATTTATGCACACATCTTTTGGGCATCAGTTAATCCGTGTATTAATGTTGTTGTTTTGTTATTAATTACCCTTTGTGTGGTGCAGATGGAACGATCTGAATGGATGAAGAATCGGAGAAGCTCAGATTTTATTAGTGGCGTGACGGAGTTCATGAATTTGGCTGAAAGTACAAAGAAGAGAATTGGTCATGAGGATTACATGATGTGTCCATGCTGTCATTGTGCCAATACAGAGTCACAGGAAGTTACAATTGTCGAGTTCCACTTACTCACTCAGGGATTCATGGATGGATATACACATTGGACCAGACACGGTGAAGAGCAAGTCATGGATTAATATACCCAGGGCTACGAGATGCCAAACCCCGGTCAGAGTCACATGGATGTTGAATCTAACATCGGGGCTGAGGCGTCAAGCTACCAATGGAACACCGGAAAGCCGAAACCCCCACTGGAAAACCAAGACGGCGACACAGACGACGACGACGACCTTGATATGCCAGATTTTGCTGCCATGATTGCAGATTTCAAGGGCCCAAAAAAGGATATGATTGGCTACAAGGATTTGCCAACCATTGATGCGGACTCCAAGAAAGATTTGTATCTAGGTTGCAAAAAGAAATATTCCATGTTGAGTGCCACACTGGCGCTTCTCAGATTTAAAGCATCAAACTATCTATCAAACAAGGGCTTCACAGAGTTGTTAGGTCTTTTCAAAGAAATTCTTCCGGAAGATAATGTGCTCCCCAAAAGCACGAACGGAGAAAAGAAAATTGTTTTCCCATTGGAACTTGAAGTATAGAAGATATATACTTGTGTGAATGATTGTATATTGTACTATGGTGAGTACAAAGATTGGCGTGCAGGTCCCATATGCAAGCACGCACGATACAAGCATAGGAGAGCGAAGGACAAGTACAAATTGGACGACGAGATCAAGATAGGAATCCCTTTCAAGGTTGTTTGGTACTTGCCTTTAATTCCAAGGTTGAGTCGTTTGTTTGCAAACCCTAGAGAGGCAAAGAGGTTGCGGTGGCATCATGATGAGCGAACTGCGGATAAATATATGAGGCACCCAAAAGATGGGGCTTAGTGGGAATCAATCGACAACAAGTTGAAAGACTCTTCCAAGGATCCTAGAAGTATAAGGCTCGGGGAGTGTACTGACGGGATGAATCCTTTTGGCGATATGAGTACCAATCACAACACATGGCCAGTGCTTCTGTGCATATATAACCTAGCTCCTTGGTTGTGTATGAAGAAAAAATACATTATGATGTCAATTATTATCCACGGCCCGAAGCAACCTGGAAATGACATCGACATTTACTTTCAGCTACTAGTAGAAGAACTGCTGACAATGTTGGTAAAAGAGCCTGCTGTAAAATGTTATGATGCTGACAAAAAGGAGATTTTCGATCCACATGTGATGCTGCTGCACACCATTCAAGATATGACGGCATTAGGCAACACATTGGGGCAGAAAACAAAGGGAGATGTAGGGTGTGTCACATGCATGGATAGGACAACTAGCATATTTCTTCCCAACTCACGCAAAATCGTGTATTTGCGTCACCGTAGGTTCTTATGGATAAATGACCCATACCAAAAGATGAAAGCTGAATTTGATGGTACGGCAGAGGTAGGTTTGGGCCCAAGACCTTATGCGGGGGAGGTGGTCCAAAACATGGGTAAACAAATTAATTTTGTGCTTGGCAAGAACCACACTTTGACGGTGAAACAAACACCCAAGGATCAAGTGTTTAAGAAGAAATCGGTGTTCTGGAAATTACCTTACTGGGAGATTCTACGTGTACATCACTGCATCGATGTCATGCATGTAGAGAAGAATGTATGTGAAAGCATCCTTGGTACTCTGCTCAAGATTAAAGGTAAAACAAAGTATGGTGATGGTGCACGACTCGATATGCTTGGTGATCAATCAAAACACAAGAGTGAAGCAGATGATGCTAACAAATTCCTCCACACTTGTCGGAGTTACAATTTCAGTACAAAAGAAGCAACAAAGTCCTTCAACTATTTGTTGTCAGTTAAGACACCCTCTTTCTACTCCGCAAACATCAGAAGTCTCGTGGATGTGAGCTCGGGTAAAATGAAGTTGGGACACATGAAGTCACATGATTGCCACGTAATGTTGACACAAATCCTCCTGGTGGCCATCAGGAATCTGATGGACAAAGATATAAGAAACACACTCATTGAGCTATGTGATTTCTTCAACAAACTATGGCAGAAAGTTGTAGATCTTAAAGAGTTGGATCATATGCAAGAGGATATTGCAAGAATATTGTCCGGCCTAGAGATATTTTTTCCCACAGTCATTCTTTGATGTCATGGTCCATCTCAATGTGCACCTTGTCGATGAGATAAAGTATTGTGGTCTTGTGTTTCTTAACTTGTATCCCTTTGAGCGGTTCATGGGAATACTGAAGTGCTATTGTCGGATCTGAAGCCATCCAGAGGCAAGCATCCTACAAGGTTATACCGTGGAGGAGGTGGTTAAGTTTTGCACCAAATACATGAAACAACGACCTATAGGTTTGCCCCTCTCTCGCCACGAGGGAAGGCTGAAAGGTAAGCTGGTCCTTGTTGGCACACAAAAGGCTGCACCCAGAGATTTGGCCGACAAAGCCCATTTGATGGTACTGCTTAATAGCCCAGTTCTCAGCGCTTATGTTGCCGAACACTTGGCGGAGATATGAAAAAGCTTCTTACCAATGGTGTATTCATTATATGTGGAGATGAAGGAGCACACTAAGAACTACGCCGGATGACTGAAGAATCATTTGGCACAAGGATCCATGGATGACATTGCTACATAGTTGGCACAAAAACCATCACCTACGGTGTTGATGTACCAAGCATATGACATAAATGGCTACACTTTCTACACCGAGGAATGTGATGAGAAGACCTCATATCAGAACAACTCTGTTCGAATAGAATGCATGACTGTAGATGAAGCTGATAAAAGGGTATACTATGGAACCATCAAAGAGATTTGGGAGCTTAACTATGTGAAAGTTAAGGTGGCATTATTCAGGTGCAGATGGATCCCTCTTAGTCAGGTAAAGGTTGATGATTATAGGAAGACCCGTGTTAACAGGACAACAATGGCATATCACGCGAACCTGTTCATTGTTGCTAGCAATGCTACCCAGATTTTCTATGTCGAAGACCCCTTGCATAACAACTGGCATGTAGTGATGCATGGGAAGAGGAGGGTACTGGGCATCGAGGATGTTACCGATGAGGACGAGTACGATGAATTTGCTGAGTTGCCAACCAAGGGATCACGCACCTTCCAAACAGAGAAGCGTAAAATCATCAGAAAACCTAAGTTCATTGGGGTCAACGTAATGATCCCAGTTCCCCCATGTACATGGGAATTAATCCATTTAGAACAGTCGCATGTACTGAATCTGTGAGTTATGCCTAGTCTTCTGTTGATGTAAGAACCGTTAATATGTTGACCTTGATATGCTGTCAGCTCAGGCAATGAATTATTATTATTATTATTATTATTATTATTATTATTATTATTATTATTATACCATAGAGGTAGCACACTCAATTGATATCACTCCAGTATGTATGAACAGAAGATATGCAATTTGGTTTGTGAATAGCACGCGGTTCATTCATGAAAGCCGTGTGCCGACCAAACCGCGCACGCGTGATCTGAGTCGTGTGTTCCGATTGGCCAGAACCCAAACCCCACGGATCGTACGTCCGCACCGTTGGATGCTCCCCGATCGAACGACAACCCTCATCCCTTTCAACAGCACATTCAGTTGTGGTTGTGATTTTATTTATATGCACAAAATGCACATTAAATTCAAAAAATGTCTTAAATATAGAAAATGATACCTAAAATGCACCAGAAAATCAAAACCATGGTATAATGGTGATTGCGTACCGTGGATTTTTTTATGAGGCCAAACGATGAAGTGACCGGCCACTAGAGTTTGAATTGACACGTCTCCTTTTGGAAACCATGATCCTTCTTGTGAGATGCTCCAGTTTCCAAGGAGAGATCATCAAAACTTGTGCCAAAATTCACCAAAAATTTTTCCACGGGGTCATGAGAGCACGCCACGGGCACACACCAATTTTGATGATGTCCAGACTCCATCTGAATTTCCTATAATTAAAATACCAACTAGGTTTACGCCGGTGGTCGCACCTCGCGGCCAAAATGTTTGAAACTTCTCCCCGCTTCTCAGACAATTGATGAAAACTCGCAAAGTGACACACAAATGATTTGTACACCTTCTTTTCTAACTAACACCCACATGTAGTTGTAGTAGGTTGTCGGGGGAAACGACACATATGGGATCCTGGGGAATCCCTTCTATGGTTGGCGAGGCGTGGAGCTGCGCAAGCAATTAATGTGAGGGGATTTTTACCCAGGTTCGGGCCGCAAACGATGCGTAATACCCTAGTCCTGCTTATCTGTGTATATTTGGTGTTCTTGAGCTCTTGAACTAGCTGCCGTGCATGCCCGGTCCAAAAAGTCCGAATCCTTCCTTAGTATGCCTCGGGCCTCCTTTTATATGTCAAAGGGGTCGCCACAGTGGCACACAGGAGGTGGAAAGTATCTACAGTGTACAAGTTTATCGCCTGGCACCCTAGGACAAACGCATTCAATGCGCCGCCTACGTGCCCTCTTGCTTTATTCGGGGACGACAACAAAGCTCGTCCCGTCTGTCGCCGCCTCGCCTCCTTCGACGCGCGTCCAGCTGACGAGGCATGCAGCGCCACGCTGGCTGGCTGGCTGCTGAGCTGGTGCGGTGGCAGGTCTTCACGAAGATCTGCATGCCACCACGCAGGTGCTTGCTGGTTGGCCTAGAGGTGCATGCTGCCACGTAGTGCGTTGCCTAGTTGGCAGGCTGCGTTGCCGCGGAACGGCCTGCGGGCGGCGAGACCTTGTAGGTGGGGCCTGTTGGGCCCCGCAGATGTCCCCGGCAAGGGTCTTGCCGGGGTCTGTGGGCGTCTGCGGGGTATTCGGTCGTCCTCGGCAAGGATCTTGCCGGGGGTCTTCGTCTTCTGGTTCTCATCTAGATTTGCAGGCCCTTGGTATTCCACAAAGATCTTGCCCCTTTGCTCTTCATGCTTCTGGCTTGAATACTGCCTTGGCGGTCTTGTTCCTTCCCTTCCTCTGCCCTGCCAAGCACGGCCGTAGGTTGTGGCTACGACTGCCCATGCACAAGTAAAGGGGTACAGAAAGGCCCCTACTTTTGTACAACGACAGGAGCCCCCGGGCCTAGGCCACACATAAGCACAAAGCGTTGTTGGGCCAGGCCCAGAATAGTGCACGGGCACGCGCGGCAGAGTTTTACCTGTGGTAATTTCTTCGCCAGTTGCGCTTCCCCACGATCCGCATTGAGTGCGTGGTGTGGGGGTTGTGCGTAGGATGGTTGCAGCATTCTCGCGTCATCTCGTGGTGAATAGTAAAGAGGCGGCCCGCGTCTTCCCCATAAAAAAGAGGAAACCGCAGGGGGCGCTGCTCATTTACCCTCCACGCCTTTCTCAGTCTCGGAACCGCCGTTCCACGTTTTTCCACCATGCCTGCCTTTTTTGCCATGTACGCTGCATGCACGGCGCGGGGTAGGTGGCGGACGCGCGGGGTATGGGAAGGCGCACCATGGCCGATACTCACGCGCCTTTGATTGGCGCGGGGAGGGCGGTCGACGGCCTCGCTCGTTACCAATGGCTTTAATGAGCCGGACTCGAAAAGGCCCTTTGGAGGGGGTATGGAGCCAACCCCGCGCTCTTCCTGCTTGACTATAAAAGGGGGGTCGGGAGGAGGGATGTGCATCTCCTCGCATCTTCTCTTCTTCTCCGTTCTATATCCACCATCATGCCGGGGGGCGCGGTCGTGGCCGTCCTTCTGCGGAGGCAACTAGATCCTCTTCTCGCCAGAGAGCTGCGGCGGTCAAGGAGGAGCCAAGTGACCAAGGCGGAGGTGCTGGACGGGGCCGCGGTCGGCGAGGTGGTCGAGGCGGAAGAGGACGTGGAGGTGGGGCACCTGCGGTGCCGCCGTCTCCTCCCGCTTCATCAAGCGGCCATGTTGGAGACACGGCGCTGGAGTTTATCCTGCAGTTGCGCGAGCCACCGCATAACCGCCTTCGTCTTCCTGAGGCGTTCACGAGGGTGCTGGAGGTTGACCAGCTGCCGAGGTTGAGGCTTCACATGAAGGGATGTTGCAATGGCGACATGTGGGCGAACACAAGGTTCCCCGTCCCTCATGTAATGCTTCTTCATAGGGGTTGTAAAACCTTCGCACGAGCACACTGCCTGACGAAGGGGCACGTCCTCCACTTCAAATTAGTGGAGGCCGACCTGCTCTCCGTCAAGGTCTTCGGGCGCTCGGGAATCAGGTTAGGGTGCTGCGCGGAGAGTTCGACTGACGACGAAAGCTCCTCCTCGAGCGACGGCGGCGAGGAGGCGACCAGTGGGGAGGACGACGAGGATAGGTCCGACTAGATGTCGGACGCCCTGTCCCTAGGCGACGCCGGCGGCAGCACCATCTGCACCTGGCCTTCTCCCCGGCAGAGTGATTTGCCGGGGGGTAGTCCTTGGTGGCGGCTCCTCGAGCCAGCTCCTTGAACTTCTCGGGGCCGTCGCTTATGGCGGCTGGCGCTGGAAGGCCGGAGAAGATGAAGAAGGCGGGTGGCGGGCCGTCAAGTTGGAGTACGATGGCATCGATGCCTTCGTCTCGTATTGCTGGCCCGCTGCCTCATCTTTCGGCTCCTTCCCCGACACCGTCATCACCAGCCCTCTTCTGGGCGGCCGCCGGGACGTTCTCTTGGTGTCTTCTGCTGCTCATACCTCGCCTAGGCGCTCCTTTTGCCCTCCTGCTATCTTGATCCGCTTCCTGAGGAGAGGGACAAGAAAGGGATCACGGGCATCTTATCTCTTTTTTTAGATCTTAAGCATGCGGGCACTTGTCGAATTTAGACTTTGTAATCCCTTGCTCATGTTTACATTCCGTATGGACTGTACTTGTTAATCAACGTATCAATGAAAAGGGCGTTTGCCGGGTTTTTTTGTGCGGGGGCGAGGCTCACACCAAGGAACGAGTCCTCATTTTTCTTTAAGTAAACAACGTTGCCCGGCAACAGGCCTTGCCGTCCTCCTACCTTATACCACGACTACACTCAAGCCCTTGGCGGGGGTAGGGGCAAAGTAGGATTGGGCCCTTCGTCTGTCTCCCTTCCACCGCAACTACAACCAAATTCCAGCCCGAAAGGGATTCCGATATAGGAAGGAGGGAGCATGGCAGCATGGGATTAAGCGAGTGTTCATACGTTCAAGTTTCATACGGAAGTACATGGCTGGGAAAAAGACTTATGTGAATCTGCTGCCCCCGGTAGGAATGGCTTGCCGGGGTCGGGGTGCCAACTCGTCTCCTTTCCCCGAAAAGTTCCGCTGAAGCGCCCGTGCGGCCTGTGAACCAAGAAGAACTGGAAGGGACGCAAAGACACATACTCGACCTCTATGTTAGGGGTTAGTTGCCGCTAAGCACTATCGACCCTACCAGAGGGAGACTCAACCTAACATGCATGCTAAATCTTAGGGCGCCAGCGCTTCGTTTATTCATCTGTTGCTCAGGGTCTGCGCCTGGCTTTGTACAAAGGGTTACATGCCTCATCGGCAAGGCTTGTACAAAAAGGTGGTTTGCCGGGGGCGGGGGCGATTTGGCTACATGCCTCACGGATAAAACTTCTGAAGATGTTCGATGTTCTAGGAATTACTCACTGGGATACCATCTTCGGTCTCCAGGCGGACTGCGTCGGGCCTGGTGACTCGTATTACCCGGTAAGGACCTTCCCACGTCGGCGTCAACTTGTTGGAATTCTTGGCGGATTGGACTCGCCGAAGAACAAGGTCGCCTTCCTCAAGGCTTCGGGCATGAACTTTGCAGCTATGGTAGCAGCGCAAGGCTTGCTGGTAGCAAGCGGCTCACGCAGCAGCCCGAAGACGATCTTCCTCAAGGAGCGTCCCATCATCTTGGCGCAACTGCTCTTGCTCAAGCTCATTATAAGCTAGCACTCGAGGTGACCCGTATATGAGTTCCGTGGGGAGAACTGCTTCTGCCCCGTATACCAAGGCAAAGGGTGTCTGGCCAGTGGCTCGATTTGGCGTCATTCTGATCGACCAAAGAACCATTGGCAACTCATCAATCCAGCACCTTCCGCACTTGTGTAGCCTGTCAAAAGTTCTGGTCTTGAGGCCTTGCAACACCTCTGCGTTTGCCCTCTTAGCCTGGCCGTTACTTCTGGGATGAGCAACAGAAGCAAAACAAACCTTACCGCCGAGGTCTTGGATATACTGCATAAAGGTGCGGCTTGTGAACTGCGTGCCATTGTCGGTGATGACTCTATTCGGCACACCAAAATGGCAGGCTAGTCCCTTGAAGAACTTGACGGCTGATTGTGCTGTCACCTTTCTCACCGGTTCCACTTCTGGTCACTTTGTGAACTTGTCGATTGCGACATACAAGTACTCAAAGCCCCCGATAGCATAGGGAAAGGGGCCCAGTATGTCGAGCCCCCAGGCCGAAAAGGGCCAGGAAAGAGGGATTGTTTGAAGGGCTTGGGCTGGTTGACGAATCTTCTTTGAATGGAACTGGCATGCTTCACACTTGGTTACTAGTGCAGTTGCGTCCTGGAGAGCGGTGGGCCAGAAGAAACCTTGCCGGAACGCCTTGCCGACAAGGGCTCTTGACCCTATGTGGGAGCCACACATGCCTCCATGTATCTCTGCCAACAGCTTCAGTTCGTCCTCTTGAGGAATGCACTTCAATTTCACGTCGTTTGGTCTCCTTCTGTATAGGTATCATCCACAAACTGGTACATGTTGGACCGATGGGCTACTTTCTCTGCTTCTTCCTGTTCCTCAGGGAGTTCCCCCGTTTGGAGGAAATGGACGGTGCGCTGCACCCATGTCGGAGCCTGGGGCTCGACGGCAAGGACTAAAGGCTCATCTTCGGCCGTAGGGGCAGCTGCCTCTACGGTCAGGGCCCGGGGCCCTGCCGGAGATTGCTGCTCCCCAACAAGCTTGGGGTACCCGACAGCTTCCTTGCCGGCGGCTCCTGGGAGCTCAGCGGGAAAGTACTTGCCGGGGCACGCCTTCCTTCGCGTGTCCTGTCCTATTGATGGCTCAACGGATGGCTGGGTCAGTTGAAGCAGAAAGGTACCTGGTTCCACAAGCAACTCGAGGGCAGCGCGTTTTGACAAGTCATCGGCAATGATGTTCTCTGCTCGGGGAATTTGCTCTGCCCGTAGGCCACCAAAACGCTCCTCCAAATTCCTCACTTCATCCACATAGGCTTCCATCAATGGGCTCTGGTAATCCTTGTTAACTTGCTTGATGACAAGCTACGAATCACCCCTGATGATAAGCTTCCTGATTCCGAGGTCTACCGCGATCCTGAGACCGGCAAGCAATCCCTCGTACTCTGCAGTGTTGTTTGTTGATTTTTCCCGGGGAAAGTGCATCTGGGCTACGTACTTGAGGCGCTCTCCGATGGGTGCGGCGAGTAGCACTCCGACACTAGCCCCTTGCAGCGAGAAAGCCCCATCAAAGTACATAATCCAACCACGGCTCGTCTCCTTGCCGGGAAGGGTGGTCTCTTGAATCTCTTCATCGGGCGTTGAGGTCCATTCTGCTATGAACTCCGCCAGGGCTCGGCTCTTGATTGTTGAAGTACTTTCAAACTTGAGGCCAAAGCTTGATAGTTCCAACGCCCACACCACAATCCTCCCGGTTGCATCCGGGTTGTGCAACATTCGTTGCAAATGGAGGCGGGTGACGACGGTGATCTCATGCGCTTGGAAATAGTGACGCAGCTTTCTCGAGGCCATAAGGAGGCCGAAAAGTAGCTTCTGCATACCAGAATATCTTGATCTACCCCCTGCAAGAGAGAACTGACAAAATAAACCGGGTGCTGCACCACCTTCTTCTTCTGTTCGACTTCGCCTACTTGCGCAGACTCTGTCTTGCTGGGATCGTGCCTTGCCGGGGGTCCCGCCCTGCCGGCATCAGGCCCTACCGGGGAATGCCTCGGCCCATCATCCGACGGCTCCGCCGCTACCGCTGTTTCTTCCTCAAGTTCTCTGTGCTAGTAGCGCAGCACTGACCACTTGATTCGTTGCCGCCAGATACAGCAGCAACGGCTCTTGCGGCTTAGGCGCGACTAGTATTGGCGTGGAGGAGAGGTACCTCTTCATATCTTGTAGCGCCGCCTCTGCCTCCGGAGTCCATTTCATTGGGCCCACCTTTTTCAAAACTTTGAAAAAGGGGAGGGCGCGCTCACCAGATTTGGAGATGAACCTACTTAGAGCAGCAACGCAGCCGGCGAGCCTACGGATGTCTTTGACCCGTCTTGGCGCCTCAATCTGCTCAATCGCTTTGATCTTGTCGGGATTTGCTTCGATTCCGCGTCGAGACACAAAGAAACCAAGAAGCTTGCCGGACGGGACGCTGAACACGCACTTCTCTGGGTTGAGCTTGAGATTGATCTTGCGCAGCTTTGCAAATGTTTCCTCCAGATCCTGCATGAGCGTGGCCTTGCCCTTGGTCTTGACCACTATATCATCCATATAAGCTTCCATATTTCTATGTAGCGGTGGCTCAAAACCAATTTGGACTGCTCGGGCAAACATCGAACCAACGCTTTTCAACCCGAAAGGCATCCGTACAAAACAGTACGTACCACATGGGGTGATGAAGGCGGTCTTTTCTTCATCTTCCTTCATCATGAAGATCTGGTGGTATCCTGAGTAGGAGTCGAGGAATGACAGCAGGTCACACCCGGTAGTGGAGTCCACTATCTGGTCAATGCGCGGCAGAGGGAAAGGATCCTTTGGACATGCTTTATTGATATCTGTATAGTCAATGCACAACCTCCATTTCCCATTTGCCTTACACACCACCACTGGATTGGCCAACCACGTGGGGTGGAGCACTCCCCTGACCAAGCCTGCCACCTCCAACTTCCTGATCTCCTCGATGATGAACTCTTGTCGTTCCAAAGCTTGCTTCCTGACCTTCTGCTTGACGGGCCGTGCATGAGGACAGACATCAAGATGGTGCTCAATCACCTCCCTGGGAACGTCGGCGATGTCAGATGCTTGCCACGCAAACACATCGACATTAGCCCGCAGGAAGGCGACGAGCGCACTTTTCTATTTGCCGTCGAGGGTGGAGCTTATAGTAAAAGCCCTGCCCGTGCCGTCCTCCTTGACGGGCACCTTCTTGGTATCAGGTGGTGCTGCCTTGGATTTCTTGCTCTTGCCGGTGGAGCTCTCTGGCATGCCCTCGATGGGGGCGCAACACTCCGAAGAGGCGCGCTTGCCGGAGTGGGTGCAGGAGGTCTTGCCGGAAGAGGTATCACCGGAAGGGGCCTTGTCGGCGGAGGCAGAGGTCTTGCTGGTTTTCTTCCCTCCCGGGGCTTCCTCGGCAGGAGCAAGTGCCTTGGCGGTAGTTGCTGCAACTGCCTCCCGGTAAAGTTGGTCAGCGCAGATGAGCGCGTCTTTCCTGTCGGAGGGGACGGTGATGATGCTCATCGGCCCCGGCATCTTCAACGTGTTGTACGCGTAATGTGATGCCGCCATGAACTTGGCTAGCACTGGGCGGCCAAGGATCCCATTATAAGGCAAGGGGATCTTGGCGACATCAAAAACGATTTTCTCCGTCCGATAGTTCAGCTCGCCCCCAAATGTAATGGGCATCGTGACCTTACCCTTCGGCTGAGTCCTCCCCGGGTTGACCCCTTGAAACATGCCCGTCTCCTCGAGATCTCCATCAGGGATTTGTAGTCTATCGATCACGGCGGGCGAGATCAAGTTCAGACCGGCCCCTCTGTCAACTAGCACTTTTGTCACCTTGAGGTTGCGTATTGTTGGTGAAACCAACAACGGCAAACACCCGACCGCAGTTGTGCGATCGGGGTGATCCTCGGTGTAAAAAATGATAGGCCTGCTGGACCACTTCAGTGGCCTCTGGGCATCGAACGATGGCTCCGCCGCAGTGACTTCACGCGCCCACTGCTTCAGCTAGCTGTGAGAGGTGTGCAACGAGGCGCCACCGTTGACGCACATGGCCTCCGTGGCCTTCTGGAACTCGTGCTCGGTGGACTCGTCGTCCTCATCATGGTCATCATCTCCCTCCTTCTTGTCGCGGCCCCGAGCGGGCCTCTCTGGTTGGTTATCTTTGCTGCGGCGATCCCCTCGACCGCCACGCTTCTTGCCGGACCCCTCAGCACCATCCTGACCCTTCTCCTTGTCCCGCCTCTCATATTCATCTTTCTGCTTCTCTGCAAGCAGCTCAACCTGCTGGCAGTTCTGGAGGTCATGGCCCTTGGTCCGATGGATCTTGCAGTACTGCTTGTCGGAGCCTCCTGGCTTGTCGGCAGCCGCCAAGGCCCGGCAGGCGGCGCACCCGACAACTTCCTTGCCGGGGTCGTCAGCCTTGGCCTTCTTGGCGGCACTAGGGTCGCCGGATCCCTGAACGACAAGCACGATCTTGCCCTTACGCTTCCTATTGCGGCGGCGGCCCTTCCTTGCCGGGGCAACGACGACTTCATCTGTGGAGTCGGTTTCCACGCCTGCGTCTTCGCCGGGGTACTTCCTCCCTTCTTCAGCCCGAGCACATCTTTTGGCCAGAAAATAAAGCTCGGCTACATCCTTAACCTTGTTCATCGCCAGCTCTTCACGCATCTTGTGGTTGCGCACATTCTGATGGAATGCACTGATGACGGCGGCGGGATGAACATCTGGGATGTTGTACTGCACATGGCTGGACCTTTGTATGTACTTGCACAGGGTTTCGCCGTCCTTCTGGGGGATGACATGCAAATCACTTGCCTGGCCAGGAGCTTGGTGGCCTCTGGTAAAGGCGCCAACAAACTCGTGGCACAGATCTGACCAAGAAGAGATGGAATCCACTGGCAGGTGCATCAACCATGACATGACATTGGGCTTAAGTGCCAACGAAAAGTATTTGGCAAGCACCTTGTCCTCGCGATCCCCGGCAGCTTGCATTGCGATAGTGTAGATGCTGAGGAACTCTGACTGGTGAGTCTTATCGTTGTACTTTTCTCCAACCTCAGGCTTGAACGTGCGATGGGTGGGCCACTAGAACTGCCGCAGCTCACGGGTAAAGGCTGTACAACCCACCTCTAAGGTAGGTCGCCGGAGCCCCTCGGCGCCGGGCGGTCCATAGTGGGCCCCGCACGCCGGTATGACTGATGGCGTGCTTCCCGCCGCCGCTCGATGGTGGTTCGGGCATCCTCCTAAGCTCGTTCTCGAAGAACTTGGCGTTGGTCGAAGCTGGCTCGCAGGTCGGACGACGCTGCGGAAACGTTGTCACAGGCGTCGGCCCGACGAGCCGGCGGCTGCTGTTGCTGGCGTGGGGGAGGAGAGTGCATCATGGTCGCAGCAGCCCCGGTCCTTCCACCACTGGCGTGCGCCGGCTCAACGGAGCGCCGACACGAGGGTTCCGCTGGTCGCGGGTCATCTTTATTAGCAAAGCTGATGAGGCTCTGAATGGTGGCTCTCCACTCGTCGAGCTTCTCCGCGACAGGAGGAAAGTCGAGGAGCAGTTGCACGCGTGCCAACGCTTCTGCTGGCGTGGGTGGCAGCGAAAGCTGCATGGACCGTGACGCGCTCTGACTTCTAACTACGTTAGAAGGAGCTCTATCACGGTCTCGCAGTCACGCGTCGTTTCTCCTAGCGTTCGGGTGCGCACGCCGGCCCGGTGCGTCCTGGGAGTGATGCAAAGGGCTCTTCCCGCGGCGGCGCCTGGGGGCACCGACATCGCGGTGTTGCTCGTCGTGCGCGGCCTGGGAATGCCGTGGCGCGGGCACCGACTGGGGCGTCCTGGAGGTTGCTGCACCGCCCGTGGGTAGCACGGCCCCGCTCCCGGACCCAGCGGCGTGTGGCTCGTCATCTTGGACACGAACGACGCCGCTCGCGTGGCTTCGATTGCCAGAGTGTCGTGGATGCTCGGGGGCCACGCCTCCGCCACTATCCGCAACTGCGCCGTCGCCCGCCCATGCTGGTGCGGACGGGCCGGCTCCGGACGACCCGATCGCTATGATCCCCTTCTTCTTGGGGGCCATGGCGATGATGAAGTCGATGCGCTAACTTCTAGACCAGATTTTCACAGCCTCAGCGCCCCCTGCCTGGCGCGCTAAAGATGTTGGGGGAAACGACACCTATGGGATCGCGAGGAATCCCTTCTACGGTTGGCAGGGCGTGGATCTGCGCAAAGAGTAGGTATAGCAATTAACGCGAGGGGATTTTTACCCAGGTTCGGGCCGCAAACGATGCGTAATACCCTAGTCCTACGTATCTGTGTATATTTGGTGTTCTTGAGCTCTTGAACTAGCTGCCGTGCATGCCCAGTCCAAGAAGTCCGAATCCTTCCTCAGTACGCCTTGGGCCTCCTTTTATATGTCAAAGGGGTCGCCACAGTGGTACACAGGAGGTGGAAAGTATCTACAGTGTACAAGTTTATCGCCTGGCACCGTAGGACAAATGCATTTAATGCGCCGCCTACGTGCCCTCTTGCTTTATCGGGGATGGCAACAAAGCCCGTCCCGCCCGTCGCTGCATCGTCTGGCTCCGACGCGCGTCCAAGTTGACGAGGCATGCAGCGCCACGCTGGCTGGCTGGCTGCTGTGCTGGTGCGGTGACAGGGTCTTCACGAAGATCTACATGTCACCACGCAGGTGCTTGACTGGTTGGCCCAGAAGCTGCATGCTGCCACGCAGGTGCTCGCCTAGTTGGCGTGCTGGTTGCCGCGGGGTAGCGAAACTTCAGTTGGTCCGGGCCTGGTTGTGGCCCCGCAGATACCCCTGGGAAGGGTCTTGCCGGGGTCTCATGGCCGTCCCCGGCAAGGGTCTTGCCGGGGTCTCGTGGCCGTCCCGGCAAGGACCTTACCGGGGGTCTTCGGTCGTCCCTGGCAAGGATCTTGCCGGGGGTCTTCGTCTTCTGGTTCTCATCTAGATTTGCAGGCCCTTGGTATTCCACAAAGATCTTGCCCCTTTGCTCTTCATGCTTCTGGCTTGAATACTGCCTTGGCGGTCTTGTTCCTTCCCTTCCTTTGCCCTGCCAAGCACGGCCGTAGGTTGTGGCTACGACTGCCCGTGCACAAGTAAAGGGGTACAGAAAGGCCCCTACTTTTGTACACCGACATAGGTTTTTGATTTTATATGCACTAAATGCAAGGTAAATGCAAAATAAATGGCTTAAATATAGCAGACGAGACATGAAACGAGCCATAAAATCAAACCTAGGGTATATCATGATTGTTTACCATGGGAAAAAATCGAGGTGGAACGATGAAGTCACCGACGATTGGAGTCTGAAGTGCCGTGTCTCCTTTTGGAAACTATGATCCTTCTTGTGAGATGCTCCGGTTTGGAAGGTGCGAGCATCAAAACTTGTGCCAAACTTTACCAAAATTTCTCCATGGGATCGTGAGCACGCCATAGTGACACACAGATTTTGTTATTTCCGGACTCTATATGCATTTCCTGTAATTAAAATACCAACATGGCCTACGCCTCTGGCCACACCCTACGGCCGAACTGTTTGATTTTTTCCCATTTCTCGGACAACGAATGAAAACACGCAAAGCGACACACAAATGATGTTGCTATATATATATGCATGGTAAATGCAAAAAATGACTCAAATATAGCAAACAAGATCTCAAATGCACCAGCAAATCGAACCTTAGGGTACAATGGTGATTTCTTACTGTGAAAAAAATTCGAGGCGAAACGATGAACTCATGTTTTCATTCAAACGAAAATATGATGTTAGTTAATGTAAATGTTTTCAAATAGCACACGGTTCACTCATGAAAGCTGTGTGCCTACCAAACCATGGCCGATGCCCCCCTGTTGCGCGCGCGATTTGAGTCGTGCGTTCTGATTGGCCAGAACCCAGACCCCACGGATCGTACGTCTGCATCGTTGGATGCTCCCAGATCGAACAACAATCATCATCCCATTCATCAGCACATGCAGTTCCGGCTAGGATTTTATTTATATACCAAAATGCAAGGTAAATGCCAAATATGGCTTAAATATAGCACACAAGACCCGAAATGCGCCAGCAATTCAAACCTGTGGTATAGTGGTGATTGCTTACTGTGGAAAAAAATTAGAGGCGCAATGATGAACTCACGTCTTCATTTCAAAATTAGCATGTCTTCATTTCAAACAAAATTATGCCGTTTGTGCACACGAGCGCTTAGAGGCAATCGTTTGCATAGGCCTTTCCGCGGGGCGACCGGGGATCTTTTTTCACCCTTTTCACCTAGGCCGCCAACACTCCACCCACCGCATGTGTTTCACTCAATAGTCCACCCAATCTCCATCGCTAGCTCCCCCTCCCCAGATCAACACAAGAACCCTCTCCGGCGCTGACGTGCTCAACCCGGCCGTGTGCCCGCTCTTCAGCGTCAACCGTACCTCCACTACCGTTCCCAACACGCGGCTGCCCGCGCCTCACCGTCTTCGTTTGCTCGCCAGCCACCCTCGATCATATCGATCCTGTAACCCTCCCCTCTCCTATGGTCCTGCTGGATTTGCACAAGAAACCTGTTAGTTACTGCTCTCCAACGTAGTGAGGCATATTTCCTCGCAATCCCTCTTCCTATTTTGTTCGGTATGTTCCCAAATTGGCTATAATATAACGCAGAGCGTATATATGTTCATTATCTACCTTCCTAACTAGTACATATAAGCTGTATTTGTTCCAATAAGTTACCGTTGATTTACAGATTGTCGGATCACGGGTTCCGGCAAAACCCTTAAGGTTCGAACTCTTGGGTGCGCACGAAGATCTCCCCCTACCGATCCACGTCCTAGCTTTGCTAAGATCTCAAGGACTAACTCGAAGAACTCGCAACACAAAGAACACAAGATTTATACTGGTTCGGGCCACCGTTGTGGTGTAATACCCTACTCCAGTGTGGTGGTGGTGGATTGCCTCTCGGGCTGAGGATGAACAGTTACAAAGGGGAAGAACAGCGTCCTGAGGTTGAGGTGTTCTTGTGCTCGGTGTGTGGCTAAGGACTGGCTAAAGATCAGATGCCAGAGGCTCGGTTGTCTCTTTATCAGTTGCCTCCTACGGTGGTGGCTAGTCCTATTTATAGAGGCCCTGGTCCTCTCCCCAAATATTGAGCGGGAAGGGAGCAAACAACGACCAATTTGAAAGGAGACAACTGGTACAACTTATCCTGACAAAAGCAGTCTTCGCCTGCAAAAGGCTCCGGTGGTGACGCTGCCTTGGGCTCCACGGTGACCTCCGTCCTGCCGTCCTGCTGGTCTTGGTCTCGTTGCACTGATATGGAAACCTTTGCTTGACACCTCGGTACTCTGCGCCTGCGCTTGCCTCTTTAGCACCAAAGAGGAAACAAGGACACTGCGCGCGCTGGCGCTCGCCTGGTCTCAGTCGTCATGGCTCACATCACGAGAACCTCGCGAGGTTTGCCTTGCCTTGATCTCTCCGTCCCTCGTGAGCCAACCTTGTGAGGTCGCTTCCGAGGAGGTCTTGTGTCGTCCGCCTCGCGAGGCTTGGCCCCTCACGAGGGTCTTGAATGCTTGTTGGTGAAGATGGGCCGTACGGACCCGCTCGCAGAGCCACTCCGTGGGCCGCATGCAGGCAAGTCTGGGGACCCTTGTTCCCAGAACGCTGACAGTAGCCCCCAGACCCAAGGCGCGCTCGGGCTTGGCTTCGAGGCGAAGCCAAAGGTCAAGTGCAGAGCGTCGCGGACCCCAATAGCCTGCGGCCTTAGTCGACGTGTGGCGGTTGATTGGACGTGGGCGTCTCCACTTCCCCACGCTGCCTCGGCAACTGCCCGACTTGACATTCCCTACGACATGCAAGGAAAAGCCATCATTACCTATGTTCGTGGGGGGCGCTGGTTGGCCTTCTCCTGCTATAAATGGGGCGGGGGGCAGAGCCCCCGTCGCCCATCTCTTCCCATTCCGTTTCCTTCTCCCCTTTGCTCCATTGCCAGCAGCGACACCAATGGTGCCGTCGAGGAGGTTCTCTGCCGCGGAGAAGGGGAAGGCCTCTCGCGAGGGGCCCGGCTCCCCGGCGCCCAAGCGTGGACGTGGCCGTCCCCGCAAGCACACCGCGACCCCCGCCGCGGCCCCTCGTTCCCGTGGTGGTGCCGCTGCGCGTGGCAGGGGTCGTTCTAGTCGTGGTAGCCTTGTCGATGAAGGGAGACGTGCCATGGTTGCACGGCCTCCTCGGCCGTGCTTCCACTCGGCGGAGGTGCTGCCGGAGTTCGTCGTCTGGTCGAAGAACCCGGCCGGCAACTGGCTTCAGCTCCCGTGCTTCTTCGCTGACGAGCTGCCAGCCTCCGGTCCAGGTGGGCTCTGGCTGCAGGCGGACGGTTGCTGCAGCAGGGCTTCTTGGGTTGCAGTCGAGGTCTCCGTCGCGGGCAACATAGCTCTGGCCCGCGGTTGGTAGACGTTCGCCCGCGCGCGCGGCCTGGACAGGCGGTGCACCCTCCATTTGAAGTATGATGGTGATGCGACCCTCTACGTGAGGGTGTTTGGGGAAGATGGTCGCCGCGCCGGGTGCTGCCCCGAGGTGAACGACGGCGAGGAGGTGCTCGGCCTTGGCGACGGTCGGGATGAGGAGGAGGGCGAACCCACCCTTGGTGTCGACCGCGTCTCGTCCAGCTACGGTGGATCTTCCCCCAGCGACAGCTCCAGCAGTGGTGGCTACAACCAGCCACCACGCCGCCGCGCCCGCTTCGAAGGTGGCAGCGGGTCATCTCATCGCCGCGCCTCCGTGAAGCGCGAGGAGGGGTCCAGCTGAGCTCAGGACGTCGCCAAGAGCCTGCCCCCGTGAACCACTGTGGGGGCAGGCGCCACTTTTATTTTGTTCTTCCTTTCCTTCCTGTATCAAAAAGAAACCAGTATGGGCCCCGGAGGGGCGTGTATCGAACCGTGATTCCTCAATCACTATGTTATGCTTATCGTTTCTGTGCTATGTCGTTGTTTTGTGTAGAGACAACTTAGCTTGGCACGTTCGGGGCAGCCTCCTCTTCACGAGGCACTTGTTTCCTGGTGCCTTTCAAGGCCTTCCTTGACTCAGTGGGCGCCTAGGAACTGCAAAAAATTCATTAGGAAGCTCGCTAGGAGGCTTATCTAGGAAGCTCGCTAGGAGGCTTATCGTTCACCCGAGCCTTGACCCAGCGCTTCATATCGCGGTACCCGAGGGGCATGGATTAGGAGAGATGCGCCAGCTTGTGGGCTCGAACAAGGGTGCCTCGCGAAAAAGCAGATGGAAGGCAGAGAAAAGGAAAAAGCTCGCAAGGGCACCTGCCTAGCCCCCTCGTGAGGTATGCGAGAGAGAGAACATGTTAAACTGGAGTCGGAAATAGCGGCAAAAGGCGACGGAACCAAATCAGCAAGGAATGCCAGAAGCAAACTTCAATTAAAAGGAGGCGAGCCAACTAGGAAAGCAAATGAAAAGTCACGTCCGACACCTAGTCTAGTCTTCAAGTCTTCTCACCAGCGCGGAGCTAAGTGCTGCCACTAGGACGTGGGAGGGAGCCCCAGAGGCCCGAGGGCGGCACTCTTGAGACTCCGGGGCATGTACAGCCCCACTCGTTATTATGTGAGAGTGTCATGGGTGGCGATCTTCACAGGCACCGGGCCTTCTTCACAGGCATCGGGCCTTTCTTCATGGGTAGAACTTCCAGAGATGCTGGATGTTCCAAGCGTTTTGGATGGGTACCCCGTCCTGTGTCTCTAGGCGCGCGGCACCAGGCCTGGAGATATGGACGACCTTGAACGGGCCCTCCCACATGGGTGAGAGCTTATGCAGCCCTTCCCTGGAGAGGACCCGCCTCAGGACGAGGTCACCCGCCTCGAGCGTCCTGGAACGGATATTGCGGCAGTGGTATCGCCGCAGCGCCTGCTGATACCTTGCCGCCCGCAGTGCGGCTTCGCGGTGACGTTCCTCCCCCGGCACGAGGTCCATCCCCCACATGGCGTTCTGTTGCGTTTCATCGAACACCAGGACCTGTGCGGAGAGATGCTTGACCTTGTGAGGGAGGACCGCTTCAGCTCGATAGACAAGGAAGAACGGGGTCTCGCCCGTTGGCTTGGTGGCGGTGGTGCGGATGGACCACAACACGGACTGGAGCTCGTCGTACCAGCCCCTGCCACAGGCCTCGAGCTTCTTCTTGAAGTTCCTGGTCTTGAGGCCCCTCAGGACCTCTGCGTTGGCGCGTTTGGCCTGACCATTGCTCCTGGGGTGCGCCACCGAAGCGTAGCAGATCTGCGTTCCAAGGTTAGCACAGTA
Source organism: Triticum aestivum (assembly GCF_018294505.1). NCBI lineage: Eukaryota > Viridiplantae > Streptophyta > Magnoliopsida > Poales > Poaceae > Triticum > Triticum aestivum. The sequence continues at coordinate 327,968,751 of NC_057802.1, read as the reverse complement.
TGTCTTGAAGAGATTACTAGTGAACTGCGGGCCGTTGTCGGTGATGATGCGGTTGGGGACCCCGAAGTGGCTCACGAGACCCTTGATGAACTTGACCACGGAGCCAGCTGGGATGGTGCGGACGACTTCCACCTCCGCCCACTTGGTGAACTTGTCAATGGCGATGTAGAGGTAGCGGTAGCCCCCAGGCACTCGAGGGAACGGGCCCAAGATGTCCAGCCCCCAGACCATGAACGTCCATGTGAGTGGGATGGTCTGGAGGCCCTGAGCTGGCTGGTGGATCTGCTTGGCGTGGAACTGGCAGGCTTCACAGGACTTCAACAGCTCAGTTGCGTCGTTGAGCGCCATGGGCCAGTAGAATCCGCTATGGAATGCCTTGTCGACGAGGGTCCGTGATGATGAGTGGTGCCCGCAGTCCCCACCGTGTATGTCAGATAGCAGCTCCTTCCCCTGGTCTCTGGAGATGCAACACAGTGAAACGTCATTTGGTCGCTTCCTGTATAACTCACCGCTCCGAATGCAGTATGTCGTGGCTTGCCAGGCCATGCGCTCCGCGTCCTCCTCCTTCTCCGGCAGCGCCCCTTGCATCATGTATTCCTTGGTCCAGCTTCCCTCCTGGCGCTTGAGTGCCAAGAGCAGGCACGCTCCCGAAGTCGGGCCACAGGCTGGGGCTCCTCTGGCAGGCGGCTGCGGGAGTTCCTCCCAAGGCTGAGCTGTCCTTGAAAGTGGTGGTGTCGCTGACGGCTTGAAGAGCCGCTCCTCGAAGACGCCAGGCTCTTGGGGCTGCCGCTTGGATGCCCGCCTGGCGATGTCGCCAGCTTCCTTGTTGGTGCCACGGGGCACGTGCTGCAACTCCAGGCCCAGGAACAACTTCTCCATCTTGCGCACCTCCGCGAGGTATGCTTCCATGTGCTCGTCCTTCGGCTCGTACACCTTGTTGGAGAAGTTGACGAGGAGCTACGAGTCGCCCCTAACAGTGAGGCGCTTCACCCCCAGAGCTGCCGTAGCCTTCAGGCCAGCTATGAGGCCTTCGTATTCTGCGATGTTGTTGGAGACCTTCTCGCCCCGCTGAAAGCAGAGCTGCACGGCGTAGTAGAGCTTGTCTTGAGTGGGCGAGATGAGTACTGCTCCAGCCCCCGCGCCCTGGTGCGCGAAGGCGCCATCGAAATACATGACCCAGCCGTCAGGTGCCTCACTTCCCGGCGAAGTGGACCGGTCCTCGCCTACTTCAAGCGTCGGGGCATTGGTCCATTCTGCCACGGAATTAGCGAGTGCGGCTCCCTTGATGACCCTGGTAGTGCTGAACTCCAACTGGAACGCCTGCAACTCGATGTTCCACTCAGTGACACTTCCAGCAGAGTTGGGGCTCCTGAGCACTCTCTCCAATGGGTAGGCTGAGACGACCTTGATGGGGTGGCCCTGGAAGTAGTGCCGCAACTTACGCGAGGCCACCAAGAGCGCGAGTAAAAGCTTCTGAGGCATGGGGTATCGTGCCCTTGCGTCCTGCAACACCGTGCTGACAAAATACATCGGGTGCTTGACGAGAGCTGGCGCGTTGGTGAGGCTCGTGTCTTGCGGAAGTTGGGGCGTCTCCTGAGGCAGTGGAACTCCCGATGCTTGATCGCTTGTCGGGGTCTCAGCTGCATCGTCCTGCCGAGCTTGCCCCTCCGTTGACGCTGCTATAGCTCTTGCGGCACCTTCCTGATCTTGCGTCATCTTGGTTGGTGGCGTAGCTTGGCACGACGCGCCTTTGGCTTGTCGCTCTTCCCGAACCGCCACCAGAGCCGCGCTGGCAGAGTACGGGGTGGCGACAAGATAAAGCACTAGGGGCTCGAGAGGTCGCGGCGCCACCATCACCGGAGGGCTGGTCAGGTATCTCTTGAGGTCTTGAAAAGCTCGGTCGTCCTCCGGGGTCCACTCGAACGGGCCCTTCTTCTTCATCAGCTTGAAGAAGGGTAGGGCACGCTCTCCCAGCTTGGAGATGAAGCGCCCCAACGCAGTCACCCGACCAGCCAGTTTCTGCATTTCCTTGAGGGTCTGCGGTGGGCTCATGTCTTCAATGGCCTTGATCTTTTCTGGGTTCGCCTCGATCCCTCTGTGGGACACGAGGAAAACCAGCAGCTTGCCGAAAGGGACACCAAACACGCACTTCTCCGGGTTGAGTCGCAAGTTCACCTGGCGTAGGCTCGCGAAAGTCTCCTCCAGGTCTTGCATCAAGGTTCTCGCCTCCCGAGGCTTCACCACAATGTCGTCGATGTAGTCCTCCACGTTTCTCCCGAGCTGCCACCCTAAGGCGATGTGCATCAACCGCTGAAAGGTCGCGCCCGCGTTGCGCAGTCCGAAAGGCATGCAAGTGTAGCAGTACACTCCACACGGGGTCAGGAAGGCTGTCTTCTCTACATCTTGTACCGCCATCTTGATCTGGTGATACCCTGAGAATGCATCCAGGAAGCACAACAGGTCGCACTCGGCGGTGGAGTCGATGATCTGGTCAATGCGTGGGAGCGGAAACGGATCTTGGGGGCATGCCTTGTTGAGGTTAGTGAAGTCGACGCACATTCGCTCCTTCCCGCCTTTCTTCGGCACAACGACGGGGTTTGCCAGCCATTCGGGGTACCGAACCTCGCGAATGGCACCCGCCGCCTCTAACTTGCGCGTTTCTTGGACAATGAAGGCCTGCTTCTCCGTGGACTGCCGTCTCGCCCGCTGGTTCACAGGGCGTACATTGGGGTGAAGGAAATATGCCCTAGAGGCAATAGTAAAGTTATTATTTATTTCCTTATATCATGATAAATGTTTATTATTCATGCTAGAATTGTATTAACCGGAAACATAATACATGTGTGAATACATAGACAAACAGAGTGTCACTAGTATGCCTCTACTTGACTAGCTCGTTGATCAAAGATGGTTATGTTTCCTAGCCATAGACATGAGTTGTCATTTGATTAACGGGATCACATCATTAGGAGAATGATGTGATTGACTTGACCCATTCTGTTAGCTTAGCACTCGATCGTTTAGTATGTTGCTATTGCTTTCTTCATGACTTATACATGTTCCTATGACTATGAGATTATGCAACTCCCGTTTACCGGAGGAACACTTTGTGTGCTACCAAACGTCACAACGTAACTGGGTGATTATAAAGGTGCTCTACAGGTGTCTCCAAAGGTACTTGTTGGGTTGGCGTATTTCGAGATTAGGATTTGTCACTCCGATTGTCGGAGAGGTATCTCTGGGCCCACTCAGTAATACACATCACTATAAGCCTTGCAAGCATTGTGACTAATGAGTTAGTTGCGGGATGATGTATTACGGAACGAGTAAAGAGACTTGCCGGTAACGAGATTGAACTAGGTATCGAGATACCGACGATCGAATCTCGGGCAAGTAACATACCGATGACAAAGGGAACAACGTATGTTGTTATGCGGTCTGACTGATAAAGATCTTCATAGAATATGTGGGAACCAATATGAGCATCCAGGTTCCGCTATTGGTTATTGACCGGAGAGGTGTCTCGGTCATGTCTACATAGTTCTCGAACCCGTAGGGTCCGCACGCTTAACGTTACGATGACAGTTATATTATGAGTTTATATGTTTTGATGTACCGAAGGTTGTTCGGAGTCCCGGATGTGATCACGGACATGACGAGGAGTCTCGAAATGGTCGAGATATAAAGATTGATATATTGGAAGCCTATGTTTGGACATCGGAAGTGTTCCGGGTGAAATCGGGATTTTTCCGGAGTACCGGGAGGTTACCGGAACCCCCCGGTAACTTAATGGGCCTTAGTGGGCCTAGGTGGAAGAGAGGAGAGGAGGCCAGGGCAGGGCCGCACGCCCCCCCAATCCGAATAGGACAAGGAGAGGGGGGCGGCGCCCCCCTTTCCTTCCTCCCCTCCACCTCTTCCCCCCCTCTCTCCTAGTCCAACATGGAAAAGGGGGGGAGTCCTACTCCCGGTAGGAGTAGGACTCCTCCTGGCGCGCCTCTCCCCTTGGCCGGCCGAACCCCCCTTGCTCCTTTATATACGGGGGCAGGGGGGCACCTCTAGACACACAATTGATCATTGATCTCTTAGCCGTGTGCGGTGCCCCCCTCCACCATATTACACCTCGATAATATCGTAGCGGTGCTTAGGCGAAGCCCTGCGTCGGTAGAACATCAACATTGTCACCACGCCGTCGTGCTGATGAAACTCTCCCTCAACACTCAGCTGGATCGGAGTTCGAGGGACGTCATCGAGCTGAACGTGTGCTGAACTCGGAGGTGCCGTGCGTTCGGTACTTGATCGGTCGGATCGTGAAGACGTACGACTACATCAACCGTGTTGTGTTAACGCTTCCGCTTTCGGTCTACGAGGGTACGTGGACAACACTCTCCCCTCTCGTTTCTATGCATCACCATGATCTTGCGTGTGCGTAGAATTTTTTGAAATTACTACGTTCCCCAACATGGGGCACACCCTTAAGTGATGCTGAATCACCTCTCTCGGGACCCCCACCAGCTGCTTGGGTTCCCATGCGAATATCTCCTTGTTTGCGTGCAAGAACCTCACCAACGCTTCCTCTTGACTCGGGTCGAGGTCGGCACCTATGGTAAAGGTGGCTCCTGAGGATCCGTCCTCATCGACCGGCACTTGCTTGGTTTCTGCCTTGTCTTGGGTGAACAGCTGCTTCTTGGTTGGTGCGGCTCCCTCGGCCTCGGAGGTGCCCGCGCCGGCGGGCTGCGCCGCCGCGTCGGTCTTGAGGGCAAGCTTGAGCACCATCAAGGCCTCCTTGACGCACCCCTTGACGGTGAGGACGCCTTTGCTTCCAGGCATCTTCATGAGGTTGTAGGCCAGATGGGTCGTTGCCATGAACTGGGCCAGAGCTGAGTACCCGAGGATGGCATTGTACGGGAGGCCGATGTGGGCAATGTCGAAGTCGACCAGCTCGGTGCGGTAGTTGTCGCGCGTGCCGAAGGTGACAGGGAGGCGGATCTGCCCCAGGGGGTGGGAGGTGCCACCACCAACTCCTGAGAAAGGCTTGCTGAGGCCGAGCCGCTTGAGCAGCACGTGAAGAAGGCTGAAGGCCTCCACAGAGAGCACGTTGAGGCCAGCGCCGCCGTCGATGAGGGTCTTGGTGACGGCCACGTTGCAAATGGTGGGCGTGCAAAGCATTGGGAGCACACCCGCGCCGGCGGTGGTGATGGGGAGGTCTTCTGAGTCGAAGGTGAGGTCGGCCTCGGGCGCACCCCAGCCCGGCGGAGCCCCCGAGCGCTTGCAAGCGGCGCCGATCTGGCGAAGGAACGGCTTGATATGGCGATCTGAAGGCGGCGCTTGAGAGCGGCCTAGCAGGGCCGCGACCGCGTGGTGCGCCGGTGCCATGTAGCGCGCAGTGAATAGGCCGCGCAGCTCCTCCCAAGACGCCACCGTGGATCCGGGGAGGTTGAGCAGCCAGGCGCGCGGCACACCAGTGAGGGCCATGGGAAGCCAGTTGGTCATGACCTTGTCATCACCCCCGGCCTCGAGGACGGCCTCCTCGTACGCCAGCAGGAAAGCTGACAGGTCCGCCGCGCCGTCGTAGTGCGGCGGCATCTCCGGCTTGAACTTGGGCGGCCACTGCACCCGCCGCAAGGCCGGGTCCAGGGCTCGGAGCCCCTGGCCCCGTCGTCGGTGCCAGTCGTCGGAGCCGGGAGCGGGACACCTGCCATGAGGGTGGAGCGCGGTGGTGGCGGAGCGCAGATCGATGGAAGGAAAGGCACGGCGCACCCCTGCCTGGCGCGCCAAATGTCGGATCACGGGTTCCGGCAAAACCCTTAAGGTTCGAACTCTGGGGTGCGCACGAAGATCTCCCCCTACCGATCCATGTCCTAGCTTTGCTAAGATCTCAAGGACTAACTCGACGAACTCGCAACACAAAGAACACAAGATTTATACTGGTTCGGGCCACCATTGTGGTGTAATACCCTACTCCAATGTGGTGGTGGTGGATTGCCTCTCGGGATGAGGATGAACAGTTACAAAGGGGAAGAACAGCCTCCTGAGGTTGAGGTGTTCTTGTGCTCGGTGTGTGTCTAAGGACTGACTAAAGATCAGATGCCTGAGGCTCGGTTGTCTCTTTATCAGTTGCCTCCTACGGTGGTGGCTAGTCCTATTTATAGAGGCCCTGGTCCTCTCCCCAAATATTGAGCAGGAAGGGAGCCAACAACGACCAATTTGAAAGGAGACAACTGGTACTACTTATCCTGACAAAAGCAGTCTTCGCCTGCAAAAGGCTCCGGTGGTGACACCGCCTTGGGATCCATGGTGACCTCCGTCCTGCCGTCCTGCTGGTCTTGGTCTCGTTGCACTGATATGGAAACCTTTGCTTGACGCCTTGGTACTCCGCGCCTGCGCTTGCCTCTTTAGCACCAAAGAGGAAACAAGGACACTGCGCGCGCTGGCACCCGCCTGGTCCCGGTCGTCATAGCTCACGTCACGAGAACCTCGCGAGGTTTGCCTTGCCTTGATCTCTCTGCCCCTTGCGAGCCAACTTGGTGAGGCCGCTCCCTAGGAGGTCTTGTGTCATCCGCCTCGCGAGGCTTGGCCCCTCCCGAGGGTCTTGAATGCTTGTTGGTGAAGATGGGCCGTACGGGCCCGCTCGCAGAGCCACACCGTGGGCCGCAGGCAGGCAAGTCTTGGGACCCCCGTTCCCAGAATGCCGACACAGATCGTGGACGCCCGAGTCACACAACTTAACAAATTAGCCGTACATTTTCTAAATTATTGCATGACATGTTTAGACAGCTTGATACCAAGTTGTAGCTTTATGCTTATCCTCCTTTCCTGAGTTTTGCATGTGTTATCTGTAGATGCCGAGTAGCAGCGACATCACTCATGCTTTAGGCGATGTATCTTCATCTGAGTCCAACAACCCTAGGTCTTCAGCAGATGGTGATGTATCAAGTAATCTAGAACATAATAGAGTTGCAGCAATTACCCTTCCGGTCAGGACACGGAGGAACACTCCAAGGAAGCCCACACACCAGCCTAAAGGTGTATATGAAGTAACCGGCATCGATTTAAATTCTTGGGATCCAACTAAACCAGATAAAGCACGCACGAGGTTTAGGAGTGTGTGTGGATTTGTTGGTAGGGCAAGGCTCGACATTAATCTGCCGGGGTTTCGGAAGGCTGACACAGAAACACGATAAAGGATAGTCCGGGAGATCATGGATCACTTCAACATTCCAGAGCAGTGCAGAATGCAGGTGGAATACGATGCACTGAAGAAGTCTAGGGATGCTTGGAGAAACTGGAAGCACGTGTTGTACAAGAAGTACTTGAGTGAAGGCAAGTACCCAATCCCCGCATACCCCAAAATTACAAAGGCAGATTGGGCAGAATTCAAAAGGGTCAGGGCAACTAAAAAATTTGCTGAGAAGAGTGCCAAGCAATCGGAACTTCAGAAGAGGAACACACACCCCCACCGTATGGGTGTGGCAGGATATTACGACGTGAAACCGATATGGGACCAAGAGGACAAAGAAGCAGTAACTGCAGGTGGGAAACCAACCTTTAGTGAAATTAGGGGCGAACGCGCTAGAGACTACTTGCGGGCACATGCAAGGAGGCGTGATGATGTAACTTATTACTTCGAAAACTGACATGAAGAAAAAATGTATCGCGCGATGTTAACGGCTTCTGAGATCCCTGGAAGGTTCTACAGAAACTCAGGGCCATGTGACATTCTATCCGATCCTCTGGAAACAAGAGAGCCCCCTGGCCGTTCAAGGGGTATAAGTGTTAATGTCGCGCACAAGAGGGCTTTCACACTCAGCAAAGAAGATAGGCTCGGCATGAAAAAAGTGAGGAGTGAAATGAAGCAGAATGAATTGTATGAAAGGCTGAGGAAGGACATGCATCTGACTATTCAAAAGGAAATTGAGTCAATGATGATGCAGAAGACTCTTACACTGACAGATAGCTAGCAGATGGGAGGGGAGGCGGGCATGGAGGATGCTGGTTATTGCGCGACAACACCACACAAGAGTAGCTATGCATCAGCTGACCCCAGCGACACTGAGACTACAGCTGCTCATGATGATGCTATATCTGATCTATCTGGAATGAAAGATAGACTGAAGGGCGTGCTTACACATTATGAAGGTACCTTAAAATGTGCAACAACCTGGGTCTTTGAAGGGTATCGAAAAGACAACTTGTACATGGTAGATTTCTCAGCAGGACCACAGATGGCCATATGTCTTCTAGCAAAAGCTTCAAAGTGCTGGCTCTGGCATTGGAGGCTAGGGCATGCTGGCATGAGGAACTTGTACACTATCGCAAAGAAGAAACATGTCATAGGCATCGAGGGTGTCAAGTTCAAGAAGGATCATCTGTGTGGTGCCTGCGAAGCTGGAAACGTGACTAGGGCCAAGCATCCCTCGAAGACAATCATGACGACATCTCAACCGGCCTTCGAGCTGCTTCACATGAACTTATTTGGCCCTACTCATTACTCTAATCATACTACCACTGCCTGTCTCTACGGCTTCCTCATTTTTGATGATTATTCAAGATAAACATGGGTGCATATAATCCTCTACAAGAATGAAGTGCAGGATGTCTTCAAACGCTTCGCCAATTGTGCCATGACAAACTTTGGCATCAAGATCAAGCACATCAGAAGTGACAACGGCACAGAGTTCAAGAACATAGGCCTCGGCACTTATCTTGATACATTGGGCATCACTCATGAGTTCTTTGCTCCATCCACACCTCAGCAAAATGGCATCCTGGAGACCAAGAACAGGACACTCATTGAGATGGCTCGGATGATGCTTGATGAGTACAAGACTCCAAGGAAGTTCTGGCCTGAAGCCATCGATACTGCATGCCACATCATCAACCGTGTTTATCTTCACAAGCTTCTGAAGAAGACATCCTATGAGCTCCTGACTGGTAAGAAGCCACACGTCAGTTACTTCAGAGTATTTGGTGCTAGGTGCTGGATCAAGGATCCACATCACACTTCAAAATTTGCACCGAAAGCACATGAAGGTTTTATGCTTGGTTACGGAAAGGATTCGCACTCCTACAGAGTTTTCAACCTCTTTCACTATAAAGTGGTTGAAACTGTGGATGTGCGGTTCGATGAGACTAACGGCTCGCAAAGAGAGCACCTGCCAAATGTGCTAGATGAAGTCCCTCCTAGTGAATCGATTAAGCTTATGGGAACTGGAGAAATCATACCTTCAGAGGCACAAGCTGAAGAACTTATCATTTCTGCGTCAAACCAACTTGAAGACACTGCCCAGCCTGAAGCCAATGCTGAAGAAGAAGACAATGTTCAACAAGAGCAAAATCTTTGTCCAGTTCATCCTCGTGTTGCAAATGAAGTACAGATTGAGAAGATAATTGATAGCATCAATGCACCTGGTCCACTCACTCGTTCAAAAGCAACTCAGCTAGCAAATTTCTGTGGGCACTTTGCATTTGTCTCTATATCTAAACCCAATAAAGTTGTTGAAGCCTTCATGGAACCTGAATGGATTCAAGCTATGCAAGAAGAGCTTCAACAATTCGAGCTGAACAATCTGTGGGAATTAGTCAGGCGCCCTGACCCTCGCAAGCACAATATCATTGGCACCAAATGGATCTATTGCAACAAACAAGATGAGCATGGTCAAGTTGCCAGAAACAAGGCTCGTCTCGTTGCTCAAGGATACACTCAAGTTGAAGGGATTGACTTCGATGAAACATTTGCTCCGGTGGCTAGGCTTGAAGCCATTCGCATACTGCTAGCCTATGCCAACCATCACAACATCCTTTTGTATCAAATGGATGTGAAGAGTGCTTTTCTCAATGGCAAGATTGAAGAAGAAGTGTATGTTGCACAACCACCTGGCTTTGAAGATCCAAAACATCCTGATATGGTATACAAGCTCAACAAGGCACTGTATGGCTTCAAACAAGCCCCACGAGCTTGGTATGACACACTCAAAGACTTCCTGAAGAGCAAAGGCTTCAAACCTGGTTCCCTGGATCCCACTCTCTTCACAAAGACATACGATGGTGAACTGTTTGTGTGCCAGATCTATGTGGATGACATTATCTTCGGTTGCACTGACAAAAGATACAGTGATGAGTTTGGGCACATGATGCAAGAGCAATATCAGATGTCCATGATGGGTGAGCTGAAGTTCTTCCTTGGTCTTCAAATTCATCAGCAGAGCAACGACATCTTCATATCTCAAGAGAAGTACCTCAAAGATTGCCTGAAGAAGTTTGGAATGCAAGACTGCAAAGGTTACTCAACGCCAATGCCAGCCAAAAGTCATCTGGGCCCCGACGACAATGGTAAAGAGTTTGATCAAAAGGTATACCGCTCCATGATTGGTTCTTTACTCTATTTATGTGCATCTAGGCCAGATATCATGCTTAGCATTTGCATGTGTGCCCGATTCCAAGCGGCACCAAAGGAATCGCATCACTTAGCTGTGAAGCGAATTCTTCGATATTTGGCTTACACCCCAACACTAGGATTATGGTATCAAAAGGGCTCAGAGTTTGATCTAGTTGGATTCTCAGATGCTGATTATGCTGGTGACGAGGTTGATCGCAAGTCCACATCAGGCACATGTCACTTTGTTGGACGATCTCTTGTCTGTTGGTCTTCAAAGAAGCAAAACTGTGTGTCTCTCTCCAATGTTGAATCTGAATACATTGCTGCTGGATCCTGCTACGCTCATCTTCTATGGATGAAGCAAACTCTCAAGGACTATGGCATCCATCTGAAGCAAGTGCCACTCTACTGCGACAATGAAAGCGCCATCAAGATTGCCAACAACCCAGTTCAGCACTCGAAGACAAAGCACATTGAAATTCGTCATCACTTTCTCAGAGATCATGTCATGAAGGAAGATATTGATATCATTCACGTCAACACTGAAGAGCAATTGGCAGATATCTTCACAAAGCCCTTGGATGAGAAAAGGTTTTGCAAGTTGCGGTGTGAGCTAAATATCTTAGAATCCTCGAATGTCCTATGATTGGACACACATCCTAACGCTTATGCATGTGATGACTTAGATGTGCAACACACGAAGTAAAGTATATCTTCAATCAATGAAGACATACACTCTAAGTGTGAATACATTAATGCAGAATATGACTTCGGAGCGCCACGATAATTGTGCGTCATGTCTGGGTCTAATACTTCCTATACGATGGGTAACGCCACCACCAAACCTTTGTTTGAAGTGTTTCATTTGGCGTCACATTTGCAGAATCTTCGCATTTGGTTTGTCTTCAACATTGATTTGACTTCATGTTTATCTTCACAATCTTGATTTGGTCTTATACTGATATATATATACATATACTTGTGTTTTGTCCTCTACATCATTCACTTATAGCTATTGTCTTCTTGTTTGAATTTTTTGATCTATGTGAATGTGATCGGACCCTAACCCCTTTTATGCTTCTACCTCAGGTTCTATCTATCTAAATGATATGCATTCTATTGAAACTGTCAAATGTCTTCTCTGCCTCCTTTGTCAGCAGAAGATACAGAGACAAAAGTTGAATATGTTTTAATGCTATATCCTTATTGCCTGAAACCCGGAGAAGCCGGAACGACCACCCGACAGTCCAGGCGTGCGTGGGAACATGGAACAATTTCCAATATGTTGCATGCTTGCCATGTGTCCTTCAGATGTGAACCGCCAGGGGCACCTGTGTAATTACGCTCTGCTGTCCCTTTTCTTACAAATACTCAACTCACCGCGGTCATTATCTCTTCTTCCACCTCGCCAACTCGCACAAACCGTAGCGCCTCCGCTAGCTCGCGTCGACGCCAGAGACGAAGCGCTTAGCTGCCGCGACCTCTTCGATGACGTCCTCACGCCGGCCGCGGACCTTGTCCTCTCCGCCGCCGCCGTAGGTGTCTTCCGCCACCAAGTTAGGGCGGGGGAGATTGAACTGGTCGGCCTCCCTTTTCGCCTGGTCTAGCAGTTCATCAAGGGTAATTAAAACTTACTTTTTACTGCCTTTTTGATCCATCAGATCAATCCACTTCTACCAAAAGTGGTTTCTAAACTTCCAAATCTGGATCTATCTTGTTCTGAATCTCATATCTTGCCAAGTATATTCACTTATGCTTCACAACTAGTTAGATTCCTCACTTGTAATTATTCTTGGATTCATACAAATCTGGAACCAACTCTAATCAAATAAGTGAATGTCTTCGCGCTATGAGGTCAATGTCTTCAAATTGATTTATCTTCAAAATCTTCTGAGAATGCATATGATCTCTTCCCTTCCCTCGCACCTCTAATGCTTTCCGTGGGAGAATCCCTTGGTTCTCATAGTCTGCATTCATTTGCAGAGTCCTTACAGCGTCACATTCACTCACCAGAAGCTAGTTCATGTCTGACCAGCAAGAGGAAGCCATTCACAGTATTGAAGCCTTTCAATCTGAACATCATGGCTACTGACAAGTCAGCAAGAAAGGGTGGCAGGCAGCGCCGTGGGGATACAACCAAGGATTTGCCACCAGATCTTTTTGACATGTACAAGACAGATCCTGAAGATAATTACAATCAACGCAAGACTCGAATCCAATGGATTCGAAGATATTGGGCAGAGGAATGGTTCAAGTACAGATTTGTCACCGCTGAGTATGCTGAAAAGAACGCCATCAAGCGACCATGGGGAGATATTGTATACAGAGGTCTACTGCCCAAGTCCCGGTCTGAAGCCATTGCTCAAGGCTTCTACCCTTGCATGGCCCATGGACCGCAGCCAGACAATGCCGACCCATCATCTTTGCTATGGTGTCGTGAAGACAATCTCTTCAAGCGCAATTTCCAGTTTGCAAAGGAGTTTGCTGTAAAGAACAAGAAAGCATTTGGACTCGACTTCAACCCTGGTCCATCTGCTCTAAGGGCTGATGGCACTCGTGATGCCAATCCAAAGGTCGTCAGCCCCTTCTATAACCTCGAAGGCCTCATCACTCACATAGCAGTACGGGGGGCCGCCGTGGATCACTCAGCTGATGACGCTGATTCTGATAAAGCACCACCACCACCAAAGCCTCAGAAGCAAAAGAAGTCTAAGGCTTCAAAGCCCTCTGCCGCACCAAAAGCTTCACGTGCGAAGCCATTGGCCACTGCACCTCCTGAAGCCAGTGTGCAATCTGAAGATCTTTCTTGTGTCTCCAAGAAGACAGAGAAGTCCAAGCAGAAAAGGAAGCTCATCAAGAGTTCTGTGCAAGAACTGACCCCTGCTACCGTTCTGCGCAATGAGGATGCCGCCATTGATCTGTCCAGCGATGAAGATCTTGGTGATGATGCTCTTGAGCTCCTGATCAAGAGCAAGCAAGAGGCGGAGATTTTCAACGATCTGCCCCTCTTTGATGTGGATATTTTAAATAACTTCATCGATGAGTGGTTTGACAACCCGAGCCTCAGCATTCATGATCTTCAGCTCCCGGTGGACATAAGTGTCACATTCCACGGAGCCATTGCTAATGAGCTGGTTCTGGCTCAGAAGATCGTCGAGCTGAAGAACAAAATTGATTATGAAAAGGCTCAATTCAAGAAGAACATGGCCAAGCTCAGTGTGGCTGATGTTCAAAGCTTCAAGCAGATGTTGCATGACCTCAAGGAAGAGTTTCACAAGAAGCGTGAAGAAGCAAAAGGTTCAAGAGAGCGGATGAAATACTTCGTAGGAAAATGTGTTCAAGCTCATAATGAGGCCGAAAAGCGCAAGGCACTTGGGCATCCTGGCATCGACCCCAAGATGGCTGCCAAACAGAAGAAGAAGCCTGCTATGGCCCAAGCTGAAGCATCAAGGCAGGAAGCACCTCGCATTGTCTTCCCTGCCAGCATGACAGGCTTGAAGCCTAAGGTCCCCTCAGCAGCTTCAGAACTGAAGAAGACAAGGGCAGCTGAGGCCGAAGCCAAGAAGAGCAAGCACAAGAATGCCTCTGATGGTGCTCCATCAACAAAGAAGCCGAAGACAAAGTCTTCGCGGAAAGAGCGTGCTGCTGCCACAGAGCCACTTGTTGTCGAGCCCATATCAGTTGCTCGTCCTGCCTCCACAAACCAAGAGCGTCAACTTGTAGTTCACGAGCCTGCTTTCACATAGGCTCCTAAAGATGAAGAAATTCCAGCTATCGACCCCATCACAGCTGAAGACATTGGTCATGGCGACAATGTAGAAGATGATGAAGTCCTTCCTCAGATCGAGCACCAACTAGTATCATCCCCTGTTCTCACAAACAGCGAACTCATCAGCATTGGTCGTCCTTTGACGCCAATTGCTCATTATGCTTCGTGGGCTGATCGCCCTCAACAAGAGACCCCAAGTAATGAAGACACACCCAGTACTCCACCACCTCAAGTCACCAGTCCGGTGCTTGACGATGACTACATGGTCCAGACCACTCCATCACCACAGGCGTCGCCCGCATTCCGCAGGCTTCGCAAAGGCCCTAGGCCACAGGTCTCCATGTCGAGCATTCCAGAGGGAGAAGTGCAACAAATCTCCGTAGCACGCCAAGTGTTTCCTGAAGCCACTCCCACTGCAAATGTCTCCGAGTCTGAAGCAAAAGCTGCTGAAGACATTTCGGCTGCATCAGTCGATGACAATCAAGAACCATGTCAAGAAGAAGAAAGAGTTGCCACACCCCCAGTCACTCAAGAAGTTGTTCTCGAGGAGAACGTGTCAGTGCCCGACCCTCCTGTTACTGGAGAGGAGGTTGAAAACATTGAGGCGGCCACAAACAACACTGTTGAAGCCAATGACGTTGTCATGGCTGAAGACATTGTGGCATCTGAAGCTAATGTTGCGCCTGAAGCTAGTGTGCTACCTGAAGCCACAGTCAATATCGATGCTGCTGTTCCACCCCCAAGGCCTCACACTATTGAGCAGGCATATGATCGCGGCCAACTTGTCACTGTCCGATGGCCTGTTCTGGTTCCTCCTCCTGCTCCCGGACCATAATATGATTATCATGTGGAGCAAAGGCCTCAGGTCCAGAAGCCAAAACCCAGACTGCCAAGATTTCCCGGTGCTGCAACATCGCCAGGATCGTTCAATGTAAACAGCTTCAGGGCACATAACACATTCTTTGACAGTGCCAAGAACCCTTACTCGAAGCCAAGGATCTCATTTGATCGCTTCTCGAGCTATCAGCAGTGCACTTATTACTCATGTATCTTATATAATCAAGGGCGAATCTTTCCTCACATGCGTCTGGATTGTGAAGCCATTGCTGGTCTGCCCTGCTTGGAAGAAGCTCTAGACTATTTCAGAGATGCTGGGCTTCTGCAGTTCATAACTGACAAAGAGCATTGGAATGAGGAGCTTCTGCTGCAATTCTATGCCACTCTTCACATTCGTGGCTACAACAGGGATCCGAAGACTTGGGTCCTTGAGTGCATGACAGGTGATGTGCACCATGAAGCCAAAGCTCAAGATATCATTGAGCTTACTTCCCTGCCCACTCCAGGTGAGCTCTATGAACTTGCTTGTCAGCTACACAGGAATGCATTGGAGAGAATATTTCAGAAGCCTGAGCCCAACATGAGTCAGATGCTCAGCATGATGAAGCCACCAAGCGAACTCTATGGCCCGTCAAAGGACATTATCCTGCAGCCAAGCTTGAAGGCACGATGAAGACATTGGTGTTCTATATTCTCAATCGCATCAGCTTCAATGCTCAAGATTTCTACATTAGGCAACTTGCTGCATCTGGAATTGATCTATTTGGCTTGAAGTTTTATGCTCCATGGGTGATGCGCTTAATCAAGCTTCACTCTTTTGTCAACTATCAGCACTTTGCACGCAACCATTTTATCTTCTTGCCTGAGGTTGATATGTCTGTCAAAGCCATCTACCCTGAGCCTGCCAAGGAGCCAATTTATCTTCATAATATCGATCGCCAAAGCTTTTCGCAACCAATTGAGGGAGTTCTTGCTGCAACTCGTGTTTATCCTCTGACTGGAAATACACGTGCACCTCATCGTGCAACTACTGAAGCCACTGAAAGCACCATTGCTCAAAGGCCTCGGAAGCGATCTCATGTACTCAATGACAGAGAGCTTCTTATGGCCTTGCATCAGAAACAGGATAAGCACCATGACTGGCTGAACCGTCAGATGCAGAGCCTCTTGGTGGATGTTAATCGCATTCGAAATCTTGCCACCAAGAATGCATTCGTATCACATGAAGCCTGTCGGAGGTCCTGGAAGAGTCTGACATTTCTAAGCTCCGAAGACGATCTTCGCGAAGATGGCTTCACAGAGCGCTACAAATTTGATTCCACGCCTCCCCGGAATGCCGTCTTGCATCGTACTCCTTCCTTAGAAGACTCGGAGTATTCATCTTCGGCTGCAACTGTTGTTGCGAGAGTCGTCGATGACGAAGACGATGCCACTTCACCAACCATGACTTCGCCGCGTCTCGACACTGCACCAGGCCCCTCTGCACCACCAAACTCCAACGTCGACCTTGCACCTTCATATACTCCTGATGGGAACGAGTAGATGCTCTATGTCTTCAAACCTTTTTGGTCCTTACTGACAAAAGGGGGATAAGCATATGAGTTGATAGTCTTCAAGCGGGTCCATATGGGTGGTTGCTATATAATTTTTGCTGAGTGCTTACAACTCTCGTTTTTGATACATTTGGTTCTTTGGGTTGTAGCACTTAAACTCGATGGTCATCTGCTACTTTGTCTCCTATTCTGTGATGCGATGATAAATTTCGCATGAAGTCATTGCGCATACGTCCATTTTTCATTATGCATGTCATTATCTTTGCTATATCTGTATATGCATGATGAATTGTCTTCATCAGTTGAAGAGGATCTCCACAAGTAAAACCTGCCATGTGCATTTGCATTCAAGAGCAAACTACTTATATGCACATCTTCAGGGGGAGCCTTTTGCTACTTATGAAGACAATGCCTTTACCTTTACAATTTCACATACTTTTATCCCCGTTGAAAACTTCAACCAGTTTGTCATCAATCACCAAAAAGGGGGAGATTGTAAGTGCATCTAGTGCCACCCCTAATTGGTTTTGGAGTATTGACGACAAACTTGGTTGAGGGACTAATGTGTTTGTGAGAATTGTAGGATAACACAGGTAGTAGTCCCTCATTGATTCGGTTTACCTACCGGAGATGACACCTAAAAATGTGTGAAGACATTGAAGACAATGGTGGTATGTGAAGATATTCACAACGAAGATTATGACTCGAGAAGACATTCACGTGAAGACTATGGAGTGCGAATACATAGTTGTTTCGTAGTTTCCTTTCTTCTTTGTTGAATCATAGGAACCACCGCACTGTTAAGTGGGGTCCAAGTGAACAAAGTCAGAGTGACTGAAGTGATGCTCAACCAAATCATATGTCTTCGAGTGAAGACAATGAAAGCAAATCTTGTCCAGAGCTGGATGAGTCAGCTTTACTTGTAGCTCAAGTCAAGCTGTTGCGTGTGTTTGAAATCTGACCGTTGGACACGTGTCAGTTCCTTAGTGACCCAGGTTCATTTTGGACAAATCCGGTCGGGTTGCCTGATGGCTATAAATAGCCCACCCCCTACACCATAAATTGGTGGCTGCTCAGAGTTAGTACACGGCTTTTGTCGTTTGAGAGCAACCCACTTCCGAAGCATTTGAGAGAGAGATCCTTGCAAGGACAAATCCCAAAACACCCAGAGCCAAAGAGTGTTAGGCATCACTGAAGTCTTTCTGTCCGCGTGCTCTGAAGACTTATTACACTTGAGGACAGTGAATCCTCCAGCCGGTTAGGCGCCGCGTTCTGAGCATCCAAGAGTCATTGTGGATTGCTGGTGAACGAAGTCTGTGAAGGTTTGGGAGTCTACCTTGAAGACTTACCTAAGTGATTGGGCGAGGACTAAGTGTTCTTAGCTCAAGGGGAATAAGGTGAAGACGCGGTCTTCTGAGTTGAATCTCAGCCTCCCTAACCAGACGTACAGTTGTCACAGCAACTGGAACTGGTCCAACAAATCCTTGTCCTCTCCAAGCAATTGGTTCTATCACTTCCCTCTCTTTACTTACAGTTTGTCTTCATGAAGTCATTGCCTGCTTGCATGATCTGATTGACTTCACTGTGTGAAGACTGTTGTTGTTTGGCTTTATATTATCTTCCATCCTGATCCATTCTACCTAGGTGCTAATAGTATTCGTGCTTTCACATCATTGCTTACTTGACTATGGCTTGTTTAGTGTAGTCTACATTCCGCTGCATATCAATAGGTTCATTTCTATTGTCTGTCTTCGAAACTCCCATGTTTTGAAGACTTTCATAAAAATCGCCTATTCACCCCCCTCTAGTCGATAACTAGCACTTTCAATTGGTATCAGAGCAAGGTGCTCCCTTGTTCTGTGTGATTCGGTTTAACCACCTGGAGTTTTAGCTATGTCGACTGCAGGGATAGTCAAAGTCTCCGCTGCGTGCCGTGTCTTTGATGGCACTGATTACCCCTATTGGAAGAATATGATGCGAATGCATCTTGAAGCCATTGATGTCGACCTCTGGTATGTCGTCAAGAATGGTGTTCCCAGGACTGGTGAAGGTGTCACCCTGCTAATGTCAAGAAGTTCATTCAACTGGATTCTACTGCCAAGAACATCATCTGTAGTCATCTGACCAAAGGACAGTATGGCCGTGTGAGTGCTCTGGAAACTTAGAAGCTAGTCTGGGACTGGCTCTCCAAGGTCAGCGAAGGCGTCTCAACCCAGAGAGACTCAAGGATCAGTGTTCTTTGCAACGTCTTCAACCGCTTCAAGAGAAATGACAATGAGAATGTCCATCTTACATTTGATCGCCTCACTGACATCACAAATGAGCTTCGCGCTCTCGGCGCCACTGAGATCACCAAGCAAGAAATCATCAAAACACTTCTGAGATCGCTATGGGAGGATTCTTTTTCATTCAAGATTTCAGATCCAATGATTTTATTCAAACAGCAAGTAAATTTGAAAATACACTCCAAGCAAAACACATATCATGTGACGAATAAAAATATAGCTCCGAGTAAGGTATACCGATAGTTTTGAAGACAAAAGAGGGGATGCCTTCCGGGGCATCCCCAAGCTTAGGCGCTTGAGTATTCCTTTAATATTACCTTGGGGTGCCTTGGGAATCCCCAAGCTTAGGGTCTTCCCACTCCTTATTCTCCTCATATCGATATCTCACCCAAAGCTTGAAAACTTCAATCACACAAAACTTAACGGAACTTCGTGTGAGAGGTTAGTATGATAAAGAGTAAACCATTCACTTTGGTACTGTCAAAGACAAGGTTAATAATTGTTCTCAAACAATGCCTACTGTACCATATCATTTCTACAATTTATATTGAGAAATATAAGCCATAGAAACTAGAAAACAAGCAAACATGCAATGAAAACAGAATCTGTCAGAAACAGAACAGTCTGTAATGATCTGAACAGCAACCATACTTCTGCTAATCCAAAAATTATGAAATAAATTTGTGGACGTGAGGAATTTGTCTATTAATCTTCTGAAAAAAGAATCAACTCAAAAGCACTATTCTGTAAATAATTACAGCTAATCTCGTGAGCGCAAAGTTTCTGTTTTTTACAGCAAGATCACATTAACTTTCACCCAAGTCTTCCCAAAGGTCTTACTTGGCACTTTATTGAAAAAAAGCTATAAAACATGATTAATACAGTAGCTTAATCATGTAAACACACAAAAACAGTAAGGGTAAATATTGGGTTGTCTCCCAACAAGCACTTTTCTTTAATGCCTTTTAGCTAGGCAGGATGATTTCAATGATGCTCACATAAAAGATAAGAATTAAAACATAAAGAGAGCATCATGAATAATATGAATAGCACATTTAAATCTAACCCACTTCCTATGCCTAGGGATTTTGTGAGCACACAATTTATAGGAACAAGGATCAACTAGCATAGGAAGGCAAAACAAGTATAACTTCAAAACTTTAAGCACATAGAGAGGAAACTTGATATTATTGCAACTCCTACAAGCATATATTCCTTCCTCATAATAATTTTCAGTAGCATCATGAATGAATTCAACAATATAACCATCACATAAAGCATTCTTTTCATGATCTACAAGCATAGAAATTTTTCTACTCTCCACATAAGCAAAATTCTTCTCATTGGGAATAATGGGAGCAAACTCAACAGAATAACGGTCATGTGAGGCATAATCCAATTGAAAATCATGATGACAAGTTTCATGGTTAACATTATTCTTTATAGCATACATGTCATCACAATATTCATCATAGATAGTGCTACCTCTTGAGCACTGCGTTGGTTTTCCCTTGAAGAGGAAAGGGTGATGCAGCAAAGTAGCGTAAGTATTTCCCTCAGTTTTTGAGAACCAAGGTATCAATCCAGTAGGAGGCCACGCACGAGTCCCTCGCACCTACACAAACAAATAAATCCTCGCAACCAACGCGATAAGGGGTTGTCAATCCCTACACGGTCACTTACGAGAGTAAGATCTGATAGATATGATAAGATAATATTTTTGGTATTTTTATGATAGAGATGCAAAGTAAAGAAAGTAAAATAAAAACGGCGCCAGAAATAGCTTGTTGTCGGGAGATTAATATGATGGAAAATAGACCCGGGGGCCATAGGTTTCACTAGTGGCTTCTCTCAAGAGCATAAGTATTTACGGTAGGTGAACAAATTACTGCTGAGCAATTGACAGAATTGAGCATAGTTATGAGAATATCTAGGTATGATCATGTATATAGGCATCACGTCCGAGACAAGTAGACCGACTCCTGCCTGCATCTACTACTATTACTCTACACATCGACCGCTATCCAGCATGCATCTAGAGTATTAAGTTCATAAGAACATAGTAACGCTTCAAGCAAGATGACATGATGTGGAGGGATAAACTCATGCAATACGATATAAACCCCATCTTGTTATCTTCGATGGCAACAATACAATACGTGCCTTGCGGCCCCTACTGTCACTGGGAAAGGACACCACAAGATTGAAACCAAAGCTAAGCACTTCTCCCATTGCAAGAAAGATCAATCTAGTAGGCCAAACCAAACGGATAATTCGAAGAAACTTGCAAAGATAACCAATCATACATAAAAGAATTCAGAAAAGATTCAAATACTGTTCATAGATAAACTTGATCATAAACCCACAATTCATCGGTCTCAACAAACACACCGCAAAAGAAGATTACATCGAATAGATCTCCACGAGCGAGGGGGAGAACATTGTATTGAGATCCAAAAAGAGAGAAGAAGCCATCTAGCTAATAACTATGGACCCGAAGGTCTGAGGTAAACTACTCACACATCATCGGAGAGGCTATGGTGTTGATGTAGAAGCCCTCCGTGATCGATGCCCCCTCCGGCGGAGCTCCGGAACAGGCCCCAAGATGGGATCTCCGGGTACAGAAGGTTGCGGCGGTGGAATTACGTTTTTGGCTCCGTATCTGGTAGTTTGGGGGTATGTAGGTATATATAGGAGGAAGGAGTACGTTGGTGGAGCAACAGGGGGCCCACGAGGGTGGAGGGCGCGCCGGGGGGGGGGGGGGGGGGGTTGGCGCCCCCTACCTCCTGGCTTCCTGGTTGATGTCTTGACGTAGGGTCCAAGTCCTCTGGATCACGTTCGTTCCAAAAATCACGTTCCCGAAGGTTTCATTCCGTTTGGACTCCGTTTGATATTATTTTTTTGCGAAACTCTGAAATAGGCAAAGAACAACAATTCTGGGCTGGGCCTCCGGTTAATAGGTTAGTCCCAAAAATAATATAAAAGTGTATAATAAAGCCCAATAATGTCCAAAACAGAATATAATATAGCATGGAGCAATAAAAAATTATAGATACGTTGGAGACGTATCAAGCATCCCCAAGCTTAATTCCTGCTCGTCCTCGAGTAGGTAAATGATCAAAACAGAATTTTTGATGTGGAATCCTACTTGGCATAATTTCAATGTAATTCTTCTTAATTGTGGTATGAATATTCAGATCCAAAAGATTCAAGATAAAAGTTTAATATTGACATAAAAATAATAATACTTCAAGCATACTAACTAAGCAATTATGTCCTCTCAAAATAACATGGCCAAAGAAAGTTCATCCCTACAAAATCATATATTTTAGTCATGCTCCATTTTCGTCACACAAGAATGCTCTCATCATGCACAACCCCGATGACAAGCCAAGCAATTGTTTCATACTTTAGTAATCTCAAACTTTTTCAACTTTCACGCAATACGTGAGCGTGAGCCATGGATATAACACTATGGGTGGAATAGAATATAACTATGGGGGTTATGTGGAGAAGACAAAAAAGGAGAAAGTCTCACATCAACGAGGCTAATCAATGAGCTATGGAGATGCCCATCGATTGATGTTAATGCAAGGAGTAGGGATTGCCATGCAACGAATGCACTAGAGCTATAAATATATGAAAGCTCAACAAAAGAAACTAAGTGGGTGTGCATCCAACTTGCTTGCTCACGAAGACCTAGGGCACTTGAGGAGGCCCATTGTTGGAATATACAAGCCAAGTTATATAATGAAAAATTCCCACTAGTATATGAAAGTGACAAAACAAGAGACTCTCTATCATGAAGATTATGGTGCTACTTTGAAGCACAAGTGTGGTAAAAAGGATAGTAACATTGTCCCTTCCCTCTTTTTCTCTCTCTTTTTTTTGGGACTCCTTTTTTTATGGCCTTTCTCTTTTTTTATTCCTCACTTGGGACAATGCTCTAGAAAATGATGATCATCACACTTCTATTTATTTACAACTCAATGATTACAACTCGATACTAGAACAAAGTATGACTCTATGTGAATGCCTCCGGCGGTGTACCGGGATATGTAATGAACCAAGAGTGACATATATGAAAGAATTATGAATGGTGGCTTTGCCACAAATACTATGTCAACTACATGATCATGCAAAGCGACATGACAATGATGAACGTGTCATGATAAACGGAACGGTGGAAAGTTGCATGGCAATATATCTCGGAATGGCTATGGAAATGCCATAATAGGTAGGTATGGTGGCTGTTTTGAGGAAGATATAAGGAGGTTTATGTGTGAAAGAGTGTATCATATCACGGGGTTTGGATGCACCGGCGAAGTTTGCACCAACTCTCAATGTGAGAAAGGGCAATGCACGGTACCGAAGAGGCTAGCAATGATGGAAAGGTGAGAGTGCGTATAATCCATGGACTCAACATTAGTCATAAAGAACTCACATACTTATTGCAAAAATCTACAAGTCATCAAAAACCAAGCACTACGCGCATGCTCCTAGGGGATAGATTGGTAGGAAAAGACCATCGCTCGTCCCCGACCGCCACTCATAAGGAGGACAATCAAAGAACACCTCATGTTTCAAATTTGTTACATAACGTTTACCATATGTGCATGCTACGGGACTTACAGACTTCAACACAAGTATTTCTCAAATTCACAACTACTCAACTAGCACAACTTTGATATCACTACCTCCATGTCTCAAAACAATCATCAAGCATCAAACTTCTCTTAGTATTCATCACACTCATAAGAAAGTTTTTACTAATCTTGAATACCTAGCATATTAGGATTATTTAAGCAAATTACCATGTTGTTTAAGACTCTCAAAATAATCTAAGTGAAGCATGAGAGATCAATAGTTTCTATAAAACAAATCCACCACCGTGCTCTAAAAGATATAAGTGAAGCACTAGAGCAAAAACTATATAACTCAAAAGATATAAGTGAAGCACATAGAGTATTCTAATAATTTCCGAATCATGTGTGTCTCTCTCAAAAGGTGTGTACAGCAAAGATGATTGTGGTAAACTAAAAAGAAAAGACTCAAATCATACAAGACGCTCCAAGCAAAACACATATCATGTGGTGAATAAAAATATAGCTCCAAGTAAAGTTACCGATGGAAGTAGACGAAAGAGGGGATGCCTTCCGGGGCATCCCCAAGCTTTGGCTTTTAGGTGTACTTAGATTATCTTGGGGTGCCATGGGAATCCCCATGCTTAGGCTCTTGCCAATCCTTGTTCCATAATCCATCAAATCTTTTACCCAAAACTTGAAAACTTTACAACACAAAACTTAACAGAAAATCTCGTGAGCTCCGTTAGCGAAAGAAAACAGAAGACCACTTCAAGGTACTGTAATGAGCTCATTCTTTATTTATATTGGTGTTAAACCTATTGTATTCCAACTTCTCTATGGTTTATAAACTATTTTACTAGCCACAGATTCATCAAAATAAGCAAACAACACACGAAAAACAGAATCTATCAAAAACAGAACAGTGTAGTAATCTGTAACTAACGCAAACTTCTGGAACTCCAAAAATTCAGCCAAAATAGGACGACCTAGAAATATTTTTTATTGATAAGCAGCAATTGGAATCAATATTTTATCACGTTCTGGTGATTTTTAACAATTTTTTTCATGAACAAAAAGTTTCTGGAATTTACAGCAAGATCAAATAACTATCATCCAAGAAGATCCTATAGGTTTAACTTGGCACAAACACTAATTAAAACATAAAAACAAATCTAACCAGAGGCTAGAACAAATATTTATTCCTAAACAGAAGCAAAAAGCAAAAAAATAAAAATAAAATTGGGTTGCCTCCCAACAAGCGCTATCGTTTAATGCCCCTGGCTAGGCATAAAAGCAAGGATAGATCTAGGTATTGCCATCTTTGGTAGGCAATCCATAAGTGGCTCTCATAATATATTCATATGGTAATTTTATTTTCTTTCTAGGGAAGTGTTCCATGATTTTATTTAATGGAAACTGGAATCTAATATTCCCTTCCTTCATATCAATAATTGCACCAATCGTTCTAAGGAAACGTCTACCAAGAATAATAGGACATGAAGGATTGCAATCTATATCAAGAACAATAAAATCTACGAGCACATAGTTCCTATTTGCAACAATAAGAACATCATTAATTCTTCCCATAGGTTTCTTAATAGTGGAATCCGCAAGGTGCAAGTTCAGAGAGCAATCATCAAAATCACGGAAACCTAGCAAACCGCACAAAGTCTTTGGAATCGTGGAAACACTAGCACCCAAATCACACAAAGCATAGCATTCATGATCTTTAATTTTAATTTTAATAGTAGGTTCCCATTCATCATAAAGTTTTCTAGGGATAGAAACTTCCAACTCAAGTTTTTCTTCATAAGATTGCATCAAAGCATCAAAGATATGTTTGGTAAACGCTTTATTTTGACTATAAGCATGAGGAGAATTTAGCACGGATTGCAACAAGGAAATACAATCTATCAAAGAGCAATTATCATAATTAAATTCCTTGAAATCCAAAATAGTGGGTTCATTAATATCTAGTGTTTTGATCGCTTCAATCCCACTTTAATCAATTTTAGCATCAAGATCTAAAAACTCTGAATTTCTAGAACGCCTTCTAGGTAAAGGTGGATCATATTCAGTCCCATCATTATCAAGATTCATATTGCAAAACAATGATTTAATAGGGGACACATCAATAACTTTTAGATCTTCATCTTTATTTTCAAAGTTTTCCGGCTTAGCGGCCATCTTATTAACTAAGGTGGCCTGCTTATCCGTTATTTTAGTTATTAACTTCTCAAGATGAGCATTTTGGGATCTCAAACCATCAAATTCTTTAGACATATCATCGAGCTCTTTATTCATATAACTCATAAAGCTTTTTTGTTTCTTAAGCTCGTTTCTAAAGAAATTGTTATGTTCAAATTGTAAGACCATGAAACTCCTAACGTTGATTTCGATCTCTTCTAGCCTTTTAAGGTGGTGATCACCAAATCTTGGTAGAGCCATCGAGACAAGCAAGCAATCCAACACACGAGCAAACAAGAAGCAAGCGAACGAAAAAGAGAGGGTGAATAAAGCGGCAACGGTGAAGTGGGGGAGAGGAAAACGAGAGGCAAATGGAAAATAATGTAATGCGGGAGATAAGGGTTTGTGATGGGTACTTGGTATCTTGACTCTTGCATAGAATCCCCGGCAACGGCGCCAGAAATCCTTCTTGCTACCTCTTGAGCACTGCGTTGGTTGTCCCTTGAAGCGGAAAGGGTGATGCAGCAAAGTAGCGTAAGTATTTCCCTCAGTTTTTGAGAACCAAGGTATCAACCCAGTAGGAGGCCACGCACGAGTCCCTCGCACCTACACAAACAAATAAATCCTCGCAACCAACACGATAAGGGGTTGTCAATCCCTACACGGTCACTTACGAGAGTGAGATCTGATAGATATGATAAGATAATATTTTTGGTATTTTTATGATAGAGATGCAAAGTAAATAAAGTAAAATAAAAACGGCGCCAGAAATAGCTTGTTGTCGGGAGATTAATATGATGGAAAATAGACCCGGGGGCCATAGGTTTCACTAGTGGCTTCTCTCAAGAGCATAAGTATTTATGGTGGGTGAACAAATTACTGTTGAGCAATTGACAAAATTGAGCATAGTTATGAGAATATCTAGGTATGATCATGTATATAGGCATCACGTCCGAGACAAGTAGACCGACTCCTGCCTGCATCTACTACTATTACTCCACACATCGACCGCTATCCAGCATGCATCTGGAGTATTAAGTTCATAAGAACAGAGTAACGCTTTAAGCAAGATGACATGATGTAGAGGGATAAACTCATGCAATATGATAGAAACCCCATCTTGTTATCCTCGATGGCAACAATACAATACGTGCCTTGCTGCCCCTACTGTCACTGGGAAAGGACACCGCAAGAATGAACCCAAAGCTAAGCACTTCTCCCATTGCAAGAAAGATCAATCTAGTAGGCCAAACCAAACTGATAATTCGAAGAGACTTGCAAAGATAACCAATCATACATAAAATAATTCAGGAAAGATTCAAATATTGTTCATAGATAAACATGATCATAAACCCACAATTCATCGATCTCAACAAAAACACCGCAAAAGAAGATTACATCGAATAGATCTCCACAAGAGAGGGGGAGAACATTGTATTGAGATCCAAAAAGAGAGAAGACGCCATGTAGCTAATAACTATGGACCTGAAGGTTTGAGGTAAACTACTCACACATCATCAGAGAGGCTATGGCGTTGATGTAGAAGCCCTCCGTGATCGATGCCCCCTCCGGCAGAGGTCCGGAACAGGCCCCAAGATGGGATCTCACGGGTACAGAAGATTGCGGCAGTGGAATTAGGTTTTTAGCTTCGTATCTGGTAGTTTGGGGGTACGTAGGTATATATAGGAGGAAGGAGTACGTCGGTGGAGCAACAGGGGGCCCATGAGGGTGGAGGGCGCGCCCCCTACCTCTTGGCTTCCTGGTTGATGTCTTGACGTAGGGTCCAAGTCCTCTGGATCACGTTCGTTCCGAAAAGCACGTTCCCGAAGGTTTCATTCCGTTTGGACTCCGTTTGATATTCTTTTTCTGCGAAACTCTGAAATAGGCAAAAAAACAACAATTCTGGGCTGGGCCTCCGGTTAATAGGTTAGTCCCAAAAATAATATAAAAGTGTATAATAAAGCCCAATAATGTCCAAAACAGAATATAATATAGCATGGAGCAATCAAAAATTATAGATACGTTGGAGACGTATCAGATAGCACCTTTGTTCTCATAATCAATTGGAACCTCTTCCGAAATAGTGGAACCATTACTAACTAAAGTTGACACTCTTCCAAATCCACTTTCATAAATGTCACACTAAGATTCAACACCCTCCAAAATAGTGGGATCACTAATTCCTAAAGTTGACACTCTTCCAACCCCACTTTAGATTATAGTATTATTCATACTCCAAAATATATAGGTGAAGTTCATGGAGCACTCTACAATTAATATAGACTAACCAATATCCAAGCTCAAAATTTATAAGTGAAGCACACGAAGCATTCTATAAAACCATACTCAAAAGATTTAAGTGAAGCACAAAGAGCAATTCTATAAGATCATACTTAAAAGATATAAGTGAAGCACCTGAAGCATTCTATAAATCAATGAAGGGCTATCTCATACTAGCATGGTTCTTAAAGGAAAAACAAAAACACAAAGGACACAAATCATGTGATCAAAACAAAAACCGAGGTATACCGATAATGGTTGAAGAAGAAAGATGGGATGCCAACCGGGGCATCCCCAAGCTTAGATGCTTGAGTATCCTTGAAATATTTACTTGGGGTGCCTTGGGCATCCTCAAGCTTGAACTCTTGCCTCTCTTTATTCTTATCATATTGATAGCTCCTCGATCTTCGAACACTTCATCCACACAAAACGTTAACAAAAACTTTGTGAGATCCATTAGTATAATAAAGCAAACTTATTCCAATTTCATATTAGAACTATATATACTGTATTCCAACTTCACCATGGTTCATACTCCCCCCGATACTACCCATAGATTCATCAAAATAAGCGAACAACACATAGAAAACAGAATCTGTCAAAAACAGGACAGTCTGTAGTAATCTGGAAGTTTAGTATACTTATGTAACTCCAAAAATTCTAAAAAAATAATATGAAAATTTAAAACAATTGTACGGAAGTAATGTGCAAAAAGTTTCAGACCCATTTTACTTTCCAGTAAAAAATGTAAATTCACGCGATACAGCCAAAGTTTCTGTTTTTGTACTGCACAAAGTAAACAAGCGATCTAATCATCCTAAAACCAAAGCTTGGCACATTATTTTTATAATAAAATGGATATATACAAGGGGATAATTATTTTTAGAGAATCTTCCATGAATTGTTTTACATTGTTTCCATGAGCATGAACACAAGTGTTCAAGGTGGACCCTCACTTCTCCAATGCATAACCTTCCAATCACTTCTCTTATTGAAAAACTTTTTAGGCATGAGAGGCAAGTAATTTTTTTGTATTTTCATTCTTTATTTTTTGTATGTTTCACCCACAACTAAACAGAAACAAAAAGGAAAAACAAAATCTACTTAGTGAAGAAAGCAAACAAACACACACGAGAATATCAACCCCACGCTATTGCTCCCCAGCAACGGTGCTAGAAAAGAGCTTGATAATCCGCAAGTGCAGGGAATCATCGTAGCAATTCCCAAAGGTGGAAGTGATAAGTATGGAGTGTCGAACCCACAAGGAGCTAAAGGTAAGATCAATATTCTCTCAAGTCTTATCTGCCACTGATACGACTCTATGTACACCGAACGTTTGCTTCCAACTAGAAACGAGAAATAAAACTACGTTGTGGGTATGAAGAGGATAACTTTGCATGGTATCGGAGAGCTAAAATATAAAAGTAGGTGTTGTTATCATAAAGTTAGAATATATTACTAAATATTATAAATAGCGAGTGTGGGATAATGATGGGTCGGTGTGCGGAATTATCCTAGGCAATCGTTAACAAGATTGGTAGTCGTCATTGCAATTTCATATGAGGGAGAGGCACAAGCTAACATACTTTCTCTTCTTGGATCATATGCACTTATGATTGGAACTCTAGCAAGCATCCGCAACTACTAAATATCATTAAGGTAAAACCCAACCATAGCATTAACATATCAAGTTCCCTTTATCCCATACGCAACAACCCCCTTACTCGGGTTTATGCTTCTGTCACTCAAGCAACCCATTATAAGCGAATCATTAACGTATTGCAACACCCTACAGCGGGAATCCCTCATGCTTGCGCAACATGGAGTGCACAATAGGACAACACCAGAATAAAACATACAACTCATACCAATCTAGATCATCAATAAACCCACAGATAAAGGAAGTCTACTCAAAACATCATAGGATGGCAACACATCATTGGATCATAATATGTGGCATAAAGCACCATGTTAAAGTAGGGATTACAGCGGGGTGCGGGAGAGTGGACCGGGTAAAAG
Organism: Triticum aestivum; assembly: GCF_018294505.1. NCBI lineage: Eukaryota > Viridiplantae > Streptophyta > Magnoliopsida > Poales > Poaceae > Triticum > Triticum aestivum. The sequence goes on along the minus strand of NC_057802.1, from coordinate 327,938,860 downwards.
AGATGAGGATGATGATGATGATGGTGATGTTGATGAATACGATCACCGCGGCGATGATTCCCCTCCCGATGGCACTCCGACGCCACTGAGAGAGAGTTGGGGAGGTTCTCCCCCTTGTGCTTCCTCCTTCATGGCCTCCCCCTGGATGGGGAGAAGTTCTCCCTCTGGATCTTGTCCTTCATGGCGTTGATGGCCCCTCCGGGATCCTTCCCATGGTCTCCGGTGATGATGGCCCCCTCCGGCAGGGTGCCAGAGAGGGCCTAGATTGATTTCTCATGGCTACAGAGGCTTGCGGCGGCGGAAATTCTGATCTAGGTTATTTTCTGGAGGTTTGGGCATTTATAGGAGAGGTTGGCATCGAGAACAAGTCAGGGGGCCCCACGGGAAGTCCACGAGGCACAGGGGCGCGCCCACCGCCCCAGGGGGGTGGGCGCGCCTTCCACCCTCGTGGGGCCCACGGGACTCCCCTCCGGTAACTCTTTGTTCCAGTATTTTTATATTTTCCAGAAAATATCTTCGTTGATTTTCAGCGCATTCCGAGAACTTCTATTTCTGCACAAAAACAACACCACGGTAGTTCTGCTGAAAACAGCGTCAGTCCGGGTTAGTTCTAATCAAATCATACCAAAATCATATAAAACCATTGTAAACATGGCATGAATACTTGATAAATTATAGATACGTTGGAGACGTATCACAGACCTCCACTGTAACAGCCTGGGTTTTGGCCCTTTTCTTTTTCTTTTAATTTATTTTGTTTTGCTCTATTTATTTCTTTTTGGAGTGGACATGTGGCCTTGCAACATGGGAGATCATCATCATTTCCTCTCCCAAGTGACTCATCATCCTCAAATCTACCCCAAGACCATATCATTTCCATTCTAGCCAACCCTCAAATTATTTTCTTGGGGAATATTCCTTTTTAAAGGAATAACCCTGTTTGCCCTAGGTTGTGAAGCAACCTATATTTCCGTCCATCCAAAAATTCCCAAATAATTCTCATAATTTCTTTGGGTCATATGTTACTCAAATATGCTCAAACTTTCCTGTCCTAGCCCAAGAATAATTCGCCAATAATTATTCTTCATTTCTGTCCAGTGTGGCTTTCTGTGAAGGAAGTGCCACCTATCCAATCTTGTTTGCTCCGAAACTTTTTGGGCATTCTTTTATGTCCAAATTATTGCCTCATGCAAAAATTCAACTTTATTTGCCTAGCCAATCTTCCTCAGTGATTTTTTCAAAGTTTCTGTCAGACAGAAGGCTTTGTGAAGGAAGTATACTAGCTAGGGTATTCAAATGAGTTGAAATTTTGCACACTCCTTAATGTGCTCGTATCATTATCCTCCTCCAAATTTCAGCCCCATCCAATCATCTATGTGAGCACAGGACCAAATCTTTGATTCTGCTAATATTTTCAAGTTGTGAAGCAAGTATAATTTTTATTGCTTCATTAATTCTGATAAATTACCAGATTGTGCTCCTACCCTCATAACCTCTCTCCAACAATTTTGGGACCAATTCACCAAGCAAATATTCCTCTAGAAATTCTGCAAGGATCTGGACAGAGAGAATAGCTGTGAAGGAAGTACCATTTTGGTGAATCCAATTGGTATGAAATTTTTACAGCATCTTGATATGACCGAATCATCAGGCCTTGCCAAATTTTAGCTCAAGTGGCCTCACCATTTGAGTGCATCATCCTGATTTCTATTCAGGACCAAAAACGCAATTGTGAAGCAACTAGGATTTATATTGGTCCAATTATCCTCAAACTTTCCAGGATCGTAGTCCTTCCTATCCTAAACACCCAGACAACACCATTTGACCCAATCAACTTCCTGTTGATCAGTAGTGCTCGTCCAAGTCCGATGCAGCAAACTTCTCTCGACGAATCCCAGCTGTCCATGGCTTCTTCTGCTTATTTTTCTCCTCCCACAACCTAAGTGACGCAGGGACTAGTCTCTAGACAACTCCTCACAGCCTCTCTTGTCCTCATCATGCCAGTGCCCGTGGTGACTGTCCCCTTGGCATTGCGTTTCACGCGCTCTGGCAGCGTTGGCCGCACTCTGGGCGTCGGGACGCATCGGCCAACTCGGCATCGACCATTTCCACGCGTCTGGGCATGCCGACCTGACTCCCCCTCTCTCTCACGTCACCCTCGACCCTCTGCCCCCTCCCGAAGCATCCTCACCGGAGCAAGCCGATGAGCGGCCACGGGTGCACTGTGCCCCGTTTGGCCCCGAGCTCGTTTTGGCTTCTTCCTCTGCTCCCCAGTGTCGCTTTCTCCTCCGTGACCCCCTGCATTGATCCCTCGTCGTGTTGTCGTGCCTGCCCGTGCTCGCTGAGCGTGCCAAAGCGTTGGCCAAGCTCGAGCGGCGGCACATGGCCTCAGCCCTCGTCCAACCGCCTCTCCTTGCCTATTTAAGCCAACCCCGGCTGCGCCTCGCCTCTCCATCCACTTCACCGCACTCCCCTAGCCCTCCCTAGCCACTCATTTGAACTCGATCGCCTCCCTTTCTGACCCGGCCTCGGCCACGGCCTAAATTCACTCAACGCCAAAATCGTCCACCCCTCACACCAACACCATCATCTTCCCCGTGCTCCTGCGAGTCTCCCCAACCCGACGCCTTGCCGTCGGAGCAACCACATCGCCATGCTCGCATCTACCCAAACCGCTGTCCGCCGGAGTTCATGTCGTCGCCACCTCGGTCCACCCCGGAGCCCGTGACCTCCACCGACGGGTGCGGCTCCTCCTGTTGAGCTCGTCCATAGGTCGAGCGAGGCGAGGGATGGCCGGAGCCGGCCGGACGAGCCCCCACGCCGGCGACCTCCCTCTGCTCTGCGGGCGAGAGCGAGGAGAAGACAGAAACGACGCCCCCTCCTACCAGCTGGCCGCGGGCCCCGTGTGTCAGCCCCTCAGCCGTTGACCCGCCTCCCCTAACGTGGATAAGTGGAGGCTTATTCTCGCGAATACGTCTCCCCTCCACGAAAGCGCATTCCTCCTCTCCCTCAGGCCGAAATGCGTTTTCCATTCTGGAAAACGTATTTTCAGACAAACCTGTTTAGTTTTTCCGGCTGAGGGCCGGTTTGTGAAGATTTTCTTGCAGATAGGTCCCTGGCAGAAAAACTAGCATATATTTTTACTCCCAACTCCAAATGAGGTAAATCCAAAGCCCACTTCTTCGTCTCGTCAAGCCCGTTCTGTTGGTACCATTTTTGCCATATTTTAACATTCTAAAAATGACATTTTTCCCTTGCACTAAATCAGCGCCCTCCGAGAGAGAACGTTTTCCAGCGATTCTTTCCGCGAGTTTCTCGCACTTATTCCCGGTGAATCCTTCTATCCCAGGCAAGCCAGACCCTCCATTTGCATGATTGCAATGCAGTGACATGGTTTAAATTATTTGAACTTGTTTAAAATATTATTTTAGGTACTTGTGATCTTTTCATGGCATTTCTCGGAGTTTTGTTTCGATCTTGCTATTGCCATGATATTGCTTGGAGTTCTAGGACTAATATTTTGCATCTTATGAGGATGACATGTTGCCATTGGATTATTAGTGGCCCATGTTATGATTATTTTCATGTTGGTATCTGGCATTATATTTTGGAGTATTACTTTGAATGTCATGCTACCTTTGGATTATTAGTGGCTAGAATTATTTTTAACATGATGCTAGTATGATTTCGGAGATGATGCTTGCATGTGGATCTTAGTTGGATAGCTTGTTCTTGTTATTGGAGTAATATTATTATCGTTCTTGGATTCATCATGATCGTAGTGTTATGATATCCTTGGGGTAGTGTGATATGACAACATTATGCTTTCGATTAGTTGTTGGATATTGCTATGGCTTGGATTGCAGGTTGATAGATCTTATCGAAGTATCAGTTATCACTGTTATATTTTGGGGATAAATTCCGTCATTAACTTGGTCAGGTGCCACTAAAACGGGATTTTTCCAGTGCAACCACATTTGCCTTTTATGGGGAGGCCCTAATGCGGTCTATTGTCATGTCTCTCGCTGGTGCCTCCAACGAGGGAAGGTTATGGGCGTGTGTTACCCTAATCAGGTAGGCAGACATAACCTTGTGTGCCCGTAGTTGTTGTTAGGCGCCTTTTCCCCCCGTTTGGGACCGGTTTTGTTTTGCCACGACGGTGGCCGTTGATGCCTTTGGTAGGCACGGGGCCACCCTGGACTGAACCCAAAAAGGGGTGTTGGTCGGAGTGGCCGGGAGAGTGTCATGGCAGTAGGTCGGTTTTGTCGGAACGCCATTGGTCCACCCGAATGGGAGTGCGGGGCCATGGGTTCCGTGGTGTGGGTAAAGTGCGCTACCTCTGCAGAGTGTGTGTGTTTAATCTATCGATAGCCGCGTCCTCGGTCATGGGCACAAGTTCATACTAGGTCACACAGTTCAATCAACACTCACATGACAGAATGACTTATAGGTGATTTATATGTTGATATTGTGAGCAGTAATAGTTTCGCAGGATGCAGATGATGATATTGAGATTATCTTATGGATGATCATTCAGTTGTGATGTGGTCACGAGGTGATAAGGTGGATGTTGTGATCACAAGGTGAGCAGGTGGATCACGAGGTGATTGAGATGGTATATTGCTTGGTCAGATAGCCAAGCGTGAGATGATTCATTGAGATTAAGATGTTGGTTTATCAGTATTGTAGTAGTTTCATATCATGTTTAGTAGTCGCTTCATCATAGTAGTTGTTAATTAATTAATCTGCTAATGCTATGTTGTTGTTTTGCCTTGATGCTTTTGGTTGTTGTGAGCTTGCAAGTACATTCAATGTACTGACCTGGCGTGTCATGCCAGATTGCAGGTGATGCCATGATTGATTGATTGTTTGTCGTGGTTTCCGTTCGTGCGAGCTAGATCGTGTCCCATCCAGCGTGCCTGCAGAGTGAAGTTCACCACCTTCGTCATGGTTCCGCTGCTAGAAGTATTCCGCTGTTGCGAGTTCTTCCGCTGCTAGCATAGAGAAAGAGTAGTATCGCAGGCATAGTCTCGCCACGCTGATGTGATCCTTTGCAACATCAGACCCTTGTACCATTTTCCTTTGCAATAAGAGCTGATTTGTTCTATGTCAAGCAGTGCCGTATTCCAGAAGACTTCATCTCGATCTCTGGACTGGAATATGGGGCGTTCTGGTTCTCTGAGATGGGGTGCCACAGGCTTGGTATCAGAGCAAGTCTGGCAGTAGGATGCCCTAGTTAGCGCGAGCGGTAGAAATCGGTAATATAGAGTCTGGCTTGTTTATTGCATTTGGTTGCTGCATTTGTTTGTTGCATAGCATGCATATAGCCTTATTATTTTGTAGCTAACGATTTATCTTGTGAGTGTAGCTGGCATCAGTTCGGATCCACTACAGCTCAGCCCCTGCATTTCTCCAGTTTTGTTTTCTTGCCTTTTCTTCGGTGTTTGGAGTCATTTCTGTCCCAACGGAGTGATGCCAAGTGATCACGACACTCTTTGCAAAAATTGTGATCACGTATCGCGCCGATATCATTCTTTCAGCCTCACCTATCGTTTCGGTGATAGACATGCTTCTATCTCGGATCGTCCTTTTATCTTGTCGTGTTGGCAACCCTTAATGATCTTAGCTATTAAGGAAGGGCAATGTCAGCAGACTCAGTTTTGACCCGCTATCCTATTTCTTGGACGGGTACGGATCTTTTTCCGTCCGCTTGATAATAATGTGGTCTCGACATTCGTGTCCTGCTACATGGTTACCAAGTACGTCCTTGTTCCCAAGCTAGTCCAGGTTGCTACCTGGCTAAGCCAGCACTTGGTGTAGCAATGTTTACACCAACTCTTCCACACAGTGATTCGTCCTCGTGCACACCGTCACAACATGTTAGATCGTAGTATCGTAGATCCCGTGAAATTTGTGTGCTTAAGTAGGCATGCATATTGTGTGACTAGTAGTAATATGTGACATTGTTTGTGTGTGAATTGATTGTTTGTGTGCTTTTGTTTAGTTGAGTTGTTTTCTTTTGCTTCTTTCTTTTTGGGCCCTCGGTGTTACCTTATTTCCCCTTATGGAAGTTGCTCATCAACCAATATCGAACTCGAAGAAGCAATAAGGATTTTACAAATTTGGAAGAAGCTCGGCTGAACATTATGGTCTGCCCAGTCAACCGCATTAATATCTGCTCAGAATACCAATGGTGTCTTTGATTGATTATTAGCATCGAGTTTACATCAGTACAAAATCCTCACAGTAGTAATGATCCAGCCAGCACAAAGACAAGTCAGTTGCCAGACCAACGGAATATTTCTTGTCAAAGGTATGGCTCATATACAAAGTTTTGGCTCAGCAATGAAAGATGCTTGAAATATGTTATACTCTGAAAGAAAGCCAGAATGTGCTATGATCAAGGAAGATAGTCAAACAAATTTTCTCATGCAAGTAATCAGCCGCCAAATATTATGGGAGTGTGTAGGGATTTCATTCTGCAAATCATAGTGTGAAGCTTTGATATGAGAAACTCAGTCTTCTTCCACACGCTATCGGAAGATATTTATGGTGCAAGGCTCCTCAATTTTTCCTCAGTGCAATATATGGACAGATTCCGGTCCAAGGTACCCAGTCTTTCTCAGCAAGATACCTCAGTAAAGGATTCTGACATAAGGAAGAGAATCTTTCTCAGCAAGCAACCTGAGGAGAAGCCACTCAAGTACGGAACACAGGCTTCTCCAGCACAATACCCAAGCCAAGCTTCATGTGTGAGCTATCAAGATTTCTTCTGCACGCTACCCAGACATAAGGTTCGAGCAGGAGCTAATGAGTCTTCCTCAGCAAGCTACTCGGATGGCTTCTCTCGTAAGCCACTCAGTCTGCGTCAGACCACATTATTGCACCATCCTCAGAGATTATATGGTGAGTTGGTAATATATGGCAGTACCGCTCAAGAGTCAGATCAACAATATTTTTGGTCAGAAGTACAAATCAGTCAAAGCATATGTCTGCTTCAGAAATCAAGTGTTCGGCTACACATCTTTCCACATATATGGTGAGGATGTATCCCCGGACATACAAGTTACTCGGATAACTTTCAACCCACGACACCTTGCCATCTTCAGTACGACACTACATGTCGTATTCCGTATTGTTACAAGATATGACACAGTGAGTAGGCAGTATATGATAGTGCAGTTCAAGGATCAGATTTGCAATAATTTTGTCAGAGGTACAATGCAGTCAAAACATATGCCTACCGCAAGGATCGAGTGTTCGATGGCATATTCTTCTTATATATATGGTGAGCATGCATCCCCAGTCATATCAGTCACTCATGCGAGTTGCGGCAAGGATCAAACAGACATATCTAAGAAAATTAAGGATTCAACAACCTCATGAGCCATGCAAATGAAGATAAGCAGAGATACATCTCATGTAATACAAGGATCGACAAGATCTGGAGATGACAACGCAGAATCCACAGTCTTGACAATGGTCACCAAGGCAATTATTCCCGCACCTGACAAGGTGATATTATGAACTCTTGTCACCCTCTTGTATGATTGGTCTCAACAGCAAAGATTGGTACAGCTACAAGCCTGAGTATATGTCAGATATGTGCGGGCACAGGTTAGAAAACAAGCACAAGGAATGGTGCCAAACTATTGCACTAGCCACATCCATGATCATACAGAGAATCAAGGACATGTGTGGCCAAGTTATTTCAATAAGGTATCCTAACAAAGAAAATCATGACCGTCAGAGGATGAGACTGGCAATAATGGTATGGTGATTTTTGCATGACCATCAGGGTCCTGATACCCAAGTTAGTTGGAGGCCATAATTTCCATATGGATCTACAAAGGCATACCCTCAGAGGCCTACTCCGTTCTACAAGGATTTCATATTCCGCTGACCCGCTTGAAATGATGGGTATACCGACAACATGGGTAATTCAAAAATCGAACCAGTAGCTCAGATCAGGTATATTCACTGGCGGAACCAAGTGCACGGACAACAGGTCATGAAAAGTATTTTCCCGCCAGCACTCCTGTCAGGACAGTCTCAAGATGTTAATATTTGAGGTATGATACAGCTATAGATCCATACCCCAGTATATTGCTCACGACAGAAGGCAATCAAATCTTTGGTACATACCCCATGCTCGAGCCAAAGGAACAATCAAGATAAATCAGTACCACCTATGAGCAGTCAGATTCTGTTACAAAATGGCCATGATTCTCAGTAGTTGTTGATCCCGGAAGGCAGGCATCTGTTTGAGCAAACCCATGGTCAGAAGTAAAAAGGTTTTCATGACCAAAGGAAAATTTATGCTCAGATCCTCTCGATATCAGCACAGATATGAGAAAATCAACGTCAACAAAAGGATTTGGTATCTGAGAAAAAACCTGTTAGAATTTGGAAAGGTGAAGCAAACCACCCCGGAGCAAGGTAGGAAGATCATATGAAATTCTCGGGGTAACAACAAATAAAGGAAAAGGATACCTGAGTTGGAAACGGTATCCTCAAGTCATACTTGTTCCCTGAGCAACCAAATCTCGAGGATGAGATTTCTTTAAGGGGGGAAGGTTTGTAACAGCCTGGTTTTTGGCCCTTTTCTTTTTATTTTGATTTATTTGTTTTTTTGCTCTGTTTTTTTCTTTTTGGAGTGGGTCTGTGGCCTTGCAACTTGGGAGATCATCATCATTTCCTCTCCCAAGTGACTCATCATCCTCAAATCTAGCCCAAGACCATATCATTTCCATTCTAGCCCAACCCTCAAATTCTTTTCTTGGGGAATATTCCTTTTTAAAGGAATAACCCTGTTTGCCCTAGGTTGTGAAGCAACCTATATTTCTATCCATCCAAAAATTCCTAAATAATTCTCAAAATTTGTTTGGGTCATATGTTGCTCAAATATGCCCAAACTTTCCCGTCCTAGCCCAAGAATAATTCCCCAATAATTATTCTTCATTTCTGTCGAGTGTGGCTTTCTGTGAAAGAAGTGCCACCTATCCAATCTTGTTTGCTCCCAAACTTTTTGGGCATTCTTTTATGTCCAAATAATTGCCTCATGCAAAAATTCAAGTTTATTTTCCTAGCCAATCTTCCTCAGTGATTTTTTCAAAGTTTCCGTCAAACAGAAGGCTTTGTGAAGGAAGTACTAGCTAGGGTTATTCAAATGAGTTGAAATTTTGCACACTCCTTAGTGTGCTCATATCATTATCCTCCTCCAAATTTTAGCCCCATCCAATCATCTATGTGAGCACATGGCCAAATCTTTGATTCTGCTAATATTTTCAGGTTGTGAAGCAAGTATAATTTTTATTGCTTCATTAATTCTGATAAATTACCAGATTGTGCTCCTACCCTCATAACCTCTCTCCAACAATTGTGGGACCAATTCACCAAGCAAATATTCCTCTAGAATTTCTGCAAGTTTCTGGACAAAGAAAATAGCTGTGAAGGAAGTACCATTTTGGTGAATCCAATTTGTATGAAATTTTGATAGCATCTTGATATGACCAAATCATCAGGCCTTGCCAAATTTCAGCTCAAGTGGCCTCACCATTTGCGTGCATCATCCTGATTTCTATTTTGGACCAAAAATGCAGTTGTGAAGCAACTAGGATATATATTGGTCCAATTATCCTCAAACTTTCCAGGATCGTAGTCCTTGCTATCCTAAACACCCCAGACAACACCATTTGACCCAATCAACTTCCTGTTGATCAGCAGTGCTCGTCCAAGTCTAATGCAGCAAACTTCTCGCGATGAATCCCAGCTGCCCATGGCTTCTTCTGCTTATTTTTCTCCTCCCACAACCTCAGTGACGCAGGGACTAGTCTCTAGACAACTCCTCGCAGCCTCTCTTGTCCTCATTATGCCAGTGCCCATGGTGAATGTCCCCTTGGCATTGCGTTTCACATGCTCTGGCAGTGTTGGCCGTGCTCTGGGCGTCGGGACGCGTGGGCCAGCTCGGCATCGACCGTTTCCGCGCGTCTGGGCGTGCCGACCTGACTCCCCCTCCCTCTCACGTCACCCTCGACCCTCTGCCCCCTCTCGAAGCGTCCTTGCCGGAGCATGCCGATGAGCGGCCACGGGTGCACTGTGCCCCGTTTGGGCCCGAGCTCGTTTCGGCTTCTTCCTCTGCTCCCCGGTGTCGCTTTCTCCTCCGTGACCCCCTGCATCGATCCCTCATCGTGTTGCCGTGCCCGCCCGTGCTTGCTAAGCACGCCAAAGCATTGGCCGAGCTCGAGCGGCGGCACATGGCCTCGGCCCTCGTCCAACCGCCTCTCCTCGGCTTTTTAAGCCAACCCCGACTGCACCTCGCCTCTCCATCCACTTCACCGCACTCCCCTAGCCCTCCCTAGCCACTCATTTGAGATCGAGCGCCTCCCTTTCCTCCTCCATGGCCGCCATGCTCGCCTGGGCCTCGGCCTAAATTCACTCAACGCCGAGCTCGTCCACCCCTCACACCAACACCATCGTCTTCCCCGTGCTCCTGCGAGTCTCCCCAACCCACGCCTTGCCAGCGGAGCAACCACATCGCCATTCCCGCATCTACCCGAATCGCCGTACGCCGGAGTTCATGTCGTCGCCTCCTCGGTCCACCCCGGAGCCCGTGACCTCCACCGACGGGTGCGGCTCCTCCTGCTGAGCTCGTCCATAGGTCGAGCGAGGTGAGGGATGGCCGGAGCCGGCCGGACGAGCCCCCGCGCCGGCGACCTCCCTCTGCTCCACGGGCGCGAGCGAGGAGAATAAGGAGACGATGCCCCCTCCTGCCAGCTAGCCACGGGCCCCGCGCACACTACAAAAAAAGACACATCCGTGACATTTTGGGCCGAACGAATTTTTTTCTGTCATACATATGACACTTCTATGATGATAATTGTGACAAATCCCGGTATCATCATAGATGTGGTGGGCTCCTACTTCTATGACAAAAAATCATGACAGAAAATGGGCTTTTCGTCCTGGGCAGGCCGGAGACGCAGCCGCATGACATTCTTTGGGCCATCCATGACGGAAAAAACCGTGGTAGAAGCGAGGGGGAGGAAAATTTCGGGGAGTTCCCGGTTACGGTGGAAGGTCGGGGGCCGAGCGATGCGCATTTCTCTCGTACACGTACACGCGTGTGTGCGAGGCGTTGGCTCTAACTGAACCCGAGCGAGGCGTTGGGCTCTAGCTGAACCCGAGCGATTGCACTTCAGGCTACGCGTTACTGAACCCGTGCGATCGATCGATGGCTGTTAACTGAACCCGATCGAGCGATTCCTTCGCTACTGCTGCTAACTGAAGCCAATCGATGCTGCCTCTGGATGAACAGTGAGTGTTGCTGGGGGGGTTTGGATGAACAGTTCCCGGTGGGGGTGGATGAACAGGACCCCGTGGTGTTGCCTCTGGATGAACAGGACCCCGATCGATCGAGCCGGTTGGGGCTGGACGAACAGGACCCCGTGGAGGGCAGGATGAACAGGACCACCCCGTGGAGGGCAGAATGAACAGTAGACGGTGGAGGGCTGGATGAACAGTAGCCCCATGGAGGGGTGGTTGAACAGGAGGCCGTGGAGAGGACTGGTTGAACAGTAGCCGGTGGAGTAGCGCGTGGTGGAGGCTGGATGAACAGGAGCCCGTGGATGAACAGTCGTAGGTGGAGGCTGGAGGAGATCGACGGTGGATGAACAGTAGCCCGTGGAGGCTGGAGGGGGTCGACGGTGGAGATGAATAGTATCCCGTGGAGTCCCGTTTTGCGGTACGCCACACCCCTCCCGATGAACAGGACCCCTGTTTCGACCGTAGCACTCCAACACAAGTCTGTTTCCTCCGTTTTGCAGTACGCCACACCCCTCCCGATCAACAGGACCCCCGTTTTGACCGTAGGAGGTCCGTTTCCTCCGTTTTGTGGTACGCCAGACCCCTCCTGATGAATAGGATCCCGTTTCAAACGTGGCCGGTCGAACACAAGGCCGTTTCCTCCGTTCTGCGGTACGCCAGGCCTCGTTTCCATCGGCTGTTCCGTCCAAGCCCTCCCGATGAACACGACGACGCATTCCGTTCCGACCCAGCCGGTTGGCTCCCCATGAACACGACGACGACGCTGTTTCTCCGTTCCGACCCAGCCATGTACACGAGCCCTGGCCGTACGTATGCGCGAGTAGGCGTTCGAGACCCTGTATGTATGTACGTACGTGGCCGTATTTTCTTTCTTGCACACTGGCCGCTGTACGTACGTGTACATGCTACGTGCGCGCCTCTACTACGACACGTGCGTGCCTCTACATCCACCAGTATATATGTACGTACACGTTCGCGACCAGAATGACAACGCTACGTACACTTCGACTAGGTGGGTCCCGACTGTCACGCACTTCCTTGTCTCCGAAGATGTAGCTGGTGGGTCCCAGCAGTCAGGGGGCGAACCTTTTTTTTGCCCGGACGCACTTCCTTGCGTGTGAAGATGTAGCTGGTGGGTCCCAGCAGTCAGGGGGAACATTTTTTTCGTGAAATACAGTGGCCCGTCCGGTGGGTCCCAGCTGTCAGGTGGAGGAATCATTATTTTCACCGTAATAAGGAGGCACTTCCTTGCTGCGGCCGTGGACCCAGCTGTCAGCCTCTCCACGTACAGTCCACGTCCGATGGAAGTCGTTCCTTGACCATGTTGACCATGCCGCGCAGAGAGCACCAGGGCGGTGGACGATGGCGAGGCCTAGGAAGGGGACGACGGGGAGCCGGGGAAGACGCGGCAGTGGAAGCCCGCGCGGAGAGGAGTACGAGGGTTCACTGGTTCGGCTGCGGTGTGAGGCTGCCGTCGCCGCAGGGCCTGGCCAGCGGTGGGAATAGTAGGGGCGGTGAGGCCTCCACGGCAGCACAGCCGGCCATGGGACGCAGGAGCATGTGACATGACCGGCGCTGGTTTGGGCGGCTGGAGCAAGAACACCAGAGGTTGAAGAAGCACTACGGCCGTTGGATGGACATCGCACTGTCACTGGAGCTAGAATCGTTCATATTGACTAAAGTTGACAAAGGCCCCCGTCCCAGTCAACTTAGTAGGCCCACAAGTCATCCTCCCACCATGGTGGGTCCCAGCTAGCAGGGGGAGTATTCATTTTTTGTGCGTAATAAGGAGGTACTTCCTTGCATGCGAAGATATAGCTGGTGGGTCCGAGCTGTCAGGGCGGTAATGATTTTTTCGCGAAATACAGAGGCCCTTTTGGTGGGTCCCTGATGTCAGGTGGAGGAATCATTATTTTGCACGCAATAAGGAGGCATTTCCTTGCGTGCGGCCATGGACCCAGCTGTCGGCCTCTCCACGTACAGTCCACTTCAGATGCATGTCGGTCGTTGACCATGTTGACCAGGCCGCGCCGAGAGCACCAGGGCGGTGGACGACGGCGAGGCCTAGGAAGGGAATGAAACAGAGGCAGGGAAGACTCGGCAGTTGTTTCCCATGCAGAGGGGAGTACGACTGTACAAGGGTTTACTGGTTCGTCTGTCGTCGCCGGAGAATAATAGCAGGTGTGGGTGAGTAGAGGGATGGCTAGGCCTGCGTTAGGAGTACGGTGGGGCGGTGAGGCCTGCGCGGCAGCAGAGCCGGCCGCGGGGAGGAGGGAGCAGGCAGTCCCACCGGCGCTTGTTTGAGCGGCTGGAGCAGGAAGAGCAGAGATTGAAGAAGCACGACGGCCGTTGGATGGCCATCCAACAGTCACTGCTTGTGCGTCAACCTTTTTTTAGGAAAGCCTCAAATCTGTGGAAAACAGCATACAACCCATCTGCCATTATTTCTAATAATTTACAGCCCATTTGCTAATTCTGAAGGTTTCTTTTGGTGCCCATATTCTTTTTGTTAGCATTACAGCCCATATTGTGGCCACGGTTAAACAATTATACGAAATGTTGCATATTTCGGTGCGGTCCGAACTGTTTTTAATCCAGAAATTTCGAGTCACATTCAAACAGATTTTAAAAATAAATGTATATCAATATAAAATCCAACAAATTGTCCACGCATAAAAATTAATGCAATTTAAAATCTTGAAATGAAAAAAAGAAATTTGAAAGTAATTGCCGGTTTGATGTGTTTTAAAAAAGTACAGCCCATTTCTCATTACTGATAGGCCATTTTCTCGTCCAACCGAATGAAGCTCTCCTCGTCTTGAAAGATTTGCAGCCCAATAGGCCTGACAAAGCGACTTACTTGGCAAATCACAAAAAAACTGGGGTAGCCATTTTCAGAAAGAAAAAATAACTACTGGGCCGGTCTGTGGTAAACATAAAAGAGAAGGTTGTCTAGACATGCCAGAGAGCCCCACACAGCCCAGTTGACACCCTGCTTCCGTCTCAAAAACAAATTAGATAAATGCCACAACAAATATGGCGATTCATAAAAATGCCACTGCAATTTCCAAACTTTGAAAAATGCCACTGCAATTTTTGCAAACTTTGGAAAATGCCACTGCAATTTGCAAACTTTGAAAAACGCCACTCCAGACTTCGAAAAATGCCACTTGGGATGGCATGAAATGGCATTTTTCAAAGTTTGGAAATTGCAATGGCATTTCTTAGAAACACCAGCTTTGGAGTGGCATTTATCAAATTAACCCAAAACAAAAATAACTGGGCGAGCTGCTGGGTCCCTGATGTCAGCCGCTTGTTGTGCAACTCTCTCGTTTATTGACTACGTTGACAATGGCATGGGACCCAGATGTCAGAAATCCATTACGAGGAGCCATTTTTTATTGGATTGAAATAAGGAGGCACTTTGCTTGCGTACTGCCATGACCTTGGTGGGTCCCTGCTGTCATCCTCTTCACGTACAATCATCTCCTGGTTGTGTACGCGTCAACTTGCTAGGCCCACAAGTCAGCCTCTAAACCCGTGGAGGACAAATACAACCCATTTAAAAAATAACAGCCCATTCCAGAGGTTCAAACGGAAAGTTCAACATTCAGAGAAAAGTAACAGGTCTGATCCACATATAGAGTACTGAACTTCCACGTTGACAACCATCATAGCCAAGTTAACTATCTACTTCCACTAATACTCTAGTAGCGTACAAGTACTAACTTACTCTTAGCTAACTAGACGATGCCGGCTGCCATCTGTGGTACACGCTAAACGCCGGCACCGGCGTCCTCCGCCTCTCCTCGGACGTGCCAGAGGTGCGATAGGGCGCGTTGCTCGCGCGCGTTGGCCCTTTCCATGCCGGCGTGGTCCACCGAAGCTTCGGCTTCTAAGCGGGAAACCACTTGACGAGCTGGTAGTAAAAATCGGCGTCGCGAATGCGTGCGTGCCTGACAGCCTCCAGGGCTATTTGTCGGGCGCCGGCCTCCACGTAGTCGGCCCACGTGCGGGCGCTCTGCTCGCGACTCAGAGCATCGGTGCGCTGCTGCTCCATGTCCCGCTGGCGGCGCAAATCGGCGATACGCTGCTCATCCGCCAAGCAGTCGCGCTCCAAAAACTCCTGCTCCTCTGCCAGGCGGTCACGCTCCAACAAGTCCTCGATCTCCGCATTGCCATCTAAAGACCGATAGAATCCTCCTCCCTCCGTCTGCCTTCCGGTGAAAAACCGAACAATAGTTCCGGCGGTGACAGCCTCCGGCCAGGCCTATCGCAGACAGGCGGGGGCATGGCGGACGTGGCGAGAGCGAGGATAAGTGGCGAGCAACGTCAGGCCGGTGGGGGCCTATGAGGATAGGGCGAGTTGGGTCACGATGTCACCATAGAAGGCTGAGAAACAGTACTTATAAGCGGAAGGTAGCGCGACGGTCATTGGAATTCAATGCATAATGAAGCAGGCATGGCTTAGCGCGCCAGCTTGCCGTGGAAAACTAGAGAAACTGAAATTCTGACTATGCCGTCCCGTCCCATCCGTGCTGGGTCGCACGCCAGCCTTACGGTCAAACGAGTGCACTCAAATCATCTCACTCCTTGTCAATAATGATTCCACGGATTTAAAAGGCCCGCAACAATTAAAGCGCATCTTTTTTCGCATCAGTTAGCTGCCTTAATTATGGCCGGCTGCATGCGGGCACTCAAAATCGCTCACAACCAGTACACGGAGCAGCATGCAACGAGTCACAGCCGAGGGCATTAATTGATGAACTCTAGCTGGGAGATAAGGCATTTGCGAACGTTTTGCAAGCAGTTTCTTCAGATTCGCATGGCATTTTCTTCAGAGCAGCCTGTCAGTTTCTTCAAAGCTAGGCATTTCTATTCAAAAAACTGCCACTTCGGATCTTGCGTCGCAACTAAATCAGCCAGGAGCGCATTAGTAGGCTAGCTAGTGATCGATCGGTAACTTGTAAACACTGAGCGAATAGATATAAGGAACTGTTAATGCATCTCAATGATTCACAGATCATATACAAATATGTAGCTCCAAAAGCAAAGATCAGCCACAACTAAAACCAACTAGTACGATTCCCATACATAAGATCAACATGTTAATGCATCTCAATGATTCACAGATCATATACAAATATGTAGCTCCAAAAGCAAAGATCTAGAAAAACAATATGTTCTTCCTACTAACATGGATGCTTCTCTTGGCCAACATTCAGTACAGACTGAATGACAAATTTGTTTGTGAAGTCTACAATTCCTCTTGCAAACGTAAGTGGTTTCACCAACAGCTGGAACCATGGGAATGAACCACACATGATGGAGGAACATCCATTGCAATATGATTTGGTCTTCTCTTGATCACACGGCGAGACTATTTTCGGAATACAAACTTTAACTTAGGCAAAATGATGCCCATTGTATAATCAGACCAAAGCAATGAAGCACCTAGTGTTGGCCAATAAATAGTACAGTACTACTTTTCTGCAGTCCATGAAGTGACTATCCAATCTTTCTGTGTCTATTTTCAAATGGCACTGCATGTAGTGACTATACTATTCTCTTGTGCAGTTCAACCAAAATTGCGGTCACTTTGTGTGTTTGCTAAATAGCAACGGGCAGACATCTCTGTCTGCACAAATATCAAGCAGCTAGTAAACATATACCCCACCTTGTATTTTTGGTTTAAACATGTCTCTTCCGCTTAGATCTGTCATGTTTTGCACTGGACAATTTGATACAGTCATGTTTTGCCCTGGACAATTTCATACTGAATTGATTTGCTTGTTCAGAGCAGAAATATAGCGCCTATTCTTCATCAGACCAAGGATATCCATGTTCGCAGTGATGGAAGAGGTGAAATCGATACAACCGAAATTGAGCATCCAGTCATTGAATCATGTCCTGCACCTCCAATGTAGGTCCACCCTGCCAATAAATTCACATGCAAACCACTAGTATTACTATCTAATGACAGTACAAAAAGATTAGCAAGATAGTAGCAAACCATGTACCTTCTTAATGAACAGCTCATAGTGCCACCAATTGGATATAAAGGTTTGGGAGAAAACATGCTCCTAATGATGAACCAGTTGGACTTTTTGTGCATTTCCACTAAACTCGAGCATCCCTGTTTGCATAGATATTGAAAGTGTGATTACTATAAAAGTGGCATTAGTTGAAGCATAGACTCACAAATATAAGTATTCCAATTTCTTAATGGGAAAAGGTAGCAAGACTGTTTCTAACCACCTTTTTGAAGGAATAAATAAGGCAACAGAGGCTGATGTCAGAAAGACATATATAGTTCTTTATGAAAGAATGATCGATTCCTGACCTTTCCTCTTCTTTTAAGCATATTTTGTGCAGTTCAACTAAAATAAAATGCCATCACCGCCTTGACAATTCAGTGACACTGTACAAAAGGAAATGACTTAACATTACATCATGATGTCAGGTATGTAGTCGACAGGCATTAGAGACAAACTTACAGACCTCCTCCGATAACATAATGAACATTAATTTTAACAAAGGTGTGACTAGCTTTACCGGGATAATTTGAGTGAACTCTACACCCTCTGTTCCTTAATATAAGAGGTTTTTGCGGTTCAGTTTAAAGTACCCAAACGTCTACTAGTATTTAGAAAAACAGGTAGTAGTTTTCTTGAGCACATATCTAGGAAAGCTTGCCACCCTTTATTTATGTCCATACGCTAATGCAACACCATTCAAAATTTCGAATACTACAAATATACACTAATCCAGTGGCTAGTGCAACAGTAGAGTAGTTATTTTATTACAGGGTACAGTACAATGGTTTAACTGAACAGATTTCAATAAACTCTGGCACTGGAAGATTTCTATAAGATTAACAATACAAAATGTAAAGGTAACACGTTTCAGCATTGGTATACTAGCTGTGCATGAGCATTAAACCAAATACAAAAGTCTGAAGGTAACTAGCATTATTAACTAAGGACAGTTTAAAAAAATTGCAAACCATGTACCTCCAAGGTAAATATCATTTCGAACTCGGGGGGACCTTAAAAGTTGCTATCCCAATCTTGATAATCGATCAAACATAAAAACTTGATCGAACGAATCAAGAGCACAGCCGGAGGAGGAGGTGCCCACTCTTAACCTTTCCTCTTGTCTTCATAATTTTTTGTGCAGTTTAACCAAAATAAAATGACATCAGCGCCTTGGCATTTTGGTGACACTGTACAAAAAAATTAACTTATCTCATGAAAGTGAGGTATGTAATCTATAAGCCTTAACAGTGCAAAAATCTGAAGGTAGTAACAAGTTTCATCGTTGGTATACTGGCTGTGCAACTTCATTAGAATGCCTTAGTTGAAAAATCTTTAATACATCCACAATCAACAACTAACCCTGAAATAATCCAGTGACATTAAATGGCATTGCTTAAATTTATCGGTGGCATTAGACTAAGTGCGGCATTAGTTAAATGTGGCATCACTTTAGCAGTAGCATTGCTTGACTTGACTGCTGGCGTTATACTAACAGCAAAAAAGTTAGACTAAGAGCATGCGAGGCCCATTCGGACAGTGGGCGCACTAGTATGATGTACCTCCACGGACGCATAGAGTGGTGAGGGAGGTATGGTTGCCCAGAGCAACAAATATCCAGGCAGCATATGTGGATTATGTCCCATTTTTGTTATGTTTAGCCACCTTTTTCCTATGTGAGGACAACAAACCGATCGACCTGGTCATTCTCTATTGCGTTGTCATGCCTTTCTACCCTTCTTCAACCAAGAGACACGAGACTCGTTCCTTAGCTACTGATTTTCCCCTTCTCAACCTAGATGCGGGTTCGATGCCTACTCTCTTGGATAGTACAGTCTCCCTTCCTTTCCTTATTCAACCCATACATGGATTAGTCTGCATGAAGTAGGGTTTCCTTTAATAGTGAAATTAAGGTTTCTGTCTGCATGACCAGTAGAGCAGAGGATAGCAAATTGGGAAGATGGTGGAGTGGAAAAAGATCCACATGCAGCGACATGGCAGATGGGGCAATAGAACAAGGGTATGGTTCAAAAAGAGGTAGCATACCTGAGGGTCGGTGGGAAGTGGCTTCGCTCATGGTCATCGTCCTCCACACGCACTACGACAGCGAGCTTGGGGACGGATGCCATCCCGCGTAGGCGCTAGGTCTGAGAGGACGGCCTTGTCGTCAGTGCGTGACCTCGCTCTCCGACGACGAGTGCGTCAACACTGCACGCCCTTTTCTTCCCCGGCGGATCTGTGACCACCGGTGAGGAGGGAAAGAGAGGCCGTCTTTTTTAGATCTGGAGAGAGGGTGATAGTGTGAGAAGCAAGTGGGCAGCCCTTAGCAAGAAAGCTCTGAAGCTCCAGCCTATATATCTTTTTTATACTACTAGTACTAGAGGTGGAGTAGTGGTAGAGTAGTTTATATTTTCTCTGCAAACAGTACCAGTTAGTCGTGCTTCAAAACTGAACGGCATGCCATTAAAAAAATAAAGTCGAGAAATAATGCGGCACCTCGGGCCAACGCGGCCAGATCGCATTTTGCAAGAGAAATTACACACGATGTTTTGTTGACATGTGGTCCCGTTCCAACATGTCAGTGAGACGACGGTGAGTCCTTTTGTACAATTTCTGAAAAGACGTGTAGGCTGGGGCGCCTCTTCGTGTACCGTGGCAAACTGGCAACCGTCCACCGACTCTTCGCCTTTCCCTCTCGATTTGGAACTGCTGTCGCACGCTCTTCCTCCCTCCTCCATTTTCCTTCACCCTTCCTTCTGCCATTGTTCGATCGTCTTCTCCATGGAGGGACCAAGCCGGAAACGACCCCGTTATTCTTGCCCTGATCTGAAAGATGACGTGGTGGGGGAACTCATTGATCGGTGCGACGTCATCACCTCGGCTAGCATGGCAGGTTCGTTCAAGCCCATTATCGACTCAACTAATAACATCATTACAAGGAACCCAAGGGTCCAGGAGCGGTTTGATCTCCCTTATCTTCTTTGCTATAAGCCTGTTCGCATGGGCGCGGACGACGGAGGCCTCGCCTTGTGCAAGTTGATGCCGCTTGATAATGATACGTGTGATGTCAAGATGCCATCGCTTAAGGGTAAGTCCTGGGCTGGCACAAATGGAGATTGGGTTGTTTATATTGGGTACAATTGTGACTGGGAACTTGTGAATGTGTACACTCGTCAGCGGATTCCACTTCCAAAAATCTCCGAATGCCCTGAGGTTGAGCACACAGATGATCTATGTACGTTCAAATACGATCATGGTGACTGTCGTCTACTGAAGATATGAATTTGTCGAGTTCCCAACCGCTCTTGGAATTACAAGAACTATCAAGTTGTTGCTATCTTCGACAAGCTTGTTGCCGTCCTTCGTGGTTCGACTGGATGGATATTGCTCAAAAATCAGTTTCTATACACGGATGTGTACTGTGATGCAATTGAATACGAGGATCTTGTGTTTGTTGCCACCATTCGTGGCACTGTTTTTGCATGGGATCCTCGTAGTTTCGGTATGTTTGTCTTCCACCGTAATTATAATTGTTTCATCCACATGCATGCGGGTTAGCAAGTTTCCCTTTACTAATTAACCTTCTTCTTGTGTTTCCAAGGTCCTGTGAACATTCCACCACCTATACTTGAAAAAATTTATAAGCAAGGGGGAGATGACGATGGTGATGATCACGAGCATGAGGAGGAGCAGAACTTATATACTCAGTGGCGCCTGGCAACTAATTCCGATGGATCACCTCTTCTTGTCTGTATACAGTGCACTCAGACTGTTACTACTGAGGAAGCAGGTGTTGTCTCCCATGGTCGCCCTCTCCTGACCTATTCCAACACCCGTTGCATGCTATTCAGCACGGATACTAGTGTGCTAGCGCAAACACCTTCTCCCTGGTTCAGTATTGATAGTCTTGGAACAAACTCGCTCTTCCTTGGACCAAACTATCCAATGATGGTGAAAGGCGATCCAGCTGCTGTTGACACAACGTTACTACCATTTATGAGAAGCAACTGTATCTATACCTCGGACATTTCGGTGGCTTCCCTACCCTGGTCCTGATATATGCCGCTTCAGCCTGGATGATCAGTCCTGCGTTGCTTTCGATATTGACAATAGCTGGCCCTTCCCAGAGCACCTATGGTTCAAAGCAAGCGTTTCCAACGCCGAGGATTGGTTGAGTTGAAGTTCATTTCATTGCTTGTTATTTGTTGTGTGATGAAAACTTTAGTATTTGCTAGAATGTTTTGTTGGAAATAATCTATAATCCAACATGTATCCTCGTTGTCGTTGTGTGTTGATGACTTGTTGTATTTAATGAATGGTACATTTCAGTTGCGAATGCATGTCATAGACTCAATTTATGAATGGTTTTCGAGTCACTTCTTGGAGTGTGAGTACCATAGTAGTATAGCCAGCATCCGGTTAGTATATGAAGTTGCCACATCACATAGAGCCAACCTAATATTGGAGTATGCTAGCCCTCCACCGGCGCGCCGCTTCAAATGGCGGAGGAAGTGAGAGGTCGCGTCACCTTGTGTCCAGATCTGAGATGCCACGTGTACCAGATGAATGACTCCAAGTTCGACCACCGTGATGTTAGGTGCGAGCCCAGGAACACTGTTGGAGAGACCCCCTCATAATTTTCCTACATTGATCGTTTGATTCATAGGATAGAATGCTATAGGATTTTTTCCCTATGTAATCATCTTTTAATTGGCAATCTAGCATCCACTCCAACTTTTGTTTCACTTCCTTTGTTCCTACGAAGAGAGTACTTGCTCTAAATGATGTGCCGCTGCAAGAGCCGCCTATATTTATTAACCATGCTCTAAAAAGGTGGACCAGCTTTGGCTATAGTAGTACTGTACTAGGTTAGTAGGTGACCTTGCGCTTGGCTCTTCTCCTCTTCCGGAAGTCGAACAATAATGATGGTACTACAGTAGTACTTCTGGCAATCTGACACCAAATGAACTGCTGCACATCCACCGCTTGTAAGCAAAAGTTTCTCCTCGTGCTACGATCCACCGCGCACATGTTGGCGAGGGAGAAGGCGTAGTAAGCAAGCTTCTCGTCGTTCTGCAAGTTGACGGGACACATCAAAGTTATTTATTACTACTCTCTTCAAAAGGGACGACCATGTCCATGGCTACCATCCCGTGCTCTGTCATTGAGTACGTGCACTATTCACATATCTTTTTTTCATCATTGATTTTTTGGTACATGGAAATACATCACCAAAATTTTGACTAGAAAAGCAAGACCAAAGAAAACAAGAACCACAAGAATACATTTTAGAAGATATCCAACTTCCATAACTGCTCCTGTAAGTTGGATTAGTGCCTTCTCGATGCATTCATTGTTGATCTGCGGAGGCTCGATCTTGCGTGCTTCTTTCTTCTTCGAGTGTAAAGAAGTAGACGTGTCTAGCCTCTATTCTATCAACAAGTGCACTAGTCTCATCTCTAGCCTCTATGCTAGCTAAAAGTGCTAGAACATATACTAAATTGTGCTCTATCAATATATCATTGTACTCTTCTTCCCAATACCAAAACTTGCATCCACTCTACACAATATAATTTTAAGTTAGCACAACTAGTCTAATCCGAGAGCACAACCAAAGATTTGATCGAGTTCTTCCTCCTTTTGCCGACACGTGGGACATCCAGCATCCAGGCTGTGTCATGCATGAAAATAGAGTGGTAGGTGAAGCCACGTGATGTGCATCTTGGGTTAAACTATAAATAGAATCTTACTACTCTTGAGTAACTCCAAAAGCGGCCACCGAAGATCTTTATTGGATTTGTTTTTCACCACCAGCACGTCGAGGTGAAAGATGTGCGGGTTCAATGGGTCCTCTTGCGTTTTCACTGACATGTGGGACCGCATATGAGCAAACAGACGATGGGCTCCGCGCGTCTGCTGGCTGGCAGAGAAGAGAGATAGAGGAGGGCCGAGCACGGACTCCAGGAAATTTGTTCTACGTACTCGATATAGTGGAGTAACCAGCACCTCGATATAGTGGGGTGGCATGGGCCATAACTAGCATTCATGTCTAGCAGTACGGCACACGCCACCCACACGAGTCCCATCCGACACCAATTTTCTTGGAGTCCGT
This sequence comes from Triticum aestivum, assembly GCF_018294505.1. Classification (NCBI taxonomy): domain Eukaryota; kingdom Viridiplantae; phylum Streptophyta; class Magnoliopsida; order Poales; family Poaceae; genus Triticum; species Triticum aestivum. The sequence continues at coordinate 327,915,388 of NC_057802.1, read as the reverse complement.
GCTAGCTACAGCCATCTCTTCTCCCTCCTGTTTTCTCAGCCATCGCGCGGTGGGCGGGGTGGGGGTTTGCCGATAGTCAGTTTGCTCAACTGCGGTCCCAATTGTAAGTGAAAATGCAACACAGCACGCATTCCCCCTTGAGTGGCGTGCCGGACAAACCGTGTGGGGGTGCGACACAAACACGGCAGGCTTTTCCTTTTGAACTTGTAACTTCTAAAATTTGGTTCTGCTCCATGGGGCGACCGATAGATAGAAATAACGATTTTCCCTAGAGTAATGAGAAGTTTGGTTCTGGCATGGTTCATGCATGGAGTACGTAGGAAAATTATGAATTTGATGCGAAAGGTAAGATAATTACTAGTAGTACCATATACTACTACATGGATTTGACGGAAAGATAAAGATACATACGGATCCATCAACGACATCCTCACGCCCTAGTGCACTGGGTCACCAACCGACGTGTGAGGAGCAGCGGCGTTGGCGGCAAGCTCAACATGCTTCTAAACAATGCCGTCCAAGGTTGCCCTGCGGTCCAAGAAGGCCAGCGTCCTATCGTCCTCCTCTTGCATGTAGTAGTCCTTGTGGACGACTTGCGCGTAGACGTGGGTGATTATGTCGATGGTGTCTTGCTGCGCCAGGCGCTGCGCGGAGAGCGCGACCTCGAGGTGGACATTCTCCGGCGCAACGGCGGGCAGTCGCAGGGCCACCAGTGTGTCGAAGAGGTTGTCACCATAGAGGCTGTTGAGGGTGGCAGGCATCGCAGAGCCTGGGCACGTGGGCTGGAGGCGTACGTCAAGGTCGTCCGCGAGCTTCTTGACGACGGTGAACTTGTCGAGGAAGCCGACGAGGACCTCATCAAACAAGGAGACGAAACTGTCGTCCAAGCGGCCCCTCGCCCTGGCGGCCTCAAGCACTACCTGGAGACATTCCTTGGTGCCAGGATGCAGGCCGGCGTCGTAGACCATCTGGCACAGCCGGCTGATGCTCGCGCTCATCGCCTCCATGGGTCTAGCTTCTAGTCAACTGATCTTGCGATTGGAGTGATCACCCTTGCCCTTAGGTGCGTAGCTGCGTAGGATTTCGTAGATTGGACTGGCGGGAGCCTTTATATGAGAAGTGCAGATTGCGTTGAATTCACGTGCGTGTTGGCCATCTACTCCTCGCCCCTGGACTGCACCTTCCTTTGCTGGATGACAGGTTGGCCAGCCACCCGTTGGACCCACGTGTCATACACCCAAAGGCAGGTGCAGTAAGAAGACGGCGAGTCCTTTTGTAGAATTTCTGAAAGGACGTGTAGGCCGGGGCGCCTCTTCGTGTACCGTGGCAAACTGGCAACCGTCCACCGACTCTTCGCCTTTCCCTCTCGATTTGGAACTGCTGTCGCACGGTTGATCGTATTTGAACGTACGTAGATCATCTGTGTGCTCAACCTCAGGGCACTCTACACCATCGAGGCGTAGACGTGGATGTGCAGGTCGACGGTTTCTTGCATGGCGAGGCGCTGCGCGGCGAGCGCGGCCTCGAGGTGCACATTCTTCGTCGTGATCTCCGGCACCTGCAGGGCCACCAGGGCTTGAAAGAGTTCATCACCATGGAGGCCGATGAGGGTGGCAGGCAATGAGGAGCCTGGGCGCGCGGGCCGGAGCAGTACGGCAAGGTCATCCGCGCGCTTCTTGACGGCGGTGAACTTGCGGATGGAGTTGACCATCATGTCATCCATGCGAGAGGCGAAGCTGGCGTCGGCGAGGGCTACGGTGCCTGCGGTCGCCAGCACCGTCTGGAAACGCTGCGCGGTGCGGGGCCGCAGGCCGGCGCCTTGGATGATTTGGCACAGCCGACTGCCGCTCGCGTCCATCGCCTCCATAGGTGCTTGTGGCTTCTGGTCACTTGGTCTTGGATTGGAGTGAGCAGTGTTGCGCAGAGACTTGGGAGTAGATGGATTGGAGTGGTGGGGCGCCTTTATTATATGAGAGTCCAAACTGTGTTGCATTCACATCGTGCTGGCTCTATTCTGCTTCTCCAATTAATTCCCTCTGCATGTAATTGAGGATGCATCATTGACCGTTCAACGTCTCGGGAACCGCTACCCTCTCCCTCCTTGGCATTCAAGCACCTATGGACCCGTCGACGACGAGGTGCCTATGGTGACTTCGTAAATTTCAAGATGATAGTGCCATGCGTGTGTGCGTTCATAGGGGTGAGTGTATGCACGTGTATATGAGCGCTTGCGTCTGTACTGTGTAAAAAACGTAAATGCGTGTCAAAAAGAGACTAGTGAGTATACTTAATATTGTGCACCCCAGAGAGGAAAACGATAGAACTAGTACGTATTTTGTTTACGGTGCAGATTCACTCATTTTGCTCCATATGTACTCCGTCTCGGTGTAGTCTATTCACTTGTTGAAATCTCTAGAAGGGAAAATACTCCTTTCTGGTTTACAGGGCTATACTAGCAAGTAGCTGTACGTACTAGTACAATAGTGGGCTCACATAGCAATTTTGTCTCATGCAAGAGCCTGGCTATATGCATGCTCCAATGTTCGCAACTGCAACGTTCGGTTTGCGCTTGGCTCTTCGCCTCTTTGAGAAGACGAACAATGATGTTACTACTACTGCTTCTACAGTGTCGAATCCACTGCTGCATGTCCGTCCACCGCGAGCGGGACGGATAGCTTGTTGTAGAAGTACTACTAAGCAAAAGCCTGTCCTCGTTTGCGAGCAACCGCGCGCATGGGTGAGGGAGAAGGCGTGTAGTAAAATCAAGCTTCTCCTCATTGTACGAGTTGACGCGACACATCATAGCACTGGCCCCACATGCTTGCCTCTAAACTTGGCCGAAAGACCCGCAGTGTACAATATATTTGCTGCAACCTCTAACATTTACCCGCCACAAATTAAAATATATGTGGCCGTACGCTTCTGGCCATCTGACACCGATTGAACTGCTGCATGTCCACCGCGTGCGGGAGGGAGAGCGTGTAGCGAAAGCTTCTCCTAGTCTTGCCAGCCACCACGCTCATGGGCGAGGGAGGGACGCTCCTGCCTTTGCGTGTATGACAGGTGGGCCCGACAGGTGTGTGGCCAACCTGTCATACAGCCAAAGGCAGGTGCAGTTAAGTCTGCGAGGAAGAGGATAATCAAACTTCTCGTTGATGTACGAGTTGACACGACACATCAAAGCACTGCACTCAATATATTTCAATAATTTGCGTTTACCGATGCATTATTACAACGCATGCATGCATGCCGTGACTCTCCTTTTGATACTTGCATGTGTTGATTTAATGCACCTTGAAGTAGTATAAAATATGTGACGGTAAAGCTTTGTAATACCCCGGCCCAAGTCGAGAGATGGTTGTGCACGAGGAGGGCGAGATCATGGAGACCGAACAGGACCCGACGATGGAGCTCTCTAAGGTCTCGATGGACCTCACCGTGCTCCACTGCCCCTTGTGCCTCCGCCCCTTGACGCCTCCAGTGTATGAGGTTCGAATACACCTTGTCCGTTTGGCTGATTGAGCAAGGTGCAGGTTTCTTGATTGATGTGCTGTTCGATTGATTTCTGCAGTGCAAGGGAGGGCACCTGGCCTGCGCGGACTGCCGCGTCCTTATATATTCATCAGTCTTGCTATAAGTCGTAGTAGATGCTATATAGGTCCGTCGGATCTTACATCAAGATCCGTGCTTTCAGATTTTCTTTTTTCTCTCTTAAATCTCAGTCGAGTGAGACATAGCCACGCCATTAAACAGAGGCTCGGGCGCCATTAATGGAGACCTTGGGAGAGAGGTGGACGGCAGATGGAGGTCAAAGGGCTCTCCTCCCGATAAGCACACGTAGGGGTCTGATCGCACGCCTCTCATACTCAAATAGCTACCCTGCACGGCGCCTCCTAGCTAATAAAAAATGGGGACGCGTGGCGGCACGTAAATGGTACTAGTAAGTAGAACGCCCACGGTTTCAATAATACTTGTGTTTCCGATTGTAACGTGACAGCACTTGTTCCAAAATGACTTTGTTGATTGTTAATGTGTGCGCCTTCGCAAATCGGACTACAAATTTACCACAGCATGTTGGTGCCATGTCATGGCACCAAGCCAAGTTTCATTATTTTCATGCGTGTTTTGGATTTACAGGGAATTAAAAAACTAAGTTTCTCAATGTTTCCAACCCAGCCACGACGCCCAGAATTTTGAATTTCATTCCCATTTCTTGCATGGAACCTAGAAATTTACCCGAGGACACACATGTGATTTTTCAACCAACTTTGGTGCACTGGAACATGTGCTTGTATTTCAAATTTGAATTATGCACACAAAGGTGACACGTTCCCTCCCAGAACCACGAGCCTTCTTGAGAGAAGCTCCGATTTGCAAGAAGCTTATACCAAAATTTGTTCCTATTCGGCCAATTTTTTTACCACGGCATGGTACTACCATGACATGACACCATGCCAAGTTTCATGATTTTAAAACCAAGTTTCTCAATGTTCTCGACCGAGCCACGATGCCCAGATGTTTGAATTTTATTCTCATTTTTTGCATGGGACCTACTCCCTCCTTCCATCTATATAGGGCCTAATGTGTTTTTCAAGACAGCCTTTGACTATTGACAAGATTAATAGCACATGAGATGTATACTATGAAAATTATATTATTGGAAGCTCCTTTGACATACAAATTTGAAGGTATGCTTTGTGTAAGTTGCATGTCATATATTATTGCTCTAACGTTTGGTCAAAGTTAGCCTCGAAAAACGCATTAGGACCTATATAGATGGAAGGAGGGAGTAGAAATTCACCCGAGGACACAAATGTGATTTTTCAACCAACTTTGGTGCACGGGAGCATGTGCTTGTAGTTCAAATTTGAATTATGCACATTAAATGACCAAAAACTCAATTAATGTGTAAATAAGGCCAAACGAAGCCGGAATAATTCCAAAATTTAACAGGGCACTCATGTAGTTCTATGTTGCCTTTGTAAATAAACTCAAGGGGGACAACGTATATCGTTTCGCACTCAAAGGTGGCACGTTCCCTCTCAGAACCACGAGCCTTCTTGAGAGAAGCTTCGGTTTGCAAGAAGCTTATACCAAAATCTGTTCCTATTCGGCCAATTTTTTTACCACAACATGGTAGTACCATGACATGACATCCATGCCAAGTTTCATGATTTTCAGACGTGTTTTGGATTTACAAGAATTTTAAAACCAAGTTTCTCAATGTTCTCGGCCGAGCCACGATGCCCAGATGTTTTAATTTTATTCTCATTTCTTGCATGGGACCTAGAAATTCACCCGAGGACACAAATGTGATTTTTCAACCAACTTTGGTGCACGAGAGCATGTGCTTGTAGTTCAAATTTGACTTATGCACATTAAATGACCAGAAACTCAATTAATGTATAAAAAACGACAAACGAACCCGGAATAATTCCAAATTTAACAGGGCACTAATGTAGTTCTATGTTGCCTTTGTTAAGAAACTCAAGGGGGGGCAGCGTATATCGTTTCACACTCAAAGGTGGCACGTTCCCTCTTAGAACCACGAGCTTCCAAATCGGCCCAATTTTTTACCACAACATGTTAGTGCCATGACATGACACCATGCCAAGTTTCATGATTTCCAGGCGAGTTTTGGATTTACATGAATTTAAAATCAAAGTTTCTCGATGTTCTCGGCCGAGTCATGACGCCCAGATGTTTGAATTTCATTCTCATTTCTTCCATGGGACCTAGAAATTCAACCAAGGACACACATGTTATTTTCAACCCACTTTGGTGCACCGGAGCATGTGCATGCAATTCATATTTAGATTATGCACATTAAAAGTCCAGAAACTCAATTAATGTATTAAGGGAGATCGATCGGCATCCATGCATATGTGCAGGAGAGGAATAAGGTTGGGAGAGAGACAGAGCTAGAGTGTTGGAGGGGGTGGTAGTGGAGTTGCTTCTAACAAATGGTGGGATAGGCTTGCTAGACAAACGGAGGGCACGCCCGCAATATCAATAAGAGAGGAGATGGCTGCTTGTTGTCTGTGCACATGCGTGTGAGAGACGGGTCAGGAGGCATGCACGAATGATGAGGGGGGACGATGTGGCTGTGGTAAGCAGACGTAACTACATAGGAAGATCAATCGCCCTTTGTTAGAGAAAGGAGAGACATAACTTGTGAGGTACGTCGATCGATGGGGGGGTAGTTAAAGTCGATCTAGGTATATGTTGGGAGATCGATCGGTATACATGCATGTGTGTGTTAGAAGCAAATGAGGCACGAGGAGAAGGATAGAGAGAGAGAGGGATGCATGTAGGAGGTGGTACGAGAGGCATACTATATCGAGGGGGGAGGAGTGTGCGAGTACGAGAACGATGAAAAGAGTGGTGGGAGTGAGGCATGGACGGTGACAAGAGAAGAGGGGAAGCTTGTGTTTGTGCTAGGCACACCTGGCTAGAGAGGCATATCGATCGATGTGTGCTGTAAAGAAGGAGCTGGGGGGCCTACACACACCGTGGGTGAACGACCTAAAGTGAAAAGACGAATTTGCGCGATGGAGCTAGAGAATGCTGAGGGAGGGTGAGAGGGATGCGGGCGTGTGCATGCACAAGAGAAAGTTAGCGCTAGCTACAAAGATAAGAGGGTTGTGTGGGTGTAAAAGACGAATAGAGATCATATATACTTCATTATAAAAAGCGAATTCGGATATTTGAAGAATTTATCATAGTGTTTCAAACCGACGCATGTGTGAATATATATAACGGTGATACACATGGTGTGGTTATGAACATGTTATACTACATTTAATATATTTTATCTCTACTCTTATAAAAAACGGAGTTGTTGATGATGGTGTGCCTGCCATCCTGCATTATAGGCCGTCCGATTTATATCTGGCGGATAGCAAGGAAACTATGATGGTTGAAGTTGGCAACAATCATGATTGTAGATTCTTATTGAAATAGAGAAACGAATTCAAATTTAGTTCGAATTGCAGCGGTAGTATAGACATTTGGAATGCACTAAAATGTTGGTATGAGTAGGTTACATGCATTATACAGGCAAGCGAAAAAATTTAATCGGACATAACATGGACTCATACTCCCTCCTTCCATCTATATAGGGCGTAATGAGATTTTTAAGACCGCCTTTGACTATTGACAAGATTAATAGTACATGACATGCACAATGTGAAAATTATATCATTGAAAGAACCTTTCACAGACGAATTTAACGGTGTGCTTTGTGTAAGTTGCATGTCATATATCATTGCTCTAATATTTGGTCAAAGTTAGCATCGAAAAACGCATTAGGCCCTATATAGATGGAAGGAGGGAGTAGCTTTGAATAGCATTTGTATAGTAAAACGGGGCAAGACTCTCTCTTTGTGTGGTGTGAATAGTTTTATTTTTTTCGTTTTCTTTTTGGTTGAGGGAAGTGCGAATTGATTTGGTACGTACAAGTACAATATTACTACACGTTAGGCTTGTCCCTAAAATTCAACCCGCGTCTTGTTATATCCCGAAAATTCAGATATCGTGCTCCCAAAACTGGCGCCTTCACAACCCGCGCCTTGCTATCCCGAAATTACAACGCGCGCGAAAACTCCCTCCAGCTGCCAAATCCCGACACGCGAAATCCCCCTTCTAACCCTGAGCCGAAAGGGCCGCTAGTTCAAATCGGTGGGGGTACTTTTGTAACACACCCTACATTTTGGACAAGCGCGTCCCTAAGTCATGCTTCACCCCCTCCCATCGCCCCCTTTTCGCCATTCGAAATCCCAGGCGCCATAACCTCTCCGCTCCAGCCGCGAAACCCCACCCTCCTCCGTCCGCCACGTCACCTTTGCCTAGCCGGAGCCTCTTCCCCAACACGTCGTCCACCGCAATAGCTCAACATCCCTCGTCCACCTCCCCGAATGAGGATCCGTCGTCCATCTCGTCGTCCCGCCTGTTCAGCCGCCCCGTCCTCCACCTCCAAGGAGCTGCTCCGACGATCGCCTCGTCTATCGCGGCTGGTCCATCCCCACAGCGCCGCCTTAACCTGCTCCACCGGAACCGCAGCATCCTCACCGACTCCTCGGACGAAGCCGAGGCCTACTCGGCGCCACCAAAGAGGTTGTACACTCATCGCATCGCACCTTCTCCTTAACTCGACCTCCCGGCGCCGACGGTGCTCCATCCCGCACCCCCATGGAGCGGCTACCTTGAAGCTGGTGCCGCGGGCGACATCTCCATGGCGGCTCTCCCCCAGTGCGAGGCCCCTTTGGCGGCGGCGTCCATACCAGCCGGATCTGCTGCTGCTGCTCTGGCTCTCGCTCGCTCGCTCGCGCTGCTGCTACTGCTCCGGCTCTTGCTCGATCGCTCGCTCGCCCAGCTGCTGTTGCTGCTCTCCCCCTCGCTCGTGCTGCTGCTCTGCTCCGATTAATCCACACTTCAGTCGACTGAATCGACTTTTGGGTCAGTCGATTTCAGGGTTGGGGGGGCTCGCTGGAGTTAAGGAAGAACCACCCGCAGCGGGGACGGGGGCTCGCCGGAGAGGTACCCCACTATCTATCTTAGGGTTCAGGGTGGGGGCGGGGGGCCTAGAGGGTTGGCCGGGCGGCGGTGGCGAGTTGTTTCGGGGCGGCGAGGCGGCGCTGGGGCTGGCGGTTCGGCCGGTGGTGGCTGGCGGCTCAGGGGGGTGCAGGTTCAAGATGAACTGCAGGCCCTCCCTAAACTACATGTCAAGTGCCTCTCTGCTACCATTACGTTCAGTTTCGACAGTAGCATTCAGATTCCACAGTAAATTTCAGTTTCGACAGTTAAGTTCAGAGTCAACAGTTTTTACCTCATCTGTTGTAGTCAGGTGGTTTTTGGTGATGTTAATTTTACATCCATTTTACATCATCTATTGGAGATGCCATTAGAATCCCACTTGAGATTGACGATGTCTGTCTTGTGCTGCTTCAGCCTTGACGTCTTATGGCTCACCGGAGCTGCTCCAACGATAGAACGATCCATCACAACAGAGCAGTGCCCTGGACGCCGTCTACACATTCCTCAGATCTTCCTCCACAACTCTGACAGCCACCTCTGCCTCAACTGCTTCAACGACCAACCCAATGATGCTAAGGTCGACACGGCTACGGCAAAGAGGTTGTACACTTGTTGCATCACTTATTACTATACATTCACGTCGATCCATTAGGGCTATTTTGGTTCAACGGAAAAACGTCGATCCATTGGTTGTTACCATCACTCTAAATTTCTGCATGCTCTCCTTACATAATCTCACCATATTTTTTTGTATGCATGTCAGATATTGTACACAGTCATGCTGAACATGTAGAGAAAAAGAGAAGAGTTTTGTGCGGCAATACAATGTCATGCAGACATCGCTCCATGGTGGGTTCAATGGCAAACCCTCCCCACCCCTCTCCAGATTGTAATCCAGAGGAACATATCTGTTCTGAGGCGGATTCAGACGCCGCTGACCACTCCTATTTACCCCCAAGGTGTTTGCTCTACCTTGGCATGATGATGTTAGTCATATCATGCATATGTTGCCTTGCAGTGCCTACTTTTGACATCATATATGTCATCTGCTTAGTTTAGACATGTTCTGTAATGCCACCTGTTTAGTTTCTATATCATATATGGGAATTATGAAGTCTCATGTCTTTTAGCCAGCCATAATATATGTGAAATGTGCAATGCCATCCTGTTTAACCAGGCATCATATATTTGAATGATATCTTGCCCATCCTTTTCTTCATTACATTTCCATTTGTCGATAATGTTTGTACATTAAACTACTCTTCCTGTGAATCAGCCATTTGGGTGGGAGATGGAAAAATTTGGAGTGAAAACAAGGCCTTCAGAGCACACAGTGCTACCTGTCGAAGCAGATCTCTTGTTGGGTCCCGATAACTCCTCAGAGATGGATTCAGAGGCAGATGACCAGTCCTATTCCCCCACTGAGGTGTATGCTCTAACTTGGCATGGTTATACTGCTCATATCATGCATACAGTGTCTTGCATTGCATAGTTTAGACATCATATACACAATATTCAACACCATGTTCTTAGTTCAGACATCATATCGAATGCCCTCTGTTTAGCATATAAATCACATATGTGAATTAAATGATGCGACCCCGATTACTTAGATAACATGTAGGTGAATATGTCATGCGATCCTGTTTAGTTATTCATCATATCTTTGAATTATGTTATGCTATGCTATCCAGTTTAGATAGACATCATATATGTGAAATTATGTCATGCTATCCGTTTTAGTTAAACAATATACATGTAAACTATTTCATGCCCTCTTTTTTCCACACTATCTATTGCATCTGTCTTTCATACAATGTCTGTACATTCAACTATGTTTCCTGTTTATCAGCCATTTGAATTGGAGCGGGTGATGCCAGTATCTAGCGGACTAAAAACACGGTCTTCAAATAAAACAGTGCTACCTCTTGGTGGAGATTGCACCCCGGTTGTACATGCACAAGAACCAGCCCTACCACACATAACCTAAACTCTCGCAGATTGTACCCCTACTGCGATGGACAGAGAACCAGCTTCACCCAATCTAACCCCAACCCCAGCCGATAGTAACCCAGTTCCTGTTGACACAGCACCATCTCCACCACAGAGCTCCCAAACAAGAGCAGTTAGTAAGGCAGCTCCAGTGCCCAAAGGGCCAGTACTATCACGGCGAACCCCAACTCCACCAGTTAGTACACCTATTCCTGTGGAGGAAGCACAACCAGCTAGTCATAGTTTAGCATCTGTCGCATTTGATGTTGTTAAATCGTATGTGCGTATCTTCCCATCTTGGAAATATTATACTGAAGATGAAGGAAAATGCCAGTTGCACGTGTTTGTCCAGGAGTTATGTGTAAGTAATGTTATTCATGGCAATTACTTTGCTTCGTCCCATACATCCTACCTCCATGACGGTTATAATACAGCAAATTTTCCCATTTTTCTCTATAGAGAAGGACCGATTTGGAAACTCAGGATGAGGTAACCTGTGCTAATACCTCTGCTATCTTCAAGAATGCTTGGTGGCAGTATCGGAATTACCTGAAGAAAACGTACTTCACCGGCAAAGAAACTCATCAAATTCCCTTACGTTCTCCTGAGACACATTTACTGGACGATGACTGGGAACGCCTTGTTCTGTACTGGTCTCGAACCAAGAATGTGGTAAGGTCTATGAGCTCATTTTCTATTTTAAGTATTATATTCTTGCGTCTTACTGTACTCTGTTCATGTAGAACAAGTGCCTAAACCTGAAGAACAACTGTTCTAATTTAAGATTCCATTGCTATCATAGTTCAAAAAAGCGCTAGGCGTTAATTGTGCGTTTTGCCACCGCCTTGCGCTTTACTGACCAAAGCGCATGCTTATGCGCAGTTATGCACAGATTATGCATAGTTATGCGCAATGCGTTTTGCCAACGCCTAGAGCCTAGGTGCGCTTAAAAGCTCGCTTAGGCGCGCCTTTTTTAACTATGATTGCTTTGCTCTTGTATCACTGTATTTACTCATACAAATTATTTTTAAATTGAATGATCCAATCGAAACTCCAATGGCACAGCAGGTATGTTCACGCATGTTTCTTTAACAGGTTTGCTCTTATCAATAGCTCTGTTGATTTCAATTTCAATTGTGTATACAGTTGAATTTCATATCATGCACATTACTAGCATCACAACAGAGCCAATAGTGTTGTTGTACATGTAGACCCATGGTACCCATCTAAAATCTTGTTGTGCCGTGTAGTTTCCCACGCTTTGTATTCTTTCACTGCTGCTTTGTCTTGAACTGATATGACTTGAACTGTGTCTCTATTTTGATTTGGCAAGACAATGCAGTGACCATAGGACATAGATATATGTTTGTTTGATGCTTTTATTATGTACTAGTACTTGGCAATAGAAGACTTGGTAGTTTAATCCTGTCCACCTTACTAATGAACTGGTTCACCTAAATGAGTTTCATATACTAGTACATGCTAAACTTGTTATGTGTCTTCTTGTTTCTTCTTTTAGAATGCTGACAGAATATTGGGGAAGAGTGCCTTATTAAGCAATGGTAAAGGAAGTAATGCAGATAAGGTTCAGGATAGTGACACATCCTTGTTGGTCTCCAACAAAGCTGATAAAACAGCTAAGGAAGACTATCTTGAAGACAACGAGACAACCCCAAAGTCATGTCTTGGTTTAGTGTTCGAGTTGCTGGCCACTACCGCTTGCACAAGCTATTCAAACTCACTGTCTGAATTAATTCGGTTTCTTGAGTCTCAACTACAAGCTGAAAGACATCGATCATCTGTGCTGCGACAAGAAGCGGAAGGACTGCGGAAGTCCCTGGAGCATTCAGATGCATACTTTCTGGTGCAACAGCAAGCGTTGGAGGATTTTAGCGCCAAACAGGACAAAGCTAATCAGCTTGCTAAGCTTATTGCCAGCATGGTGGATACCCAGGATAACGTTTCTTGAGCTCTTCTGAAGTTGTTTTAGTTATGCTCTTGTTTTGCTGCCGCGTTTATTTGCACTGGTGGCCAATTTTGACGGCCAGTGTATGTAATGTGCTTCTTTGTTCCCTATATTTGCACTGGTGGCGAACTTTGATGCCCAGTGGATGTAATATGTGTAATAGCGGTAATAGGCTAGCGTTAATTGCTTGCTTATTTATTTCCTTATTGTCTTGTTTAGTTGTTTGCTTGTAGTCACTGCAGTTCTTTTTATGTTTTTTTCTAGTGGCCACAATAGCCTATTTTTGGTAACTAGGCCAAAATAATCGTGGCAACACACGGACTGTTGTAACCATGGGCCTCCTGCAGGCCGTATGATCCATGGGCCTTCGTCGGGCCGTAGGATCCATCGGCCTTCTATACGGGCCTTAGGGTCCATGGGCCTTCTACGAGCCGTAGGGTCCATGGGCCTTCTACGGGCCGTACGATCCATGGGCCTTCTACGGGCCGTATATCCCTGGGCCTCATACGGGCCGTAGGATCCATGGGCCTTCTACGGGGCATATCATCATTTTGCCAATCATGGGCCATACTATTCGTGGACCATAACGGGCCGTTAATAGGCCGTATTTGATAACTCTATGAAAACAGCCCAACGGGTTTTTTTGACATGAAAACGGCCCAACGTATTAATGGTCCGCAAACGGGCTCACTGTAACGACGGGCTGAATTTGGCCCAGAAGCAGAAAATGACAGTAACGGGCCGTATGTAACCGAATGCTGCAAATGAGCCCAAGAATCAATGGGCCCTGAGAAGGCTGAAAGATAACTTGGGCTGGAAATGGCCCAATGGAATAACGGGCCGTTAATGGGTATAAAGTGATACACTGTTCATTACGGGCCAGTTTCACCACGGGCCGTTAATGGGCCAAGAGTTACAAAGGTCCTCACATGGGCCGAAAGATGTCATGGGCCACACATGGCCGGAAGTTAAAACGGGTTGAATCATATTGGACGGCCCAGATGACGCTACTAGGCCTAATTCGGATAGGGCGTAACGGGCCCTGGGTTAGCGGGCTGTAAATGGGCTATATGCGAACAGGCCGTTAACAGGCTTTTCGTGGGCCAGCCCGCCACCTTTTGACCAAGTCAAAGGGGCCGGCCTTTTCATAGGAATGGGCCTCTGTTGGGCCGTGCCACGTGTCGCCGTATCATAGGCGCCTTCGGTCCAATGAGCGGATGACATCTGTCCCAACGGTGAGCCGACACGTGTTTCCTCCAGCCAATGATGATTTTACACGTGGAAAATCCCCATTGGTCGGGGCTGTTAACGGGTTATCGGATCCAAAACCCGACCCGATAGCTTAACGGCATTCCATTACGGTGGATGCCATGTGTCGGTCACCCTTGACGAAAACAGTTCTGTGACGCGCGATTTATGGTCATGGAAGTGGACACTTCCGTGATGATAATTTTGTTAATGTCATGGAACACTTCTACGACAGCACAGGTATGACTATCTTGATTCTGTCATAAACTTGTCATGGATGTACATGCATGACAAAAAACGTGACCTACTGTGACAAACACGTATCATCGCGGAAGTGTATTTTTTTGTAGTGGCATCAGCCCCTCAGCCGTTGACCCCGCCTCCGCTGACGTGGATAAGTGGAGGCGTATTCTCACGAATACGTCTCCCCTCCATGAAAGCGCATTCCTCCTCTCTCTCGGTCCGAAATGCATTTTCCATTATGGAAAAGTATTTTCAGAAAAACATGTTCAGTTTTTTCGGCCGAGGGCCTATTTGTGAAGATTTTCTTGCAGATAGGTCCCTGGCAGAAAAACTATCATATCTTTTTACTCCCAACTCCAAATGAGGTGAATCCAAATCCCACTTCTTCGTCTCGTCAAGTTCTATTGGTATCATGTTCACCATGTTTTAACATTCTAAAAATGACCATTTTTCCCTTGCAGTAAATCAGCCCCCTCCGAGAGAGAACTTTTTCGGCGGTTAGTTCCGCGAGTTTCTCGCACTTCTTCCCGGTGAATCCTTCCATCCCAGGTAAGCCACACCCTCTATTTGTAGGATTACAATGTAGTGACAAGGTTTAAATTATTTGAACTTGTTTAAAATATTGTTTTAGCTACTTGTGATCTGTTCATGGCATTTCTCAGAGTTTTGTTTCGATCTTGCTATTGCCATGATATTTCTTGGAGTTCTAGGACTAATATTTTGCATCTTATGAGGATGACATGTTACCATTGGATTATTAGTGGCCCATGTTATGATTATTTTCACGTAGGTATCTGGCAGTATATTTTTGGAGTATTACTTTGAATGTCATGCTGCCTTTGGATTATTAGTGGCTAGAATTATTTCTATCATGATGATAGTATGATTTCGGAGATGATGCTTGCATGTGGATCTTAGTTGGATAGCTTGTTCTTGTTATTGGAGTAATATTATTATTGTTCTTGGATTCATCATGATCGTAGTGTTATGCTATCCTCGGGGTAGTGTGATATGACAATATTATGCTTTCGATTAGTTGTTGGATATTGCTATGGCTTGGATTGCAGGTTGATAGATGTTATCGGAGTATTAGTTATCACTGTTATATTTTGGGGATAAATTCCGTCATTAAATTGGTCAGGTGCCACTGAAACGGGCTTTTTCCAGTGCAACCACATTTTCCTTTTATGGGGAGGCCCTAATGCGGTCTATTGTCATGTCTCTTGCCGGTGCCTCCAACGAGGGAAGGTTATGGGCGTGCGTTACCTTAATCAGGTAGGCAGACATACCCTTGTGTGCCCGTAGTTGTTGTTAGGCGCCTTTTTTCCCGTTTGGGACCGTTTTTGTTTTGCCACGACGGTGGCCGTTGATGCCTTTGCTAGGCACGGGGCCACCCAGGACGGAACCCAAAAAGGGGTGTTGGTCGGAGTGGCTGGGAGAGTGTCATGGCAGTAGGTCGGTTTTGTCGGAACGCCATTGGTCCACCCGAATGGGAGTGCGGGGCCATGGGTCCCGTGGTGTGGGTAAAGTGCGCTACCTCTGCAGAGTGTGCGTGTTAATCTATCAATAGCCGCGTCCTCGGTCATGGGCACAAGTTCGTACTAGGTCACACAGTTCGATCAACACTCACTGACGGAATGACTTATAGGTGATTTATATGTTGATATTGTGAGCAGTAATAGTTTGGCAGGATGCAGATGATGATATTGAGATTATCTTAAGGATGATCATTTAGTTGTGATGTGGTCACGAGGTGATCATGTGGATGTTGTGATCACAAGGTGAGCAGGTGGATCACGAGGTGATCGAGATGGTATATTGCTTGGGCAGATAGCCAAGCGTGAGATGATTCATTGAGATTAAGATGTTGGTTTATCAGTATTGTAGTAGTTTCATATCATGTTTAGTAGTCGCTTCATCATAGTAGTTGTTAATTAATTAATCTGCTGATGCTATGTTGTTGTTTTGCCTTGATGCTTTTGATTGTTGTGATCTTGCAAGTACATTCAATGTACTGACCTGGCGTGTCATGCCAGATTGTAGGTGATGCCATGATTGGTTGATTGTTTGTCATGGTTTCCTTTTGTGCGAGCTAGATCGTGTCCCAGCCAGCGTCCCTATGGAGTGGAGTTCACCACCTTCGTCATTGTTCCACTGCTACGAGTTGTTCCGCTGCTAGCATAGAGCAAGAATAGTATCGCAGGCATAGTGTCACCTTGCTGATGTGATCCTTTGCAACATCAGACCCTTGTACCATTTTCCTTTGTAATAAGAGCTGATTTTTTTCTATGTCAGGCAGTGCCGTATTCCAGAAGACTTCATCTCGATCTTTGGGCTGGAATATGGGGTGTTCCGGTTTCTCTAAGCCGGGGTGCCACATCCACCAACGCCATGGCGCAGAAGGATCATCTGCCACTAGTCTTCAAGTTTGGTGAAGTCGACTTCGAGCTGAGGAGATAGAAAATAAGGAGGAATGGGGCCTCATGGACATGGCCCAGAACAAGCTGGCCACGGCGGTTGCTGCCCCGCTCCCGTGCCAGCTCCCATCCCCGCGTCTGCGCTAGTGACCATCCCCGTAGCATTGATGGGCTGGTCGCCCGGCACTATCGCGGAGCTGGAAGCCGCGGGCGTCAGCGAGGTCTCCGCGGACCCGCACGAGCTCGTGTATATGCCAGCACCAGCGCCCGTACCCGTGCCCGTGCGCTCCCCTCCACCCACCGCGGCGCCGGTCCCCGTGCGTTTGGCTGCACTCGCCATGCCCATGCCCGTGCACGCGCCCCCTTCAGCGGCATGGACGCCGCCGTCGACCGCTACCTCTCAGCGCCGCCAGCTGCTGTCCTCCCGCGCCCCGCTCGTCGATCGCACGACGACATGATGTTTGATTTACAAGTGAAGAACATTCTGTGCTGCATTGAAGACTTCAACAACGGCGTCCCGGAGGACGACAACGACAACGACGGTGCGGCACGCCGCCTCAGCCGCTGTCGGAAATAGTTTTTTTCTTGACTTTAATACTGTATCTCGGTCATATGAATATAAATTCGCAGTATGACTGAATGAAAGATATGGTTTGAGCGAACTTGCATTTTTCTCTCTTAATGTACAGACTTATCAAACGATTTTCTTTTGAAAAAAATCAATGGTTTTTAAATATAAAACACTCATCGCAAACGTTTTAGTTAGAACACCCGTATGCAAACCGACAGCTTCCCCAGGAAGCAAAGGGAAAATGTGCCGAGCAGGATTTGTGCGGCACTTGATCACAAATGTTTTAGATAGAACACCCGTATGCAAAGTGAGAGCAAGATTTGTGCATCTCTTCAACGCAAACGGTTCTTTTGGATGACCCATTTGCAACCACTTACAAACAATCTGGTAAGATTTGCATCTGTCATATTGAGTATGTTGCCATTTGTCAAACTGGAAAGATTGACATTTGTTGATCTAGTAACATTGTCATTTGTCAACCTTGTAACACTACGATTTGTCAAAATATGAAGCTGAAAATCACTAGCAGTATCTAATTTTTTCAACTAAAATTCAGTAATTAAGCATATATTTCATTCATAGATTAAGCAGTCGTTCTTAATTTATACAAACAGTTCAACTCAATAGCTAAACCGATGAAACTTTTCCCCAATTGTTGCCAACCACGTACTGAAATAGCTAGTTCAACTATATATACTAGCTAATTTTAAGTACGTTGTACAGTTCCACCACATCTATAGTCAGATGAACTGAAGAAAATAGCCCCTAAATACTACTACTACTACGGAAGGGCTTTGTACTACCTCCGAATGCCTCTCCTCTGCCGAGCGCGCTCAGTAAGAGGTAGAGGAGGAGGAGCCTACCGATGAGCTGGGCAACTTCAATATGGTGCCTGCCCCTGCTGCAGCTTCAGCGACGCTCACCTCGAACGCCCTCTGCCGCTCCAGCCAACCCCTCTCAAAGCGGTGGTTCTCCTTGTAGATCTCCCAATTCCTCGCCTCAGAGGAGGCGTGTGCCGCAGCCACGACAGCGGTAAGGCTCTTTGCATGCTCGACAGGGCGCTCCTTCTCCACCCGCAGGAACTCGATGTAGCGCGCAAGGTCGCTGACGCATGTGCGGGCATCCACCTCCGCCTCCCGCGTTTGGGCGGTGGTGGCGGAGCGGGTGATGACCCCGGTGGTCGACAGTGCGCTGGCGGCCATGGCGGCTGACGATGGGGTGGCGGCCACGACCACCACCTCCTGCCTTCGGGCCGCGGTGGCGGAGCGGGTGATGGCCACGTTGGCCGGTAGTGGGGTGGCGGCCACGACGGCCACCTCCCGCCTTCGGGCCGCCGCGGCGGAGCGGGCGATGGGCCTGGCTTTCGATGATGGTGTGGCAGCAACGGCGGATAGCAATAGTTGCCGATGGGCAGTGGCGGCGGAGCGTGTGGTGGGTGTTCTGCGCACACCCAACAGGGACGCCACGCGCACTACACTATGCCCAGGACTGCGCCGCCGCCGCGGTGTAGCCTCCCAGCTGGTGCTGTCCTCTGATGACGGTGGAGTGGCTGAGCGACGACGATGGACCGGTGCCATTGGCGATTGTGGGAGAAGCAGACGAGATAAGCTACAGGGAGGGAGGGGAAAATGCGACGCAGGACTCGCCGGCCGTGAGGGTTTATATAGCAGGCCGGTAAAGCATTGGGATTTTGGGGGATTTCACCGAGTCGGGCGGGAAGCTTGCGCGGGAATCTGTGAGGTTGCGCGGGAACGGTCTCACGGACGATTCATTTGCGCCAGCGTTTGGCCAAAAGAACGCCCCCGCGCGCTGCGCAACCTTGCGCTGTAAGCCGTCTGCGGCAGCGGGATGACAAGACATGCAAGAGGAGGATGAAATGCCACGTACATATACGGTTAATAAAAAAACGGTTGCGATTTAATTACCTACTATACCCCATCCTGGTTTATAAGTATGATTTAACTAATAAAATACGAATGCATGTCGCCAAAGATTATATAGTTGGATTCGTATTTGAACATAGTTTCCAATTATATATTTTTATAACATGCATTAACATTTTGTTGGTTAAATTTGAGGGAAAACTATGGCACAGAATATAAAGGGGACTATAGACTAGACGGAGGTAGTAGCACACGACCGGTATCTACGCAGCGATGCAACTGTCGGCCGGCTTGTAGGCGACCATTTCCTGCGTGTTCAACTGCTCTATGCGTGTGGTTGCTTGCAGTTCAGGCGGCCGCGGCACGCTCTGCTCGCGTCCTGCTGCGCACGCTTTGCTCTCTCGTCCCTCCGGGTGCTCTGCCCTCATTCCTCCATGCATGCTGCCAGTGTTTGGGGCCGGTGCACATTAACGCACATTCGTGTGCATGCGGTTGCGCTGGGCGCGGCGTGACAATGCAGGTACCCACTGCAAAAACTGCCATGCGTACGTGCAGAGAATCCAGGCCGCCCAGGCCCCAATTTATTCATGCGGCCATTTACCTTCATCTCTCGCGTCACACGACACAATAAGCACACCCATGACGACACATACAAAGAGGACATCCAGCGGTTCCAATGGCGCTCCCAGCGGCCGACGACGACAACGGCGGGCAGTTCACCACGCATCACGTAGTGGACACCCACGTGAGGGGGAAGGCCCTCTCGGTGGTGTACACGAACGATCCGGTCTCGGTGGAGAGCTCCATCCAAACTATGGAGCAGTTCCTTGCCGAGGACAAGTACCAAGTGGTCGGCTTCGACCTCGAGTACACCATCGGCCGCGTCGGGCACGATCAGAAGATTGCCGTCGCCCAGTTGTGCATGCGACATGACATCCTCGTCTACCACTACCACCTTGCCACAAGGCCTTGCGAGCATTTCTCCAGGTTTATCAAACAACTCCGACTACAGTTTTGCTATGGTGGACACAAACAACAATCTAAAAGCGCTCAAGGTTTCGGGCTTGAAATGCCTGAATCTTGTCAACATCCAGCACCACTACAATGTCTGAGGCAGCGACAAAAACAAATTGAACTCCCTAGTTGACCTCGCCTCAGCCATCATCGACCCCTACTCCATGAAGATGAAGAATGAGAGCAAGAAGGACAAGAACGCCTAGCACAGTGTGTGGCATGAGAGACTGGATGAACAACATGTCAAGTACGCGGCCAAGGACGCGGCCATGGACGCCTACACAAGCTACGGGATGTACAGGCGGATCGTTGACATGAGGAAGTGTCTTCTTCCTACCCCATATGAGGGATCGAGCCACAGAGCAGTGGCGGGAGCGTCAGAAGAAGTAGATGACTAGACGATCATTTCTTCTACTTTAGAATGCATGCAATTGTTTATTGAGGTGTGTGCGAATGATCTGTATTGTCACTTATGTAATTGGATGTTTATTTTAGTTATATATATATATACATGTTATTCTTCTGTAGACAGAGCAAATCACACAGCTTATTAGCAGCAATCATCTGTGTTATTATTGGTCTTCGCACACATTTTTTATTACGGACCTGTTTGACGCGTATCACACACATCTTGTTCAGTTGAACCGTTTCCATTGTGTTGCCTAATCACACATAGTTCATCCTAGTGAACCGTATGTTATATATTGCACACACCTTCATCCGGCTGCCCGTTTCTTTTGTTCCTCCTCATCCCAAATAGTTAATTGTACTGAACCATATGCCCTGCAACCCACACGCAACTAAAATCTGAACCGTGTTTGATGCATTCGTCATCGCAAATGTTTTGCACCTTTTTTGACGGTTGTTTTACACCACCGCTTGCAATTATGGCATCGCACACAGTTTCGTCGAAGGGTCTCTGATCGTAGTGTCGCGTTTGGACCATCCTGCACTAGTGTCTATTCATGTAGGAATAGACCCCATCCTTTTATCCTTAATAGCCATGATACATGCATGTCTTGCTACCCCTTCTGTTATTGGGTGAGGACACAGCAAGATCGAACCGATCACAAAGCACCTGTTCCCATTGCAAGAAAAATCAATCTAGTTGGCCAAACCAAAAAAAGTTTCGGAGAAGAAATACGATGCTATAATAATCATGCATATAAGAGATCAAAGAAGACTCAAATTATATTCACAGATAGAACTGATCATAAACTCACAATTCATCGGATCCCAACAACCACACAGCAAAAAGTCATTACATCAAATAGATCCTCAAGAACATCGAGGAGAATATTATATTGAGAATCAAAAAGAGAGAAGAAGCCATCTAGCTACTTCCTACGGACCCGTAGGTCTGTAGTAAACTACTCACGCATCATAGGAGGAGCACCAATGAGGATGATGAACCCCTCCGTGATCATGTTCCCCTCCGG
Organism: Triticum aestivum; assembly: GCF_018294505.1. Classification (NCBI taxonomy): domain Eukaryota; kingdom Viridiplantae; phylum Streptophyta; class Magnoliopsida; order Poales; family Poaceae; genus Triticum; species Triticum aestivum. The sequence goes on along the minus strand of NC_057802.1, from coordinate 327,894,080 downwards.
CAAGGTGCCGGAATAGGGCTCTAGATTGGATATTGTGGTTCTAGAACTTGCAGCGGCTGGAATTGTTTTTTGTAGACTCCCCTAGGGTTTCTGGAATATTTGGGTATTTATAGAGCTGAGAGGCGATGGGAAGGACCTCTGTGGGCCCCACTACCCATCAGGGCGCGTCATTGGCCTCTAGCATGACCAGGTTGGTAGTGGGCCCCCACGGGCCTTCCCTCGCGCACTTCCTTGGCTCCCAAGTTGTCTTCTGGGCAAAAACAAATCTCCAAAAAGTTTCGTGGCATTTAGACTTCGTTTGGTACTGATATTTTGCGAAATAAAAAACAAGCAAAAAACAACAACTGGCACTAGGCACTATGTCAATAGGTTAGTCCCAAAAAATGATATAAAGTTGCTATAGAATGAATTTAAAACATCCAAGAATGATAGTATAACAGCATTAAACAATAAAAAATTATAGATACATTGGAGAGGTATCATCCTGCGAGCCACCATGCGCATGGGCGAGGGGGAGGGCGTAGGCGTACGTGGTAAGCAAGCTTCTCCACATCACGTGAGCCACCACGCGCGTGGGTGGGGGAGAGGACATAGTAAGCACGCTTATCCTTGGTCTATGAGTTGACGGGACACATCAAAGTAGTACTACCTCCGTCCTCGTTTATTAGTCATGTTTGTATTTCGTGCCAAATTTAGACCTTAAATTTAACTAACAAAATTTTAATGCATTTCATAAAAAATAATATAGTTGGAAACAATGTTTAAATAGGACTCTAACAATATAATTTTTTGTCACATGCATTCAAATTTTGTTAGTTACTACATTTGTCCTGGTTTACAAGTCCCCTTTGTATTTTGTGCTAAATTTTGACTAGAGAATTAACTAACAAAATTTTAATGCATGTGAAAAAAATTATAGTTGTATTCAAATTTAAACATTGTTTCCAATAATATTATCTTTTATGACATGCATTAAAATTTTGTTAGTTAAATTTAAGGTCAAAATTTGGCACGGAATACAAAGAGGACTAATAAAGCAGGATGGAGGAAGTAAATCTCCAGTCAAAATTTGGCACAAAAAATAAAGGGGACTTGTAAACCAGGAAGGAGGTACTAGTCCATACTGCGTCCTTTCCGATTAACATGGCTTGATTTGAAACGAGATAAATACACTAGCGGTCAACGTATTGGTAACCATACGGTCACTGGACTTCATACTACGCTCATTACAGTCACCATATAGTTTTGCAGTGATTATACGGTCACTAGCTCACCGTAGAGCACCATATTGCACCCTATTGACCGGCTACATAATCGACATGGCACTTTATTGACTGGTTAAATTGGCACCTGGTTTCTGGGTCCCACCTCTTAGTTGGCAGAGCAAAGAAATCAGTTAAACAAAATTTACGCAGGCGCGACAGGATTCCAACGCTTGCGCGCGAACCACCCTGGCTGTGTATGTGAGTGTATGCACGTGTAGGTTGAGCACTTGAGTGTGTGTGTTGCGTCTTGTGCTGTGTGCCGCATGGATGTATGAGTGTTGCATGCATGCATGTGTACGTCTGAGTGTTGTATGCATGCATGAAGCTTCTACTACTCCCTCCCATTGACATGTTCATATTTCAAGCTTCCTTAAAATGTTGCATGCAAGAATTAAAAGAAAACTCACCAATGCATATAAAAGTTCTGGTCTTTTGTTGTTCACACAGGGATTGCAATTAATATGTTCGTAAACACATTTTTCTTGAGGAAAACAAGCCCATTATTGAGTACTTTTGGAAAAATTCTTCATGCCTTGGTTGATGATTTTTTATTGATCTGTATATAAATCGGAAGGAGGGAGTAGGTAGTACCAGTACTACTCCTACATCATTGGCGTCGGGTGACTTGTCCAATGTTTCTTGTTGTTGGGCAGAATGAGAGTCGAGGCATAGGGATACTATAGATAGGAAGTCTTGGCGGTCCATCTCGGTGAGAGAGAATTATTCAACTAGTCTTCATAGTGAAGTGACAATACGCGTTGTAGCAGATGGGACACTTAATTAATAAGCTGAGCCAACATGTTGTTGTTACTAAATCAGCCTTACCCTGTACTACCATCATGTTTACCAGTGGAGCACACTTCTGCAAATACGCCTACGCACCTCTCTATTCCATTAACTGACATATGGGCCCTCTTGAGGTAGATCCACATGTCATCGGCTTAACTATTTACACGTCGAAGGACGGTATATCCTAGTAGTAGTATTAGTATAATTGAGATTTAATGCACCTTCTTGCCCGTCTTTCCCTCTTCTTCCTCCTCTCTTCCCCATCGTCGGCCATATACCATTTCCCCTCGCTCACTGCTCGTCCGCCCGCGCCATCTTCGTCGGTAGCTCGCGCGTACCATATCCCCCTACTCACTGCTTGGCCACACACGCCATCTTCTTTGCTTGCCCGCCCGAATCCACTTCCCCGCTCGCTCGTAGGCACCGAAAACCCCAATCACTCAGCGCCCTAAAAAAACCTATGGCAGAACTGCTTGACACGCAAAGCCGCGATTGGAGTTCCCTCCCTGATGTTCTCTTGGAGCAGATCTATAATTGTATGGACCTGCTCAATACCGTGCGTCTGGCCGCATGCTCGGTGTCTATGTATTGTGTACTTGTCTGCAGCCGGCCGACCCTTTTCAAGACACCCTGCTTGCTAATGCTCGATCCTAGCTTGCAGGTGGCCCAGACACCGACCTGACGATCCTACAGAGGTTGCCGCCATGCCCCTCGACATCTACCACTACCTGCCCACCTATTCTTCATGCGTGACCACTACTGGGCGGGCATGAAGGCCAACTAGATCATCCTCATCCACCAATCGTTAGTCCATGGCGTCTCGTGGATATCTACACCCAACGAGAGATCACCCTTCCATCGTTGGATACCGCCGGCATCGAGCCTCGCGCCCCGCCGGACACTCCTGCCTACTACGCACGACGCGTCGAGCTTTTGGTATGACCTCCGTTTGCTGAAGGTTGTAATCTGCAAAGTGCCCACACCATCAAAAGACTACATGGATTATAAGCTCATTGCCCTGTTTGACGGGGGATTAGTCTATCTGGAATCCGGTCGCCATACATGGTTATGGCTCATCATGAATCATGTTGACCCTCCATTTCTGTCTGATGCTATAGTGCATGATGGCATTGTTTAGGCGGTTGACGCACAGATTGGCTGCATATACTGGTGGAATCTATCTTTGTGTAATTTTTCTGTCTCGTCTCATCTCATCTTTACCTTATGAATACGACTGCCTTTTGACTGTTAGAAATTTAGAATAGATAGTATGGCTATAACCACATCATTGCTATATGTTCCTCTCATTTCCTAACTTTTTATGACCACACATGTTATTGTTAGAGTTGATATGAGAACAATTGGCATCTAATGATTGTTAGAATAGATATTATGAGTATAACCTCATGATTGCTATATGTTACTCTCATTTCCAAGATTTTTATAACCACACATGTTATTGTTAGAGTTGATATGAGAACAGTAGTAACTGCTATGGTAGAATATGAGTAGGCCCTGGCATAGCTGTTTTCCTCTCATTTTTACATGATGTTTGAACCATGACATATTGTTTGAATATGAAAGCCCTTAGCTCAATTTTTTTTACTTGGGGTATGATTATGACCACAACATTGCAATTCGCTGGCTATGATCTGTGTCACTGTTATAATAATCGTAATTCCACACATACTGTGAACATGATTTTATATTTTTGTCCTTTTGGTCTCCAATTTGATTTGTTGCAGCACACGCAAATGCGCTGACCTTCATAATTCCAGGACCTAGAAATATAAAGGTAAATGGGTGGTGGTTTATCACTCGTTCAACTGACGGTGGGCATTTGATGCTCATTCGCACGTACCAAATTGACCAAACATTTCATTAAACGACATGCAGTACAATGCCTGGGGCGTTCGTGACTATGATGGCTATGGATGCTTCATGTTCAAGAAAGATCGCAGCTCCATTGGGCCAGGCATATTCAACTGGAGGCGGGTTTATAGTTTTGACAACCACTCCATGTTCCTTGTGCTCAATTATCCAATCATCCAGCCAATCATCGATCATATCACCGGCAATGATTATTGTGCTATGCAACTTCCATTCGCCAGGGGGAACTGTGTTTACACATCATACCATAGGTTTCATGAATCACCATATCTAGAGATTCATCGACACAGCTTGTTGCCAGATGATCTTCAGTGTGTGAAAGGCATCAAGCTTCCAAGCGAGGAATGGCTTTTGCAAACCCGACATGCGGTGATGTGGTTCATGCCAATATCAAATATGCACAACTTGATTCATAGTGATATCTAGACTGAGCCATGTATCCTGCTGCTATAGCATGGCCACGTTTTGTTGGATATTATGTACTATAGTTGGTTTGAAGGCTAGATACCTTTTTGGGATCAAGTGCATCCTAATTCACCTGCATAGAATGTACTGATAATGATGATGGAGATGTTGTGCAGAAGCCATATATATCAATTAGGCTTCAAGTGCATACTTGTTGGTGAAAGTGTTGTCCAATGGGAATTATATTTTGTATTACTCATGTAGCCTACAAAGTCGGTCGCACAACCTTGTAACTTCGTACTCCATTTCTAAATTTGTAGTACTAGTAGTCCTCTATACCGTATATTGCGCCACTCGTACTACTACCTCCCTCCTAGTTTATTTGCCCCCTTCGTAATTTGTGTCAAATTTTGACCATAAATTTAACTAACTAAATGTTAATGCATGTCACAAAAATTATATCACTGGATTCGTATTTGAACATAGTTTCCAATGGTATAATTTTCGGTGACATGCATTGACATTTTGTTAGTTAAACCTATGGTCAAAATGTGACATTAAATACGAAGGGACCAATAAACCAGGATGGAGGTAGTAGTAACTAGTAAGTAGTTGTTGTACGACTAGTAAGTAGTACATCAGTACTAGTATACGTCGATCAAATTATTCATCATGTCCTCACATTGAATTGACATGACAACGCTGCGCGTGAGGTGACACAAGAGTCCCAGCGGCGTGTTCGGTTCACCAAAGTGAGCCTCACCCCTCTGGTAGTGCAACAACACTCTCCCATTCTCTACAAAATCACTTTCCCATTCTCTCCAGGTCACTCCGCCTCCCAGCCATTGCCTTGATCTAATCTAGTTGGTACAATGAGCGATGAGCTACTGGAGCTGCTATACTTCATTGCAAGTAGTCAAAAGGAAGACGCTGAAAAAATTGATCTCAACAAGGATGCTCTTCAAGCTAGCAGCATGAAGGAAGGAACCGGCGAGGCTGCTCCAATGAGTATTCGTCTTGTCGCCCTGTATGATGATTTGGATCTTTATGGGGGTTTTCAAGTCTTTAGAGTATGCATGTAGTAATGAAGCCGAGACCCCAGTTTGTTCCGATGTTGTGGATGATGTCGCTTGAAACTGCGTCGGTATTTCCCCAAAGAGGAAGGGATGATGCAGTATAGCTATGGTAGGTATTTCCCTTAGTTGTGAAACCAAGGTACTAATCTAGTAGGAGAACCAAGCAACACTATGTAAATGGTACCTGCACACAAATAACAAATACTTGCAACCCGACGCGTAAGAGGGGTTGTCAATCCCTCCACAGTAAAAAGATAGATAAATTTGTGGAAGATTGGATAAATAGCTCTCGATAAAACGCGAAACAAAATAAGTAATAAAAAAGTGCAGCAAGGCATTTTTTGGGTTTTTGGAAAAATAGATATGAAAATAAAAGTGGCAAATAATAGATCGGAAAGCAAATATGATGAAGAATAGACCCAGGGGTCGTAGATTTCACTAGTGGCTTCTCTTGAGAAATAGCACACGATGGGTAAACAAATTACTGTTGGGCAATTGATAGAAGATCAAATAATTATGACTATATCCAAGGCAATGATCAATATATAGGCATCACATCCAAGATTAGTACGCCGTAAACGATTCTGCATGTACTATTATTACTCCACACATCGCCCGCTATCCAGCATTCATCTAGTGTATTAAGTTCATGGAGAAACATAGTAATGCAATAAGAACGATGACATGATGTAGACGAGATCTATTCATGTAAAAATAGCCCTCATCTTGTCATCCTTAATAGCCACGATACATGTGTGTCTTGCTGCCCTTTCTGTCACTGGAAAGAACACCACAAGATCAAACCCATCACAAAGCACCTCTTCGCATGGCAAGAAAAATCGAACTAGTTGGCCTAACTAAACCAAAGATTCGAAGAATAAATACGAGGCTATAAATGATCATGCATACAAGAGATCAAAGAAGACTCAAATAACATTCATGAATAAAATTCTGATCATAAACTCAAACTTCATTGGATCCCAACAAACACACCGCAAAAAGTCATTACATCAAATAGATCTCCTAGAGACCATTGTATTGAGAATCAAAGAGAGAGATGAAGACATCTAGCTACTGCCTACAGACCCGTTGATGTCTACTACGCAACCTTCTTCTTGTAGACTCGTGTTGGGCCTCCAAGCGCAGAGTTTTGCAGGACAGTAGCAAGTTTCCCTCAAGTTGATGACCTAAGGTTTATCAATCCGTGGGAGGCGTAGGATGAAGATGGTCTCTCTCAAACAACCCTGCAACCAAATAACAAAGAGTCTCTTGTGTCCCCAACACACCCAATACAATGGTAAATTGTATAGGTGCACTAATTCGGCGAAGAGATGGTGATACAAGTGCAATATGGATGGTAGATATAGGTTTTTGTAATCTGAAAATATAAAACAACAAGGTAACAAGTAACAAAAGTTAGCGAAAACGGTATTGCAATGCTTGGAAACAAGGCCTAGGGTTCATACTTTCACTAGTGCAAGTTCTCTCGACAATGGTAACATAATTAGATCATATACCAATCCCTCAACATGCAACAAAGAGTCATTCCAAAGTCACTAATAGCGAAGAACAAACAAAGAGAGTATTGTAGGGTATGAAACCACCTCAAAATTATTCTTTCTGATCGATCTATTGGGCTATTCCTATAAGTGTCACAAACAGCCCTAGAGTTCGTACTAAAATAACACCTTAAGACACACATGAACCAAAACCCTAATGTCACCTAGATACTCCAATGTCACCACAAGTATCCGCGGGTTTGATTATACGATATGCATCACACAATCTCAGATCCATCTATTCAAACCAACACAAAGAACTTCAAAGAGTGCCCCAAAGTTTCTGTCGGAGATTCAAGACGAAAACGTGTGCCAACCCCTATGCATAAGTTCACAAGGTCACAGAACCCGCAAGTTGATCACCAAAACATACATCAAGTGGATCACGTGAATATCCCATTGTCACCATAGATAAGCAAATGCAAGACATACATCAAGTGTTCTTAAAGACTCAATCCGATAAGATAACTTCAAAGGGAAAACTCAATCCATTACAAGAAGGTAGAGGGGCAGAAACATCATAAGATCCAACTATAATAACAAAGGTCGCAGTACATCAAGATCGTGCCAAATCAAGAACACGAGAGAGAGAGAGAGAGAGAGAGAGAAAGAGAGAGAGAGAGAGATCAAACACATAGCTACGGGTACATACCCTCAGCCCCGAGGGTGAACTACTCCCTCCTCGTCATGGAGACCGCCGGGAAGATGAAGATGGCCACCGGTGATGATTTCCCCCTCCGGCAGGGTGCCGGAACAGGGCCCCGATTGGTTTTTGGTGGCTACAGAGGCTTGCGGCGGTGGAACTCCCGATCTAGGTTCTGTTCTGGGGTTGTTTGTATTTACTAATTTTTGGCGTCGAAAACAAGTCAGGGGGTCCACGAGGAGCCCACAAGGTCGGAGGGCGCGCCCTAGGGGGTGGGGGTGCCCTCCACCCTTGTGGGGGCCTCGTGGCTCTTCTGGCCCAACTCTTTTGCTTCAGGGGCTTCTTTTGGTCCATAAAAATCACCGTAAATTTTCAGGTCAATTGGACTCCGTTTGATATCCTTTTCTGCAAAACTCAAAAACAAGGAAAAAACAAAAACTGACCCTGGGCTCTAGGTTAATAGGTTAGTCCCAAAAATCATATAAAATAGCATATAAATGCATATAAAACATCCAAGATAGATAATATAATAGCATGGAACAATAAAAAAATCTACCATTCTTAAGAAGTTGCTCCCCACTACTCCTATTATCTCATCATGCACATTGTCCACATCAACGATGTGCCACCTCCCCACTACATCATTTCTCTTTACATGCGGGTTATACACATCAGCAGCCACGTCAGCAGTTCTGCACCCACCCAATCACGAGACATGCAGCATCCCAGCGGGTATTAAATTATTAACTGCCTCTCTAGCCGGGTATTTAGTTGGGCTGAAGCACTGACGACTACCCCTCCCTCCGGCCTCTCTGTCTTCTCCATAATCCAGCCGGTATTTAGTTTGGCAGAGGAAATGACGATTACCTTTCCGTCTGGCCTCTCCATCTTCTCCATAATTGCCTCACATCACCCTTGCCGGTTTAATTTCTTGGTCACGTTCGTCTTCCGCCCCTTCCTCAATGAGTCGTATTCTCCTATATAAAGCAAGGTTCAGCTGCCGAATCCACCCCCACCAATCAATAGCACTGGCGGTCGACAAGACCACAGAGCAGCTGCTCACTCGCCTGATCGCCGATGCATATCCGGTCGATCTCCCAGCAGGCGATCTCGGCACGCCGCGTCACTTGCCTCCGTCCAACCCGGTGACGCCATCACATTCTGGGCAACGCCGAGGCGTCCGATTCCAGCACGTTGCTTGCTACCATGTTGAAATGATGGAAGCCGGTAGTCTGTGTTGTAGTATGTCCCAGAGGTGGCCAGCACACTCAAAGTCGTCCACCCTCTTCTCAAGTGCTCACCACCATCCACTAATGTCTCGATTGGGACGCCTTCTGTGTCATCGCCAAGTGACACAGTGCGTCGCATCATGGTCGACGACGTCTAGACGATGAGGCATCCGAAGCCAAGGCTTCCATATCCAGCGCATGGCTTACTGCCGTATTGGCGCCGAGGAGTCCACGCTGTACATTGCAGTAAATGCCGGCGCGCGTGGAGTCGTCCGCCTCTTCTCCTACTCACCACCCTACACTGTTTCCTCTACCCCCAACGTCTTCCGCGTGAACGCCAAGCATAGGCACACAGGTGAGCTCCTTTTCAACTGATTATTTACACTGTATTGCCTATTCTATTTGGCCCAGCTGCCTCTTCCTCAGCTAGGTACATCAGTTTGAATACAAGATAAAATTCGATTTATTTAGTCTTTTGAACCTTACAGTTTGATTGACTGGAGTATACATATGTCAGGATATGTGGATTCCGTACACTATGATTGTTCATTGGTAACAGTGATCGATTTTGGTACTACTCAAAAGGAAATCAAAAACCATGCATGGTGTATATGATGTGATTAGGACCCGTAAGATTCTCTTCATTTTTTGTAGTTTGCACACCTAATAAATTACAACCATGCAATGGGTCACTCTTCTGGATTATTCTTTTATACCAAGGGTTACTGTATGAGCCATTTAGATTTTGACGTTACTCACTTTGTATGGCATTTGGCTATGTTCAGAAGAGACCATGAAGGTCAAGGCATTCAGGAAGACAGGAGCTATTCCAGCTCTTGGGTGTTCCAATATCTATCTTTTCAATTGTTCAAATCACCGTGCTGATATGCATGTTATAAAACAAAATTCATTAAATGTAAATAAAATTTATCATAAGTAATTCCAATCGTTATCATCTTCGTGACAACAAAGTCCCGCAGCAACGCGCGGGGTGTCATCTAGTTATAGATACGTTGGAGACGTATCAAGCATCCCCAAGCTTAATTCCTGCTCAAACTCGAGTAGGTAAATGACAAAAATGGAATTTTTGATGTGGAATGCTACCTAACATATTTATCCATGTAATCTTCTTGATTGTAGCAAGAATATTCAGATCCATAAGATTCAAAACAAAATTTTAATATTGACATAAAAACAATAATACTTCAAGTATACTAATAAAGCAATCATGTCTTCTCAAAATAACATGGCCAAAGAAAGTGATCCCTACAAAATCATATAGTCCGGTTATGCTCCATCTTCATCACACGAAGTACTCAAATCATGCACAACCCCGATGACAAGCCAATCAATTGTTTCATACTTTTGACGTTCTCAAACTTTTTCAACTTTCCATCAATACATGAGCGTGAGCCATGGACATAGCACTATAGGTGGAATGGACGGTGGCTGTGTACAAGACAAAAAGAAGGAGGAAGTCTCACAGCAACTAGGCATATCAACGGGCTATGGAGATACCCATCAATAGATATCAATGTGAGTGAGTAGGGATTGCCATGCAAAGAATGCACTAGAGCTATAAGTTTGTGAAAGCTCAAAAAGTAACTAAGTGGGTGTGCATCCAACTTGCTTGCTCACGAAGACCTAGGGCAATTTGAGGAAGCCCATCATTGGAATATACAAGGCAAATTCTATAATGAAAAATTCCCACTAGTATATGAAAGTGACAACATAGGAGACTCTCTATCATGAAGATCATGGTGCTACTTTGAAGCACAAGTGTGGTAAAAGGATAGTAGCATTGACCCTTCTCTCTTTTCTCTCAATTTTTTGGGCCCTCTCCTTTTTTGGCCTCTTTTTTATTTTTATTTTTTTATTTTTCATCCGGACTTGTGGGGGAACCATAGTCTCCATCATCCTTTCCTCACATGCGACAATGCTCTAATAATGAAGATCATAACACTTTTATTTACTTACAACTCAAGAATTACAACTTGATACTTAGAACAGAATATGACTCAATATGAATGCCTCCAGCCGTGTACCGGGATGTGCAATGAATCAAGAGTGACATGTATGGAAGAATTATGAACGGTAGCTTTGCCACAAATACGATGTCAACTACATGATCATGAAAAGCAATATGACAATGATGAAGCATGTCATAATAAACGGAACGGTGGAAAGTTGCATGGCAATATATCTCAGAATATCTATGGAAATGCCATAATAGGTAGGTATGGTGGCTGTTTTGAGGAAGGTATATGGTGGGTGTATGGTACCGGTGAAAGTTGCGCGGCACTAGAGAGGCTAGCAATGGTGGAAGGGTGAGAGTGCGTATAATCGATGGACTCAACATTAGTCATAAAGAACTCACATACTTATTTCAAAAATTTATTTGTTATCGAAACGAAGTACTACGCGCATGCTCCTAGGGGGATAGATTGGTAGGAAAAGACCATCGCTCGTCCCCGACCGCCACTCACAAGGAAGACAGTCAATAAATAAATCATGCTCCGACTTCATCACATAACAGTTCACCTTACGTGCATGCTACGGGAATCACAAAATTTAACACAAGTATTTCTACAATCCACAATTACTCACTAGCATGACTCTAATATCACCATCTTTATATCTCAAAACAATCATAAGGAATCAAACTTCTCATAGTATTCAATGCACTTAATATGAAAGTTTTTATTATATCCCTCTTGGATGCCTATCATATTAGGACTAAATTTATAACCAAAGCAAATTACCATGTTGTTTAGAGACTCTCAAAATGATATAAGTGAAGCATGAGAGTTCAACAATTTCTTCAAAACAAAAATACCGCCGTGCTCTAAAAATATATAAGTGAAGCACTAGAGCAAATGACAAACTACTCCAAAAGATATAAGTGAAGATCAATGAGTAGTCGAATAATTATGTTACTATGTGAAGACTCCTTCTCATAAAATTTCATATCTTAAGTACTTTATTCAAAGAGCAAGCTAAACATAATAAAATTACATTGCAAGGATAGCACATATCATGTGAAGAAGCAAAAACTTAGGTTCAACCAAAACTGACCGATCATTGTTGAAGAAGAAAGGTGGGATGCCAACTGGGGCATCCCCAAGCTTAGATGCTTGAGACTTCTTGAAATATTGACTAGGGAAGCCTTGGGCATCCCCAAGCTTGAGCTTTTGTGTCTCCTTAATTCCTCTCATACCACGGTTTCCCTAATTCTTAAAAAATTCATCCACACAAAACTCAACAAGAACTCGTGAGATAACTTAGTATAAATCCATGCAAAACCTTATCATTCTCTACTGTAGAAAATCACTAAAATTATTATTTGACATTGCATACTAAATGCCTATGCATATTTAACACTCCTATCCTCAAATAGAATCATTAAGCAAGCAAACATATGCAAACAGTGCAAACATAACAGCAATCTGTGTAAACAGAATAGTCTGCAAAGAATGCTAGAGGAATCATACTTACTTAACTCCAAAAATTCTGAAAGATAACCACACTGTAGAAAATTTGTTGTTGCTCATTGTCGGTGTCAAAACTGGCGGATCTCGGATAGGGGGTCCCAAACTGTGCGTCTAAGGTCGATGGTAACAGGAGACAGGGGACACGATGTTTACCCAGGTTCGGGCCCTCTTGATGGAGGTAATACCCTACTTGTTGCTTGATTGATCTTGATGAATATGAGGATTGCAAGAGTTGATCTACCACGAGATCGTAATGGCTAAACCCTAGATGTCTAGCCTGTATGATTACGATTGCCTCTATGGACTAAACCCTTCGGTTTATATAGACATCGGAGGGGACCAGGGTTGTACAAAGTCGGTTATAGAGAAAGGAATCTTCATATCCGAACGCCAAGCTTGCCATCCACGCAAAGGAGAGTCCTATCTGGACATGGGAGAGAGTCTTCTGTCTTGTATCTTCACGACCCAATAGTCCGGCCCACGTCACGTAGGCCGGATGCCCAGAGACCCCTTAATCCAGGACTCCCTCAGTAGCCCCTGAACCAGGCTTCAATGACGAGGCGTCTGGCGCTCAGATTGTCTTCGGCATTGCAAGGCGGGTTCCTCCTCCAAATACTCCAAAGCGACCTTCGAACACAAAAAAATGTGTCCGGCTCTGCAAAACAAGTATTACACACAACCGCAGAGAGTATAATATTTCACGAGTCCAATCTACTGACAACTTTTTGTAGCATGACATCACGTCCCTGCCCGGTCATTATTTGGAACCATTTTTTAGCCTCCCGCTCCATATTTTGAGATGCGGTTTTATTGGCACGTCTTGTCAAAGCAGAGATCATGTCCCCTTATTGCGGGATTCTCATCAATACGGGCATGGGTAATCCAACCGTGCCATCTACACGGCCCTTGGGGAATAGGCGAGTTTTAAGGCGAGTGGGGAGGCGCTTGATATTAACTGCCTTTATAAGGAGATAAGGATTCACCCCTTTCACCCATGCCTTCTCTCTCTCCGCCCATCCATTCTCGAGCTCCAGCACCCAAGCCTCAATCCTTTCCACCTCAAAAAAGCACTCCGACCATGTCCGGATCTGGAGCGCAGGGCAAGTGGATGGTCTCCTCCGTCAATGAGAAGGACATCACCAAGCTCCGGGAGGCTGGGTACCTAGCCCAGGAGATCGCCCACTGGCTTCCCACAATGGGGCAGATCATCCCTACCCCGGAGCCCCATGAGAGGGTGGTATTCATCCCCCACTTCATCCGTGGACTAGGATTCCCGCTCCACTCATTCGTCCGCGGACTCATGTTCTACTATGGGGTGGATTTCCATGATCTGGCCCCCAACTCCTTCCTCAACATCTCGGCATTCATTGTCGTGTGTGAGGCCTTCCTCCGCATCCCACCCCACTTCGGATTGTGGCTAAAGATCTTCAATGTGAAGCCGAAGGTGGTGGGTGGCCAACACGCAGAGTGCGGAGGCTCCATGGTGAGCAAGATGCCCAACGTCACATGGCCCAAAGGTACCTTCATGGAGACCAACAAAGGGTGGCAACAACAGTGGTTCTATGTCACTAAGCCTCGCAACGCCACCTGGGCCACGGCTCCCGAATTCCAGTCCGGAGCCCCGATGCGGCTCACCTCCTGGATAGAGAAGGGCCTGGACTGGTCTTTGTCTGACGAGCTGACAGCGCTTCAGACGCGCATTAGGAGCATGGTCGACAAGAACATCAAGTTCCTCAATGTGATCCAGGTGATGCTAGTTCGTCGGATCCTTCCATGCCAAAGCCGGACTTTCCATCTATGGGAGTTCGATCCGGGCGAGCACCAGACCTTGCAACGGTTCTTCGGAACTACGCACGAAGATATCTGGAAGGTGCTCTTTAAGGCCAACGAGACGTGGCCGAATACGACTGAGGAGCGTGGGCACGACCTAGCCCATCCTGCCAGTCGGGTAAGTCTTTCGTGTTTCAAGGTGTATCCTTTACTTGCTTACTCAAGGAAGATGCCTAAGCTTCCCTATTTGTTTTTTCAGGGCTGGAAAAAGAAGGCGGAGCTGATTCAGTGTCCGGCTCTGCTACCCAAGGAAACAGCCATCCCTCTTCTGACGAAGATGCTGGTTCCGGCGCCCTACTAGGCGCCGGAGAAGAAGGCCAAGGAGACCAGAAGTGGCCTCCGCCGCAAGGGCGCTTCGGATGTGACGTCCGAAGACACCGAGACTTACTCCTCCAGCGCCGAGGATGATGAGGAGGAGGAGGAAAGCAACTCTCCCCCTGAGGGGGGAAGGAAGAAAAGGGCGGCCTCCACACATCTGGAGCCAGAGGCGTCCAAGAAGGGGAAGGTCTCCCTCGCGGATAACTCCGCGTGGGACATCAATAGCAGCTCGGAGTGGCGCCCCCGAGATAAGCCCCTGGCCGAATCGTGAGTACTCAAAGGCCCTGACGCTTTCATATATCCAGCCTCTTTACTTCGTAGTTTTAACATGTTGAATCATGCACTTGCAGTCCGGCTCGTTCCGACCTCGAGCGATCCTCATCTTCGGGGAATTCGCTGGACCCAAAGGTGATGGACAGCGGGTCCCTTCCGGCGGCCTCCTCTCCCAAGGCCATGGATGACACCGAGGTGTTGTCCCGAAGGATCCCAGGTCAGGGAGAGACGCAGGAGGCTGTCATGGCGGCGCCAGAGGGTGAAACCTCGGCCACCGGACACGTGGGGGAGCAAATCCCCATGGAGACTGGCGATGGGGGCCATATCCAATTCGGCCCCCAGCCGAATACGGTCCCGGAGACCTATACGGCTCGGGAATCAGGCAAGCAGCCTCCTTCGAATGAAGGAGATGCGCCAATTCCACCGGCGACCTCTGTCTATCCAGAGGCACCGGATACTCTACTGGAAGCGCTGGGAAGTGCTTCCATTGTTGAGGAACACCGTACCCTCATGGGTACAGTGATTGAGAGGATTCAGTCTGCGAAGAGCGGACTGACCGAAGCCTGCACAAGCCTTCTAACAGGCTTTGAGGTATGAAACGCAATTTATGCAAAAGGAATGTCATAGTATAGATAGTAGACCCTGAGACTCTGTCCGGTGTTCGGAAAGAAAAGCCGGACAGAGGATCAAGTAATTTTCGCAGGAGACTAACCAAATATGTATTATGTGAATAAGTAGGCGTCGTTGCTTGCTGTGACCTCTCATTCTGCCGAAGTCTCCGAATTGAAGCAGAGTTTGGAGCGGACCGAGGAAGAGCTCGGTCGTGTGAAATAGCAGCTGGAGGACCAGCAAGGTATATAATGGCCTTTTGGATATCGAAGAAGGATGAATAATTTATGTTGGACATAGTGCCGTGATATTTTGTAGGAGCGGCATCTGAGGTGGAGACCCTAAAGAAGGCGCTGGCCGAGGCCGGGGAGAGAGCAGCAAAGGAACAAGCCGCCCGTGAAAAGCATGAGGCCAGGGTCGGCGAGGTCCAGCAGGAGCTCCAGGACACCGTGAAGAAATGCGAGTCCTTGGAGCGCAATATTGCGGATCAAGAATCCGAACTTGCCAAGGCCCGCCAAAGCGCACAAGACGCCCGGGTCGAAGCCCAGGGTGCCCTCCAGGAAATCCAGGAGGCCAGGAAAATCGTGGCGGGTAAGGCTTTTATTATGCAGAGCAAGTATGTGAAGAAAAGATACTTCTTACTGACCCGTATTTGGAGTTCTCTAGGGGCGTTTGCGGATCTGCCGCGCAGTGTTTCTGACGCTGCGGAATTCTTCCGAGCCGAAGAGGGGAGCTCAACGGAGAAGCTGTTCTGGTTGCAATACCTTGCGCCAGAGCATCCGGTGCCCTTTAGCGATAAGCTGAAACAGCTGACCGAACTGCATAGGGTGGCCGAACTGGCCATGAAGGATTTGATAATCCGTTTGTGGCCTGTCGAAGCCATACCCAGCAGCTACTTCGGCCTCATGAAGCGGCTGGTCAATGCCTGCCCTTGACTTGATGCCATCAAGCGGTCGGTCTACATCGAAGGTGCGCGGATGGCCTTCGCCCGTGTCAAGATACAGTGGGCGAAGATGGACGCCGTCAAGCTCGCGACCGAGGGACCGCCCGCTGGCAAGGAGCACCGCACGCCGGAGCGGTATTTTGACGATGTCCTCAAGGGATCCCGCATTGTAGAGGGCCAGTGTTCAAAAGACATTATCTTCAAATGAATACATTCATGTTGTCTTGTATGATGAAACAAAGCCGTTATGTAATATAATGCTTGTTTATTATTTAAAATTTTACCTCCTGTGCGTCCGTTTTTTATTAAATCTGAGAGTTGGCCAGTCATCGGCTTCAGCCCCCACGTAGGTAGTACGGGGGTGTTCGGGATGGAATCCAAGCACTCTTGATCCAAGAATTTGGTCCTTGAAGGAGGTGTTTAGCGCAACGAACCAAGCAATTGAACTATGTGGCTTTATCACCATCACTTAGCCAGAGAAGTTTGACAATAAAAATGTAGGCGCAACCCCTAGTTAGCATTTAATCCGGACTAGGGTGTTGTAAACACCTGATCGGGTAGAGACCGATTCGTCGCATAATGCGGAAAAAATCGCAAAAGATTTGTAACCTCCGAACAGCTAACCGGCTCACGCCGCATCATGACAGTCAGTTTTCGGCTTTCTCTACTGAGGTGCTTATCCGGATAAACAAGGACACAATCGTAGTAGTTCTCCCTTTACTACCCTAGCCGATACAGCGGAACGTAAGGTAGTAAGCACAGGAGACAGACAACCCAACTATTGACCGAAGACATGATTCGGAGCCGATGCATATAATGCTAAAATTGAGGGTGCCGAACTGTACTGTAAAAAGTATTCGGACTTTGTTGCCGTAGTATGGAGCATAATGGAGCCCCTGGCGAATTAAAGCATACGAAAGTGTATGGGTGCAATCGACAAGAATGACGAAATAAAATGAAGTAGTAAGCTAGTGCCACATAAGCTGGTCCGCAAACTGTTTCCCTTATAATTCGATTAATACGTCAAAGTGTATTTGTAAAAATAGTGCGATAAGAAACCTGGCTATTTAACATGCCAAGACCAAGGGGGAGCTACATGTGGGTCCTGAAAACGGGTAGAACGATCATCAAGAAGAGCGTCTAGAGATTCTCCCACATGTCTGTACTGCTTGCCGCCTTGGTATATCTATCCTTCGAAAGGACCAATGATCAGGCCGTCGGGAGAGGCCTGTGAAAAAGAGACCAAAAAATGGTAAAAAAGGAAAAGGAAAAGTATGTGTGGGAACCGTATGATGGACCACAATAAAGTTACGTCTCCGTCTATGCCCATGGTATTTTGAGTGCGTAGTTATGTACACGCGGTACGTATGCTGCCGTTTGGTCGGGACTGAGATGGAGGCCAAATTGCTAGTCGAGCTCTTGACGAGCTGGACTGTCCTACTGCAGAGTAGTCTAGACTCATTTGACAGTGTCCGGGAGCTTAGCCGCCGAATTAAGGTTCTGCTTGAGAAAGACGCTCTGTACTTCTGCTGCCAGCGCTGCGGTGTGCTCCTCGGTACGGAGGGAGTGTTCTGTGTTTCCATTGACTGTTATGACACCGCGTGGTCCGGGCATCTTGAGCTTGAGATAAGCATAGTGTGGCACCGCATTAAATCGAGCAAATGCGGTTCGTTCGAGCAGTGCGTGATAGCCACTATGAAAGGGGACGATATTGAAGATCAAGTCTTCGCTTCAGAAGTTGTCCGGAGATCCGAAGACGACCTCCAATGTGATTGAGCCCGTGCAGCGGGCCTCTACACCTGGTATAACTCCTTTAAAGGTAGTTTTTGGGGCTTGATCCTTGATGGATCGATGCCCATTTTCCGCACTGTATCTTGATAGAGCAGGTTAAGGCCGCTTCCCCCGTCCATGAGGACTCGCGTGAGGTGGAATCCATCAATGATTGGGTCGAGGACCAGTGTGGCTGAACCGCCGTGACTGATACTGGTCGGATGATCCCTGCGATTGAAGGTGATCGGACAGGATGACCATGGGTTGAATTTTGGGGCGACTGGCTCTATCGCATAGACGTCCCTGAGTGCGCGTTTGCGCTCCCTCTTGGGGATATGGGTAGCGTATATCATGTTCACCATTTTAACCTGGGGGGGAAACTTCTTCTGTCGCCCTTTGTTCGGCCGACGGGGCTCTTCATTGTCGTTCTCACTTTGTGACCCCTTCTCCTTATCCTCGGCATTTAACTTGCCGACCTGTTTAAAGACCCAACAACTCCGGTGGGTATGATTGGCTGGTTTATCAGGGGTGCCGTGGATCTGACATGGACGATCGAGTATGTGGTCCAAGCTGGAAGAGCCCGGATTGTTCCTTTTGTATGGCTTCTTCCACTGGCCAGACTTGGAGCCACTGAAGCCGGTGTTGACCGCCGTGTCATCCGTATTGTCACCATTGTTTCGATACTTATGCCTGTTGCACCAGGGCTTGCCGTGGCTATTCTTGGCTTCAGAGGTGCCAGGTTCACTTGCATTATTATTGCTACGGGCTAGCCAACTATCTTCGCCCACGCAAAAGTGGGTCATGAGTGCCGTGAGGGCTGCCATGGACTTCAGCTTTTCCTGGCCGAGGTGTCGGGCGAGCCATTCGTCGTGGATGCTATGCTTAAAGGAGCTAGGGCTTCGACATCCAGACAGTCGACGATCTGGTTCTTCTTAGTTAAGAAGCTAGTCCAAAATTTCCTGGCTGACTCTCCGGGCTGTTAGACTATGTGACTTAAGTCATCTGCATTCGGAGGTCGGACGTATGTACCTTGGAAGTTGTCGCGGAAGGCGTCTTGTAGGTCCTCCCAGCTGCCAATGGAGTTTTCAGGCAGGCTGTTCAACCAGTGTCGAGCTGGTCCCTTGAGTTTTAGTGGGAGGTATTTGATGGCATGAAGATCATCACCGCGGACCATATGAATATGGAGAATAAAATCCTCAATCCACACCGTGGGGTCTATTGTCCCATCATATGATTTGATATTCACGGGTTTAAACCCTTCTGGGAATTCGTGCTCCATTACTTCATCGGTGAAGCAGAGGGGGTGTGCGGCACCTCTATATCGGGCCAAGTCGAGACGTAGCTCGGATGGAGTCCGTCTGCGGTTTTCGGCCCAGGCGTGATTATGCTTATCGCGTCCGGTTGGAGAGCCGTCATCGCACGTCGGGGCGCGCCCCCGCGATCCGTAGATTGATCTGATCTGACCTGCTCTATTTTCCAGGTCCTTCTGCAGGTCATATGTATATCCCCGAGCTGTTGTGTCTCTACCTTTACGGCGAGGCGGTATGGGCTGGTGTTCGGCTTGAGTTGCCGCTTTATCCCGGCCATGTCATGGTCGGTCAGCTGCGCTACGCGCTGACGGTACGTGGTCCATTTCCTCGTCGTCGAATTGAGGTAGAAGTTTATGCTTTGGGTAAGTTTTGGTTGGGCGCTCGAGGCCATATTCCTCGGCTGCCATGACGTTAGTCCATCTGTCGTTGAGCAGATCTTGATCAGCTTGAAGCTGCTGCTGCTTCTTTTTCAGGCTCCTTGCAGTTGCGATTAGCTAGCGCTTAAAGCGCTCCTGCTCGAGAGGTTCCTCAGGCACGATAAAATCCTCGTTTTCGAGGCTCACCTCGTCCTCGGAGAGCGGAAGACAATTACTGTCATCCGAGTCTTCGTTTACGGCCTGTTCATCAGGGCTGACTTGCCCATCTTCCCGTTCATCCTGTTTGAAAGTTGGCTCAACGGGGTCTTCTTTGTCTTCGACATCGTCCAGAGTATTGTTTTCTCCTATGCCGGTATCGCTATCTTTTCCACGGCGTGATTTAGAGCGGCGCCGCTGACGTCGGCGGTTTGGCTCTTTCTCAGGAGGTTTATCCTTGACTGGATCTTCCTCGTCATCGCCGTTACCCGCTTTGGGTGTATCCACCATGTATACGTCATACGAAGAGGTGGCCGTCCAACGTCCGGTGAACGGTGGATTTTCGGCCTGCTCCTCTCCGGCATCGTCGTCCATACCGTCGATGTCTTCGGAGCCATAGTCGAGCATGTCAGTTAAGTCCTCGACAGTGGCTATAAAGTGGGTGGTGGGTGGGAAGTAAGATTCCCCGCTCTCAGCCCCTAGTCCGGGCAGGGCATAATTCGGACATTGCTCCTCTATAATGACGAGGGACCGCATCAAACCCAGAGCCTCGCTTAAATGCGAGGTTTGGCCAGGGAGAAGAAAGTTCGTGGAGTACGGCGGGGAGGGAACTCCTTGGCCGAACTCACACGATACTGACTCCGAGGGTCCGGAGCCGGTGTCCGGCTTCATGATGGGTGCCAGCAGCACTACTCCCTCCGGCTCTCCCGTGCCGGGCTTAATGGCCGCTGACAGTCCGGCGGGCTCAGTAATCCCGTCTTCGGACCTGGCGATGCGCTCTGGATCTAAGGCCAGAGCGGAGGTTGGGGTCGTGAACACCTGGAAGATCAAGTCTCCTCGGATATCAATGACATAGTCCAGATTTCCAAAACTAGTCTGGTGACCTGAGGCATAGCTGTCAATCTGCTCAAGATGGCCAAGCGAGTTGGCCCGCAGTGCGAAGCCGCCGAATACGAAAATCTGGCCGAGGAGAAAGGCCTCCTCCAAGGCCACGTTGTTGTAGATGATGGATGGAGCCATCGAACCTCCTGCTGATGACACAACGGAACTCCCAATGAAAGCACCAATGTCGGTGTAAAAACCGGCGGATCTCGGATAGGGGGTCCCGAACTATGCGTCTAAGGTCGATGGTAATAGGCGACAAGGGACACGATGTTTACCCAGGTTCGGGCCCTCTTGATGGAGGTAATAACCTACTTCCTGCTTGATTGATCTTGATGAATATGAGGATTACAAGAGTTGATCTACCACGAGATCATAATGGCTAAACCCTAGATGTCTAGCCTGTATGATTATGATTGCCTCTATAGACTAAACCCTTCGGTTTATATAGACACCGGAGGGGACCTATCGGCGTTCTGGGAACGGGGGTCCCCAGGCTTGCCTGCTTGCGTCCCGCGGCGTGGCTCCACTAGCGGCCCCGTACGGCCCATCTTCACCAGCAAACCCTCAAGACCTTCGCGAGGGGCCAAGCCTCGTGAGGCGGACGATGCAAGACCTCCTCGGGGGCAGCCTCACCAGGCTGGCTCACGAGGGGCAGAGGGATCAAGGCAAGGGGAACCTCGCGAGGTTCCTATGACGTAAGCCATGACGACCAAGACCAGGCGGGCGCCAGCGGGCACAATGTCCTCATTTCCTCTTTGGTGCTAAAGAGGCAAGCGCAGGCGAGGAGTCCCGACGCATCAGGCAAAGATTTCCATATCGGTGCAACGAGACCAAGACCAGCAGGACAGCAGGACGGAGATCACCGTGGAGCCCAAGACGGCGTCACCACCAGAGCCTTTGGCAGGCGAAGACCACCTTTAGTCAGGATAGATTGTACTAGTTGTCCCCCTTCAAATTGGCCATTGTGGCATCCCTTCCCGCTCAATATTTGGGAAGAGGACCAAGGCCTCTATAAATAGGACTAGCCATCACCATAGGAGGCAACTGATCTTGGACTAGATCCATTCGATCAACACACTCACCAAGCACAAGAACACCTCTCCTCAGGAGGATATTCTTCCCTTGTACTATTCATCCTCAGCCCAAGAGGCAATCCACCACACCACACTGGAGTAGGGTATTACACCACATCGGTGGCCCGAACCAGTGTAAATCTTGTGTCCCCTTGTTCTTTGGGTTCGCCGAGCTTGGCCATGAGATCGTGATGCATGCGAGCTAGAGGGAGGGAGATCTTCATGTGCACCCGAGTGTTCGAACCTCAAGGGTTTTGCCGGAACCCGAAATCCGACATTTGGCGCGCCAGGTAGGGGTGCGCCGAAGCTTTCCTTCCGCTGATCTGCGTCCCATCGCTTTGTCGCATCCATGGCGGACGCTCGTCGAGCCCGCGCTGAGCGCCGGGCCGCCCTCGCTGCTCGCGTCGCTCAGACTGCCCCTGTCGCCCCCCCCCCCCCGTCGTTCTCCGTCGCCCGCCGCCAACGCCGCCACCGGTCTGGCGGGAAATGAGCAGCAAGCGTCTTAGCTGCACCCCTCGGTGCGGCGGGACGGCCGCACCGCCACTCCATCGCTGACCCCGGCCGGCTCGTCGTCTCACGCTCGTCGCGCTCCCACGGACGCACAGGTCGCGCTGCTCATGGCACTTGAGCTCCTACGCTACCGCCCCGTTGACGACCTCTACGAGGACTGGTTGGACCGCATCGCCGAGCTCGTCAGCGCCGCAGGGGGCTCCCCGCACCGTCCCTCTCGCTGCCTCGCCCTCCGCCAGCTGCGGGCAACGTAGCTCACGGTGCACCTCCGCCACCTACGCACCAAGACGGCGCTCTGGCGCCAAGACGCGCAGCCCCTCGGCACGACCCACCGTGCTGGGAGCCCGCGCGGGAAGAAGGAAGCTGCCAAGAAGTTCCCCGACCGCAAAAAATGCTCCACCGCTCCTAGCACCGCCATGTCAGGATCGCTTGCCGCGGCAGGGCCACGTGCCAATTGCCGTGGCGGCGCGGGGACGCCAAGATCAAGCTCCACCTCCATGACGGGCCCCGGTGGCCACGGCCGGCTGCCGCGCCTTCACTCCTGAGCTGCGTGGCGTCGTCTGGCTGGGCAAGGTCAAGCCGGATCTCCCTCCTCGCTACGACGGCACCCCCGACCCTGCGGAGTTCTTGCAGCTCTATGTGCTGAGCATCAAGGCGGCCAACGGCGATGAAAAGGTCATGGCGAACTGGTTCCCCATGGCTCTCAAGGATGGCGCCTGCTCATGGCTCCTGAACCTGCCCCGGGCTCGATCACCTCCTAGGATGAGATGCGTGACCGCTTCGTCGCTAACTTCCAGGGCACTCGCGACCGCCCTCCGGCCGCGGGTGACCTGCGCCGTATCAAGCAGCAGCTAGGAGAGATCTTGCAGAAGTACATCCAGCGCTTCAACAACATTCGTCTCAAGATCCCCAAGGTGACGGATGAGGCCATCATTTCAGCGTTTTCTGATGGCGTCCGCGATGTCAAGATGAAGGAGGAGCTCGCCATCCATGAGGAGCTATGCACGGCTCTCGAGCTATTCAACTTGGCAACCAAGTGCGCAAGAGCTTAGGAAGGGCGCCTTTCCCTCCTCGGGCTCCCTGCTATAGACCCGGAGGAGAAGAAAGCCGTGACCATGCCGAGGCCGTGAAGCTCAAGGGAGCAGTCGTGCTCACAGCGGAGGCTGACACGAAGCGTGGCCGGGACCATGCCGAGTTGTCCAAGAGCCGCCGACCGTTCTGCGCCTTCCACAATGTACACAGCCACAACACCAACAACTGTCAGGAGCTTAGGGCCATTTGAGATGGAAGCTTCGGTCGACACCCCGAGTGCAACGACCGGGGCTACCGCCGAGGAGGAGGACGAGGCGGAGGTCGCTGGGGCGATCGCGGCCCACACCAGGAGTGGCGCGAACGGCCTCGCGAGGACCGCTGGCAGGATCAGCCTCGTGAGGAAGCCTGGATGGATCAGCCTCGCGAGGACCGTGCTCAGGGCAACGCTGGTCTTCCTCCGCTGCCACCACCACCCAGAAGGAACGACGACCACCATCAGGACGAAGGAGCTGGGGGCTTCCAGGAACCGCGCACTATCGCCTCCATCTTGGGCGGAGCTCAGGCCCCAGCGTCTCAGCGTATCTTCAAGAAGTTTGCTCGCGAGGTGAACGCAGTCCTCCCCAGGATCGAGGCCACACGCCCGCTTAGGTGGTCCAAGTCCGCCATCACCTTCAACTCGGCAGATCAGCTCAAGTGCGCGTCCACCGCTGGCACCCTCCCGATGCTCTGCTCACCCGTCATCAGCAACGTACAAGTCACCAAAACCCTCATCGACAGCGGCGTAGGGCTTAACGTCCTGTTCGTCGAGACGTTCGACAGCCTTCAAGTGCCATACGATCAGCTTCATCCTACCAAGCCCTTCTCAAGAGTGATCGACGGCTCCACCACCCCGATAGGGCAGGTCCGCCTCACTGTCACCTTCGGACAGCGCGACAACTACCGCACCAAACTCATCGACTTCGACGTCGCCCACATCCGCCTGCCGTACAATGCCATCCTTGGATATCCGGCCCTGGCCAAGTTCATGGCAATGACTCACCACGGCTACAACGTCCTCAAGATGCCAGGAAGCGGCGGGATCATCACGGTCCCCTCCGAAGAAAGAGACGCGGTGTGCTCCCTCGAGCGTGCCTTCCAAGCCGCAGAAATCGAAGACTCTGATGGCAAGGGCGAGTACCCTCCTAAGGCCATCGCCAAGAAGAAGAGCTACTCTGCACAGGGCCTCAGGGGAGCGGCGCCTTGAGCGGTGCCACGTCAGGATCGGCGCCCGCGCCTGGGGCGCCTCCCTCCCTCGCATAGGAAGGCACGCCCGGCGCCCTCCTCGGGCAGGGCTCGGGGGCTCTCTTCTGGAGGGCCTGAGACCTCGCCAACATCACGGGAGAGGCGCTCGGGCACCACATGGAGGCGCGCCTTGCAGCATGTTTCCCTCAGGACGGCACCGGGCGAGGAGCGCCTGGTGCTCAGGAGTTCATCACCCAGACTACCCAAGAGCTTCAAGAAGCAAGAGCCATGCGCGGCGACCGCCGCCCTCCTGGCGCAGCTCCCCATCTAGGCGAGGATGGCGGGCTGCGTGTCTGCATCGACATCCCCGGGCTCAACAGGGCCGCATCTCAGGAGATTTTCTGGCCTTCGCGCGTGGGACGTTGCGAGGGCCCACCTCACAGCTACGTTCGCATGCCATTCGGCCTGCCGGGCATGGCATCCGCCTTCCAGCGCCACCTGCGGAACGTCCTGGCGGCTCAAGAGGCCAGGCATCACGCAGTACTGGAGGAAATGGAGACGATCCTCAAGGAACCGCCTGGACCCCTAGAGCCTCCCGAGGCTCAGTGCCCCGGTGGCTCGTGAGGAGAAACCCCTTCGCCACGTGTCTTCAGCTACCCCAAGACCCCTTCGACAATGAAACCAGGTGACATTTTCCAAGTGTATTTAGCTGGGAGCGCCCCTCGGGCTGCATCATTCCCAGGCCGCGTGGGCCTGTCCCTGCGGCATGTATCCTTTTGCATCTTTAGCTTACTCTACTGGGGGCGCCCCACGGGCTGCGTCATCCCCGAGCCGCTCAGGTCCAACCCAGTGGCGTGTATCGTTCTTGCATTTACCTGAGCTACTTTGCTTTTCATGCATAATCTACCTATGGTTATCACCTGCCTGATCGTCACCCACCACGGGAGCCACTCACGCTAGCATGGTGCTTGTGCTCGGCTCCGTCCCTGCAACACCGACAAATCTGAGCGGTCGAGCTCTGACTCGCGGCACGCCGCGCACGTCACCTCATCAGGCCCTCAGTGCTTCCATCCTCTTGCAGAGCAACCTGTCGCGGGCCAGCAATCATAATGGCAATCAATGTCCCTCCTCGCGCTAACCTGCAGGGACCTCCTGAGGACAACAACAACAGGCGGTAGAATGGGCTCCCTCTTCTCCCATGCGATTTTCTTGCGCGTTAAAAGGGGGGCTCCTGAGCATCGCGACTCAGGAGTTCTTACTGGCTCTCCAGCCCTCACCCCCTGGCCTTGCCACGGCACCACGACCTGGCATACCAGCGGCGGCTGAGCTTGCTCGAGGGCCGGGACCTGAGGACGTAGAGCACCTAGAAGAGCGTGGAGGAGAGGGGGAGACTCGCGCGGGCCTGACCTGGCTGTGCTACGGCCGCTGATGCACGAGTTTGGCGCATCACAAGGAACCGACTCTGGACTGCCAAGATGAGTTTCGCGCCCGGGCCAACCAATCGTTACGGCATAGGATTCTCACTTGCTGCAGCCCTATTGCAGCAATGTCGCCTCCCTTTCTTACCTCTCGGTGGTCGCTTGCGCGCTAAAGGGGACCTCATGAGCATCGCGCCTCAGGAGCTCTTACTGGACCTTAGGCCGCTCACCTCCTGGCCTTGACCACGGCATCGCGACCTGGCATACCAGCGGCGGCTGCAGCCTGCCTGGGGACCGGGACCTGTCGGCGTAGAGCATCAAGCCGCTGCGGCGTTGGAAAGGGGAGACCGAGCCGAAATAGGACACACACTCGCAAAATTTTCATAATAAGGATAATGTCAACAGAAGACGTTGCAGACCCTTTACACACCCCCACGGGGTCCATCTCGATTCCTCGCAAGGAACAAAAGAAGGGAGCTTCTAAGGGCCCTATCTACACGCGCCGGCGCGGCCGACGCCATCATCAGTAGTGGGCCATGGGGGCCGGCGCCAACCCCATCCAGATCAGCGACGGCGATGGCCGGACGCTGCGGCCTTGCTCTGGGTGCGGCGAGAGCTCCTGGGCACGTAGCTGTCGTCGCTCGTCTACGGGGTCTCGTAGGACTCAGGAGAGTCGCTGGACTCCCAAGCTCCGCCGCTGCTGGATGAGCCGCTGGCGAGGCAAGCAGGCCCGGCTCTTGTCGCGGCGCCGTCCAGGTAGCCCTCTCCGGGGCAGCACTCCAAGCGGCGGCCTTCCACGTTGAAGACCTTGAAGAACATCGTGGAGGCGCTCTCGTACTCGAAGTGGATCGTGAGGGCGCCCTCCGTGCGGCAAACCCGGGCGACCTCACCCCAGCCGCGGGTCATGAAGATCTTGCCTGGGGAGACGGCTTCAACCTCCGCTCCGGTCGACGGCGCGTCGCAGTCGGCGTGCTGCAGCCAAAGCTCGAGGGGCCCGCTCGGCGGCATCTCGGCGGAGAAGGACTGTGGGAAGCGAATCCAAGTCCGCGGAAGCATCGCCGCCCACATCACAAGCTCATGCGAGGATTCCGTGGCATGGGCTCTAGGGGTGACGGCGTGTGCCACCACGGTGCGGCGACCATGGCTGCGGCGACCATGGCTCCGGAGCCTTCTGCGTGGGAGTACAGAGGTGGCGGATACCTGGGAGGTGGCCGCTCGCACCAAGTCCTTGTCACCTCCGACCTCTCGACTACATCACGACGGTGGACTGGCCTCTTCTTCGGTGGAAGTGGCCCAGGCTCATCGCGGGGGGGTTTTCCCTTCTCCACGGCCGAGAACCTTCGAATCGGCACCATGGGAGTCGCTACTAGCAATGGAGCAAGGGAGAAGGAGCAAGCGGAGCAAGAACAGATGGGCGACGGGGGCTCCGCCCCCCTCCTCATTTATAGCTGGAGAAGGCCAACCAGCGATCCCCACGATCACAGGTAATGATGGTTTTTCCTTGCATGCAGCAGGGACTCGTCAAGTCTGGCAGTTGCCGAGGCAGCATGGGGAGGCGGAGACGCCCACGTCCAATCAATCTCCACGCGTCGACCAAGGCCACAGGCTATTGGGGCCCGTGGCGCTCTGCATTTGCCCTTTGGCTTCGCCTCGAAGCCAAGTCCGAGCGCGCCTTGGGCCCGGGGGCTACTGTCGGCGTTTTGGGAACGGGGGTCCCCAGACTTGCCTGCCTGCGTCCCGCGGCATCGCTCCACTAGCGGCCCCGTACGACCCATCTTCACCAGCAAACCCTCAAGACCCTCGCGAGGGGCCAAGCCTCGCGAGGCGGACGATGCAAGACCTCCTCAGGGGCAGCCTTGCCAAGCTGGCTCGCGAGGGGCGGAGAGATCAAGGCAAGGGGAACCTCGTGAGGTTCCTATGACGTAAGCCATGACGACCAAGACCAGGCGGGCACCAGTGGGCACAGTGTCCTCGTTTCCTCTTTGGTGCTAAAGAGGCAAGCACAGGCTAGGAGTCCCGAGGCATCAGGCAAAGGTTTCCATATTGGTGCAATGAGACAAAGACCAGCAGGACGGCAGGACGGAGGTCACCGTGGAGCCCAAGACGGCGTAACCACCAGAGCCTTTGGCAGGCGAAGACCACCTTTAGTCGGGATAGCTTGTACTAGTTGTCCCCCTTCAAATTGGCCGTTGTGGCATCCCTTCCTGCTCAATATTTGGGAAGAGGACCAAGGCCTCTATAAATAGGACTAGCCATCACCATAGGAGGCAACTGATCTTGGACTAGATCCATTTGATCAACACACTCACCAAGGACAAGAACACCTCTCCTCAGGAGGTTGTTCTTCCCTTGTGCTGTTCATCCTCAGCCCAAGAGGCAATCCACCACACCACACTGGAGTAGGGTATTACACCACATCGGTGGCCTGAACCAGTATAAATCTTGTGTCTCCTTGTTCTTTGGGTTCGCCGAGCTTGGCCATGAGATCGTGATGTGTGCGAGCTAGAGGGAGGGAGATATTTGTGTGCATTCCTGTGTTTGAACCTCAAGGGTTTTGCCGGAACCCGAAATCCGATAGGACCAGGGTTGTACAAAGTCGGTTATAGAGAAAGGAATCTTCATATCCGAACGCCAAGCTTGCCATCCACGCAAAGGAGAGTCCTATCCGGACACGGGAGAGAGTCTTCTGTCTTGTATCATCACGGCCCATTAGTCCGGCCCACGTCACATAGGCCGGACGCCCGGAGACCCCTTAATCCAAGACTCCCTCACTCATTGTGTAAAAATTTCAAGATTTTATCATGTTCCGACTATTCACAAATATTCAAAACATAACAGCAAACTTTCTGTTTTTAAAACAGCAACATATAGACTTGCAAAATAAGCATGGTAAAGGCTATACTTGACCTTTTTATTGAACTAAAAGATGCAAAACATTATTATAAATAGCATCAAGCAAATCCTAATAAAAGAAAATGACGTTCCAAGCAAAACACATATCATGTGGTGAATAAAAATATAGCCGCAAGTAAATTTACCGATGAACGAAGACGAAAGAGGGGATGCCATCCGGGGCATCCCCAAGCTTAGGCTCTTGGTTATCCTTGAATATTACCTTGGGGTGCCTTGGGCGTCCCCAAGCTTAGGATCTTGCCATGCCTTATTCCATAGTCCATCAAAACTTTACCCAAAACTTGAAAACTTCACAACACAAAACTTAACGAAACTTCGTGAGATGGGTTAATATGATAAAGACAAATCATTCACTTTGGTACTGTCAAGACAAGATTCAAAATTGTTGTCACAAAATGCCTACAATACCATATCATTTCTACAATTTATATTGACCAATATAAGCCATAGACATGAATTTCTGGAAACCAAGGTAGGGACGAGGCCTTGGCATGGTGCTCCCACCCACCCGCCCCTAAACCCTAGGCCTTGGCGATCTCCACTTTCCACCAGTAACTTGGAGATTTGATACATCCATCTTGTTGGGCGTCTCAAGATCTCTCTACTCATGTCTTCTGTGATGGCATCATCTCCTGTATCTACCCTTGATTTGGATTTCTCCAAGGGTAGGGTTTTTGCAGATGAGATCTACAGGGTTTCTGGCCTCACCGTTCATCCTATGGAAGACAGAGGTGCCTTCACCTTGGTCATCTCATTCAGCAGGCACGATTTCAGGCTCACTGAGGACTCTGTGGCAGCAGCTCTTGAATCTGCGTTGGGAGGATTGGCCATTGATCTCTGGGTTTCATACATTGCCGACAAGTTATTTAGCTTTATTGTTTCATGCAAGGATGTTGGTTTTTACATTGTTGATACTAGATCTTACTCCTGCCCTCAATTCAAATGTTACTTTCATTTGTGGGGTAATGGGGGACCAAATTGGTATTGTGAGTTTAAAATTTGGAAGAAAGAGTGTGATGCTGAATGGATTTTGGTCAGCCCTTCCAGGCGTAGGGCAGCCTTGGGTCTCCTTGCAATGCATAATCCTCCTGCTAAGTCTGCCACTAAGTCTGGATCCAGTGTTCAGAAGAAACCATCTTTTGGTATGTTTCAAAATTATGATGCGTGCAAGGGGTATAGATATCACGCTTCGGCTGAGTGCATTGCTGCCTCTGAGAGTGCTGGTTATGAGGTCTCTGACAGGGAGCGAGTGGTCATTCATCCGCCTGAGTCTGTTGATCTTAATTGGACTGTAAGCTCGTCGCCGATTGTCTTTGGCACGTGAGCTCGTCGGTGATCCAACAGCGTACTGCCTTGGGGGTATTGCCTTGGATAGTGCGCCGGCTTGTTCGGGCGGGAATTCTGGGTCTTCAAATCAACCTCTCTTGGGCCCAACTATGAACGGCCCATCTACTACGGTAGTAGTGCCAAGCTCATCTGAAGCAGCTGCCTCTTTCGATCAAATGGTTAATGATATGGTTGATGAAATTGTAACGTGTCAGATATGTTTTAAGAAAGGACATTTTTCCTCTGCGTGCACTTCAACTTTAAAGTGCTTGGGGTGCTCTCGGGTTGGTCATAGAAGGCGTGATTGCACCCGTTTTGCTCAGCATTTGTGTTTGGTTTGGAAACCGAAACCCGTTGTCGTTCCAGTTTCCGAGGTTCAAGCTACAGGGGCCGAGAATATCTCTCTGGCGGGATATCTACCTATCTTGGACTCCCCTGTTTTGATTGCGCCGTACACGTCACCCAATTCCTTCCAACTTGGCCCCAAGACTCCTCCTGGCTCTCCTCCGGTGACTCCGCCGCCACCTACCGAGCCAAAATCGCCACCGCCTGCCATGGCCAACTTCCCTCTTGATCCAATGCAATATGTCCCTGCTGGACATCACATCATCGATGGAGGAGATGCAAATGGCCACGCACCTATGTGATGCCACACGTCCCTATAGTGCATCGCCATGAAGACTACATGCTTGCTGAGGTCATGCCAGTGCCAGCTGCGAACGAGATTGGAGCTGCTCGCGAGGAAGTTGCTAACTGGCTGGAAGCTCATGGTTATCAGGTTCGATCTGTTCAGCCTTGGATCAATGTTGTGGGCCTGTTTCGAGTTAGGGATCCAGCAGTTCGTTTCTCCCTCCTCCAACTTCCACCTCAGCACCTTGGCAATGATCGGTTTGTCCGTTTTATGAAGCATGATGAGGGGGAGGGTTTTCGTGGGGCTCAGGGTTTTCATCAGGGTCTGATTATGCTGCTGGGCATCCCCTTAGATCTTTGTAACACTGACAATATTAGAGTTGCGGTGAACACTTTTGGCAAATTCCATCATTGGAACAGTGAGGATCCATACCTTGTCAGATCACTAGTTTTTGCGTCTTTTCCTGAGGACGCTCTGGTTCCTCGTGATGTTGTTTTTAGTGACTATGCTGCATGGGGGGCAAGAGTGTCATGGACTACTCCTATCTATATACTTGGTGCAAACTTTGCTGAACAAATGCCACAAGATGAGGATTGGATGCCAATTAATGGAAATCCACACCCCCTGCCTGGTGTGCCTTTCCCTGAAATCCCATAGCTTATTCTGCCTCCATACCCTGCTTTGGGTTGGAATGATGTGCCACCACCACCTCCAGAGCAGCCTGACATGGGAGACAACAACTGGGGCAATGCTGTTTGGGGAGAAGATGAAGTTCTTCAGGAGGAAGTGGAGGTGGTGCAAGAATCTATGGTGCTTGACCTCTCTGAAGATCATTCTGTGTCTGTGGATCAACACATTCAGCCAAATTTTGTGCTTGTGTTTGATGTGGAGCAGCCAGCTGTGCCTGAAGATGGACATGAGCAACCTGTAGTTGTGGGGCTTGATAATGGTCCAAACTACAATCCTGATGACTGGGCTCTGGTGGTTTCTCAGCCTCTTGCACCAGCTCCTGAGAATGTTCCCGTTGTGGGTGAAAATATTTCTGTGGAAGAGGCTCCCCTCATTATTGTCCCAAATGATACTGCTAGTAAAGTTTTTTGTGGGATTGAGTTGCCCCCAGAGATAACTTTCATAAGGAATTTTGAGGCCATCCTACACTCTGATATCATATATGAAATCCCTAAGCCCATGCAGGTGTTGCCTTTTCAGTATGCTTTGCTATCCAAAAGAAGCTGGGACTTGGCCTTTGATGTGCCAAGACTGACTTATGACAGTACTGAACTGGAGCATAGGCCTCTGGCAAGGGCTCTTTTCCCAGCTAGGCAGAATGAATCTACTTCTGTTTGTGAGACACAACAGTCAACTGTGCTGGCAGAGCAAATTTCATCTCCTGTGGTTCCTAATGTCATTTCTGCAAATGAACAGAGAAAAGTTAGAAGGCCCAGGAAGACTATGGCTCCAACTCCTGTTGTTGAAACTTCAGTCAGAAGGGGCACTCGTGGTTCTTTGCAGAGAGATGGTTTCAAGCCAACCTTCCAGGAGTTACCAATGCAGTCCAAGAGGAGGAAGCCAAAGGCCAAGCCTTTTTCTGCTACAGTATCTGAGAAAATGCAGGAGGAGCCACTTGATGATCTTCCACCTCCAACTCCTATTCGCAAGCTGCAACAGATTGGCCATGAGCTTGGCATTGCTGATGATCTGATTTCTGTGGAGAAGCTTATGGCTGATCCTTCTACTCCTACAAACAATGGTGCAAATGTTTAGTTATCAGCTGGCTAGATGGGGGTGGCAGGTGTTTTCTTTTGTTCTTCAGTTAACAGGGCATTTGTCTTTTGATGTTCCCTGTAATAATTTAAATGTATCATGCTGGACATGTGTGTTTGCTGTTTGTGGTGGCATTAAGTGTCATCACACTATGTTCTCTACTCATATTTGTTTTAATGAGTAATGCATGCAAGAACTGGAGTGTGCTATGTTGGAATGTTAGGGGTCTAAACTCTGATGCTAGACAAAGGGTTATCAGGCAGAAGCTGGATGAGAGTCAGTGTGTTGTTGCTTGTTTCCAAGAGACCAAATGTGATTCTTTTGATTTCAAGTCTATTAGATCTTTCTTCCCTAAAAGATTTGATAGTTTTGATTTCTCCCCCTCTGAGGGTGCTTCTGGGGGCATTTTGATTGTGTGGAATTCATCTATTTTTTGGGGCACTGTGATTGAGATTCAGCAATTTGCAGTTGTAATACAGTTCATCTCCAAGAAAAATAATGAGCAATGGTCTTTAATTTATGTGTATGGTCCATGCCAAGGGGAAGCTAGGGATAACTTTGTCAGCTGGTTATATATTTTTCAAATACCTATGGGTGAAAATTAGCTTGTTGTTGGAGATTTTAACTTCATGAGATCACTTGAAAATAGAAATCTGCCTAGGGGTGATTTGAATGATATATTCATTTTCAATGAAATAATTGCTCACCTAGGTCTGCTGGAGCTACCTCTTAAGGGGAGATCTTATACATGGTCTAATATGCAGGACAATCCCTTATTAGAGCAGATGGATTGGTTTTTTACATCTGCTGATTGGATCTCCTCATATCCTATGACAGAAGTTTTGTCTTTGGCCAGAACTGCTACTGATCATGTACCCTTTGTGGTGACAATTAAGACCTCTATTCCTAAATTTAAATCTTTAGGTTTGAAAATTATTGGGTTGAGCTTGAGGGGTTTATGGATTGTGTTAAGCTGGCATGGCAGAAACCTTCTCACAAATCTCATATCACTGCCCAGATTGCAGATAAGTTTAAGAGTTTGAGAGGGGCTTTTAAGAAATGGCAGATGAATATCTCCAAACTGAAACTGTTGATCTCAAAGTGTAATGAGGTAATTTTGTGTCTTGATGGCTTAGAAGAGGTCAGGCCATTGCACAAACCTGAATTTAATTTCAGGAAGGTGGTCAAATTGCATGTGGGAAAACTCCTACATCTCCAGTTTATATATTGGAAGAAGAGGTGTACAATCAGATATATTAAACTTGGTGGGGAGAACACTGAATTTTTCCATGCTATGGCCACTGAGAGGCATCGAAGAAACTCCATTGCTTCCTTGAAAGATATAGATGGGTTTGTGGTTTCACAACATTCTCAGATGGAGGGCATCATATGGAATTGTTTCAAGAATAGAATGGGTGTTTCTGCTGGAATAGTAATGGGCTTTGACTTGAGTGCTTTGCTTCAACCAATTGATGGGTTAGATTTCCTTACAGAGCCATTTACAAAAGAGGAAATGGATGACATTGTCAAACATATGCCCATTGACAAAGCCCCTGGTCCTGATGGATTTAATGGGTTATTCTTCAAAAAATGCTGGCACATTATTTGTCAAGATTTCTATGATTTGGTTGATGCTTTCCATAATGGCATTGCAAATTTGGAAAATATCAATGGTTCTTATATCACACTCATCCCAAAGAAGTTGGCTCCTGAAGGGGTTGGGGATTATAGGCCAATTTCCTTTACTGGGATGGGCCTCAAGTTTCTATCCAAGATGGCTGCCAATAGATTTCAAAAGATAATTATGAAGTGTATTCATAAGAATCAATATGGTTTCACTAAAAGCAGGACTATCCAGGACTGTATTGGTTGGTCCCTTGAATATTTGCATCAATGTCATCAGTCCAGGAGACCTATTGTTATTCTTAAATTAGATTTTGAAAAGGCCTTTGACTCCATTGAACATGAAGCTATCTTGTAGATTCTGAAGTATAAGGGATTTAATCAGAAATGGATTTCTTGGGTTAAGTAGTTGCTCTCCACTGGAACATCATCAGTCCTCTTAAATGGAGTACCTAGAAGGCAATTTCTCTGTAAAAAGGGTGTTAGACAAGGAGATTGCCTTTCACCCTTACTCTTTGTTATTGCTGCTGACCTTTTGCAATCAGTAGTAAATGGTATGTTCAGAAGGGGAATTTTAAAGTTGCCTATACCATGTCATGACCAAGATTATCCCATAGTGCAATATGCTGATGATACTCTTCTGATCATACCAGCAGATAAAGCTCAGCTATTGGCACTAAAGGACATGCTTCAGGTGTTTTCCACTTCAACTGGTTTAGTGGTTAACTATCATAAATCTTCCATGGTGCCCATAAATGTTGATGAGGACACCACCATTGGTTTGGCTGCTGCTTTTGGATGTCAGGTTGGCAAAATGCCCTTTACATATCTTGGCCTACCTGTTGGTACTACCAGGCCCAAAATGGTGGACTTTATGCCCCTTGTTGACTGTATGGAGAGAAGAATGTCAGCTAGTTCTTCTTTTCTAAATCAGGGGAAAGGCTTCAGTTTTTGAACTCTGCTTTGTCCTCCATGCCCATCTTTTACCTAGGCAGCTTGCTTGTTCCTGCTGGAATTTTAAAACAATTGGAGAGAATACAAAGACAGTGCTTATGGAGAAAGCATAGGGATGAGCCCTCACCATCCTTAGCAGCTTGGGACCTAATTTGTAGGCCCAAAAATAAAGGTGGACTGGGCATCTTGAATTTGGGTGTACAGAACATGGCTCTTTTGCTTAAGCATTTGCATAATTTCTTAACTAGGATGGACCTACCATGGGCTTATTTGGGATACATATTATCATTCTTCTGTACCTCAGGGGACTGATAGCTGTGGTTCTTTTTGATGGAAAGATATTTGTAAATTGCTGGATCATTTTAGGAACACAACTTGGCTACAAATCAATTATGGGAACTCAGCTTTGTTTTGGTCTAATAAATGGAAGATTGGTGACTCAGTGGCCCCATTGCAAACAAGATTTCCAAGGCTCTTTTCCTATGTGAAAGATCCCTGGCTTATAGTCTCTGAAGCTTTCCAATCCCAGGATATCACCCAGATGTTCTACTTACCTTTGTCTGCATAGGCATACCAGGAGTGTATGACAGTGCAGAATCTGATGGCCAATTGCAATAGGGAAGTGGATGCAAATGACATTTGGTACTGGCAGGGGACGTGTCATGCCTTCAAGCCCAAGTTGTTTTATTCTTTCATGCATTCCACCATGTCTTTCAATCCTCTCCTTTTGTGGATATGGAAATCTTCCCGCACAATGAAAATAAAAGTGTTTGCTTGGATGTTAATTATGGATAGGCTTAACACTAAAGATATGGTTGAAAGAAGGCACTGGCATTTGGATGATGGGGTTAATTGTGTGCTTTGTCCTCTGTTGACACGTGAAACAAGGAATCACTTATTCTTTGAATGCAATTCCAGTGTGAGAATATGGAATTATCTCCAAGTCACATGGCCACCTAGGGATTACATGTCCTCTATTGTGATGCAAGCTAATCAAAACTTTGCAAAACCTTTCTTTACTGAGGTTGTTTTTGTTGCTTGCTGGAACATTTGGATAATCAGGAATGCAAGAATGTTCAGACATGAGAGACAGAGTTTTAATAGATGGAGGAGTGCTTTCATCCATGATATCACACTCATGCAACACAGAGTCAAGCACAGATATAAGGAGGAGCTGTTAAGATGGATTTCATTTCTACCTCCATGAGGTTTTGTAAACTAGCTTCTTAGTTTTTGTTACCTTTCTCCCTTTTTGATTACCTCTTGTAATCCATGTACATTGTATATTTACATTATGAATAAATGTAGAATGTTGTGGGGGGTTTTCCCTAAAGTCACCAGTCAAAAAAATATAAGCCATAGAAACTAGAAAACAAGCAAACTATGCATTAAAAACAGAATCTTTCAAAAACGGAACAGTCTGTAATGATATGAACAACAAGCATACTTCTGTTACTCCAAAAATTCTGAAAAATTAGTACAACGTAAGAAATTTGTATATAATAATGAGTAAAAAAATCAGAATTTTATCACATTCAGGTGAATTTAAACAATTCTGTTTCTGGAAGCAAATGTTTCTGTTTTTGCACAAAATCAAGTCAACTATCATCCACACTATCCCAAAGGTTTTACTTGGAAATTTTATTGAAACAAAGGCTATAAAACATGATTACTACAGTAGCTTAATCATGTGAACATGCATAAATAGTAGGTAATGGTGTTGGGTTGTCTCCCAACAAGTGCTTTTCTTTAATGCCTTTCTTGCTAGGCATGATGATGTCAATGATGCTCACATAGAAGATAAGAATTGAAACATAATGAGAGCATCATGAAGCATATGACTAGCACATTTAAGTCTAACCCACTTCCTATGCCTAGCGATTTTGTGAGCAAACAATTTATGGGAACAAGAATCAACTAGCATAGGAAAGCAAAACAAGCATGACTTCAAGATTTTCAACATAAATAGGGGAAACTTGGTATTATTGCAATTCCTATAAGCATATAATCCTCCCTCATAATATTTTTCAGTAGCATCATGAATGAATTCAACAATATAACAATCACATAAAGCATTCTTTTCATGATCTAAAAGCACAGAATTTTTACTACTCTCCACATAAGAAAATTTATTCTCATTCGGAATAGTGAGAGCAAATTCAACAAAATAACTATCATGTGAGGCATAATCCAATTGAAAATTAAAATCATGATGACAAGTTTAATGGTTATAATTATTCTTTACGGCATACATGTCATCACAATAATCATCATAGATAGGAGGCATGCTATCATTATAATAAATTTGCACATCAAAACTTGGGGGACTAAAAATATCATCTTCATCAAACAAAGCATCCCCAAGCTTGTGGCTTTGCATATCATTAGCATTATGGATATTCAAAGAATTCATACTAACAACATTGTAATCATGCTCATCATTCAAAAATTTAGTGCCAAACATCTTATAGATTTCTTCTTCTAACACTTGAGCACAATTTTCCTTTCCATCATTTTCACGAAAGACATTAAAAAGATGAAGCATGTGAGGCAACCTTAATTCCCTTTTTTGTAGTGTTCTTTTATATACTAAACTAGTGATAAAAAAGAAACTAAAAGATTAGATTGCAAGATCTTAAGATATACTTTCAAGCACTAACCTCCCCGGCAACGGCGCCAGAAAAGAGTTTGATGTCTACTACGCAACCTTCTTCTTGTAGACGTTGTTGGGCCTCCAAGTGCAAAGTTTGTAGGACAGTAGCAAAGTTTCCCTCAAGTGGATGATGTAAGGTTTATCAATCCGTGGGAGGCGTAGGATGAAGATGGTGTCTCTCAAACAACCCTGCAACCAAATAACAAAGAGTCTCTTGTGTCCCCAACACACCCAATACAATGGTAAATTGTATAGGTGCACTAGTTCGGCGAAGAGATGGTGATACAAGTCCAATATGGATGGTAGATATAGGTTTTTGTAACCTGAAAATATAAAAACAGCAAGGTAAGAAGTAACAAAAGTGAGCGTAAACGGTATTGCAATGCTTGGAAACAAGGCCTAGGGTTCATACTTTCACTAGTGAAAGTTCTCTAAAAAATGATAACATAATTAGATCATATAACAATGCCTCCACATGAAACAAAGAGTCATTCCAAAGTCACTAATGGCGGAGAACAAACGAAGAGATTATTGTAGGGTACGAAACCACCTGAAAGTTATTCTTTCTGATCGATCTATTGGGCTATTCCTATAAGCGTCACAAACAGCCCTAGAGTTCGTACTAAAATAACACCTTAAGACACACATCAACCAAAATCCTAATGTCACCTAGATACTCCAATGTCACCACAAGTATCCGCGGGTTTGATTATATGATATGCATCACACAATCTCAGATTCATCTATTCAAACGAATACAAAGAAATTCGAAGAGTGCCCCAAAGTTTCTACCGGAGAGTCAAGACGAAAACATGTGCCAACCCCTATGCATAAGTTCACAAGGTCACATTACCCGCAAGTTGATCACCAAAACATACATCAAGTGGATCATGTGAATATCCCATTGTCACCACAAATAAGCACATGCAAGACATACATCAAGTGTTCTCAAATCCTTCAAGACTCAATCCGATAAGATAACTTCAAAGGGAAAACTCAATCCATTACAAGAAGGCAGAGGGGGAGAAACATCATAAGATCCAACTATAATAACAAAGC
Source organism: Triticum aestivum (assembly GCF_018294505.1). NCBI lineage: Eukaryota > Viridiplantae > Streptophyta > Magnoliopsida > Poales > Poaceae > Triticum > Triticum aestivum. The sequence goes on along the minus strand of NC_057802.1, from coordinate 327,855,046 downwards.
TCGCGGTACATCAAGATCATGCCAAATCAAGAACACGAGAGAGAGAGAGAGAGAGAGAGAGAGAGATCAAACACATAGCTACTGGTACATACCCTCAGCCCCAAGGGTGAACTACTCCCTCCTTGTCATGGAGACCGCCGGGATGATGAAGATGGCCACCGGTGATGATTTCCCCCTCCGGCAGGGTGCCGGAACAGGGTCCCGATTGGTTTTTGGTGGCTATAGAGGCTTGCGGCGGCGGAACTCCCGATCTAGGTTCTGTTCTAGGGTTTTCTGTATTTATAGGACTTTTTCGCGTCGAGAACAAGTCAAGGGGATCCACGAGGAGCCCACAAGGTTGGAGGGCGTGCCCTCCACCCTTGTGGGGGGCTCGTGGCTCTTCTGGCCCAACTCTTTTCCTTCGGGGGCTTCTTCTGGTCCATAAAAAATCACCGTAAATTTTCAGGTCAATTGGACTCCGTTTGATTTTCCTTTTCTGCAAAACTCAAAAACAAGGAAAAAATAGAAAGTGGCACTGGGCTCTAGGTTAATAGGTTAGTCCCAAAAATCATATAAAATAGCATATAAATGCATATAAAACATCCAAGATAGATAATATAATAGCATGGAACAATAAAAAACTATAGATATGTTGGAGACGTATCACCCGTACGTCTAACGTGGACTACTCACGCATCATCGGAGAGGCACCAACGAGGATGATGAACTCAGTGATGGTGTTAGATTGGATCTCGTGGTTCTGGAACTTGCGGTGGCCAGAATTGTGTTTCGTCGACTCCCCTAGGGTTTCTGGAATATTTGGGAAGTTATAGGGCGTAGAGGCGGTGCAGGAGACTCCCGTGGGCCCCACAACCCCCTGGGCGCTTGGGCTCCTGGGCACGCCCTGGTGGGTTGTGTTCCCCACGGGCCTCCTCCCAGGTGCTTTCTTGGTCCCTAAGGTGTCGTCTGGTCCCAAAAAATCTCCAAAAAGTTTTGCTGCGTTTGCACTCCGTTTGGTACTGATATTCTGCGAAGTAAAAAACAAGCAAAAATAACAGCAACTCGCACTGTGTCGGGGGGAAATGACACCTATGGGATCGCAAGAATCCCCACTACGGTTGCCGGGGCACAGGGTTGTGAGAAGAGCAGGAATAACAGTCAACACAAGGATCGTTTACCCAGGTTTGGGCCGTGAGGATGCGTAATACCCTACTCCTGCTTTGGTGTGTATTTGAGAGAGTTCTTGAGCTCTCAAACTAGCTATGGTGGCTGTGTAGTTCAGAAGAGCCGAATCCCTCTCCAGTATGCCAAGGGCCTCCTTTTATAGTCGGAAGGGGCTGCCACAGTGGCACACAGGAGGTGGAAAGGCCTACAGTGCTGCGAGCATATCGCTCGTGTTACATGACAAGACGCATTTAATGCGTAGCTTAGGTGTCCCTTAGCTTTATTGGGGACGGGAACGAGGCCCGTCCCGTCCGTCGCCGCCTCGCCCTGCTTCGACACGCGCCCAGGCCAGCGGTGCATGCAGCGCCATGTAGGCAGGCAGGAAGCTAAGGTGGCGCAGTGGTAGGGTCTTCACGAAGATCTGCATGCCACCACGCAGGTGCTTGCTGAGTTGGCATAGAGGCCGCCCGTCGCCACGCATGTGCCTGCCCAGCTGGTTGAGCTAGCAGCTTCTTAGGGACGGTGGTGGAGTCTTGGTCGACGCGGGCCTGGCTGTGGCCCCGCTGACGCTCTCGGCAAGGGCCTTGCCGGAGGCCCGGCAAGGGTCTTGCCGTGGCATTGCAGTCGTCCCCGGCAAGGCGCTTGCCGGGGGTCTTGTGGATCTCCTCGGCAAGGATCCTACCGAGGGTCGCCATCTTCTGGTTCTCATCCGATCTCATATCTCTATGGTCTTGACAAAGATCTGTATGCTACCACGGAGGTGCCTCCCGAGCCCTAGTTCCAATGTGGTTGGTTGAGTTGGAAACCATGGGCTCAAGGGTGGCTCGCTCCGTTAGCATCGGGCAAGTCGCCCCGACAAGGCTCTTGCCGGGGCCGCGGAGGCTGCCCCGGCAAGGGCCTTGCCGAGGGAGTCCACCTCGCCCTCTCGCTCTTTGGTATCTTTGGTCTTGGCATTGCCTTGGCCATCTTGTGCTTCGGCTTCTCTCCGGCTTCCCTCCCATGCTCTGCTTAGTGTGGCCGTGGCGCGTGATACGTCTCCAACGTATCTATAATTTTTGATTGTTCCATGCTATATTATATTCTGTTTTGGACATTGATGGGCTTTATTATACACTTTTATATTATTTTTGGGACTAACCTATTAACCGGAGGCCCAACCCAGAATTGATGTTTTTTGCCTATTTCAGAGTTTCACAGAAAAAGAATATCAAACGGAGTCCAAAACGGAATGAAACCTTCAGGAACGTGATTTTTGGAACGAACGTGATCCAGAGGACTTGGACCCTATGTAAGGACATCAACCAGGAAGGCACGAGGTAGGGGGGTGACGGAGTAAATGGCCACGGGTAGCCTAACCGACTCCCCCTGGCTCTTCAAAAAATTATCAGGCCATTCGAGCCTTCAAGCATCCAGAGCATAGGGCCGCCTTCCCCCGGCCGGCTATCCCCAGGGCCGATTACCAGAAGGCGGCCTGGCCTCAGAAACCTTCCCAAAGAAAGCTACGAGATAGCCGACTCCAGGAAGCTGGCCCCAAGAGGACTGACTCCCAAAAGCCGAGCATGAAGAAAGCCGACTCCCAGAAGCCGGCCAAGACCGCGCCCACTAAGACTGCACCCACGAAGACTGCATCCACATAACGGTGATAAGACGGGGCGTGGCCGCAGTACAGCCCACTACCCCCGAATCCCGAAACAGGCATGGCCACAGGGCGCCGTACGGGCCAGCCATCTCCCGTCCGGCGCGGTACTGTAGCCATGTTGACCTCGATTTCACCCACGACAGGCGCCAGTACGGCCCGCGGGTGGCGGGCCCCTTTAGCCAGAGTGACGCTCGAAGGCGGCCCAGCCTCCCCTAGTCGGCCAGGGGCGTGGCCGGCTCCCAATAGCCGGCTACCTCCCTCCCTCGAAACATGTGCCTCATTAAGGAGACAAGACGAGGTAAGGCTACAGTGAGAGCCCGCAAGGCGGCGGCACTGTAGCCACGCTTACCTCGACAAAGCCCTCGTCATCAGAGGCGAGGCAACAGTAACCAGCCGCCGACAAGGCCCCCCAGCGGTGGGGCCGGCCTGTCAGCCAAGAGGCCGGCAGCCGGCGGGACCCACCAGTCGGCGGGCCCCAATGGCCGGCGGAGAAGCCGGCGAGCACACACACTGACGGCTGGGACCCGCGCCCAGCCGGATTACCATTGTACCCCTGGGGGGTAGGCCTATATAAGCCCCCCGGGACACCCATGCAAAGGGTTGATCTCATAAAGTTTCACACACCACATAGAGAGAAAAGGAGAGCTAGCCTTGCCCTTCTTTCTCCCCTAGCCAAACAGCTCAAGGAGCACTTGTAGCTACTTTTATTGATCTAGTGATCATGCGGAGACCCCGCAGAGCAGGACTAGGGGTGTTATCTCCACGGAGAGCCCCGAACCTGGGTAAGATCCGTCGGCGTGCATGTCTTCGCCTTATCCCGTTTCCAGGCACCGGCGATGTCTTACTGGCTCCCACAATGATAAGCCACCCGTTGGCATATGTCGCACCTACCACCCGACGTTTGGCGCCCACCATGGGGCCAGGTGCGCCGTCGTCCGGAGACCTGTTCTAGACGGGAACCCTTTTCCTCCCCCGCGAGCGTAGCCAGCCTGCTACGCCCGATGGCGCTTGCCCCGACGCGTTGCAAGGCGTCGACGACGCCTACGTGACGAGCTGCCTCGCCGACCATCTTGGCGAGACTCGCATCTCTGACGAGCCCGCGTCCGACGCGGGCACAGACTACCCTAAGAGCCGCCTCATCAGCCTCCTCGACCAGCTTCACGTCTCCAGCGAGCTTGCTGTGGACTTGGAGTCGGTCGGCTCCACCGACCCGATGCTTGTCGATTCCGACACGGCATCGCTTGACGCCTACCCCTCCGACGTGGTAATCTTCGACGACCCTCTCCCTCGATCCGACAGTGGCAGCAGCGCTGTCACTGAGGTGCTGGTCATCAGCCACGGCGCCGACTCGGGCGAGGACGCCCACGACACTCTACAAGCGGCGATGCATGACTTATCTGTCCCCATCCCGGCCGATGCCGATGCCGAGACTCTGGAGGCACGCCGCCTCGCCCTCATTGCGGAGGGCCAGAAGATAGCCTCCATGAGATGCCTCACTGAGGCTCACCAGCGCGAAGTCGACCGCGCCGCCTTTGGTACGCCGCCTCATGGCGGGCCGAGCCGAGCCGGCCTCGTCAAGAAGCGCGGCGCGGCCATCGCCAGCATGCTGGGGGCAGACCGCCCAGTCTACGCCACACCGCTCGAGAATCTACGAGCCGCTCAGGCGGCCGCAGAAGAGCTGAACGGGCTGGGGGCTGATGAGCTCCCATACATGACAAGGCGCATCCAGCAGCTGATCGACGCGGCCACAGAACGGCATTAAGCCGGCGCCCGCGCTGAGAGTCCTCCCCCACGCCAAGAACACGCCGTGACATCCCGGTCGCCGACTGCGAGCAGCGCCCGCGCAAGGAAAGACAAGGAGTCGGCTGCTAGCCGCAGCCGGCCTCGAATCACCATCGAGCGCGACGCAGAAGGCCGCCCCCAAGCGATGGAACGCCAAGGCAATCCGCCTCCCCCCCGCCTCGTGGGGAGAGATATCCCACCCCGCCGCCTGTCACGCATCCGACTCTCGGTGGCCGACTAGGCCACCGCGAAGGAGTCGGCGAGAACGGCGCCCACCACCGGATCGACCGCCTAGCATGATCCCTGGTGCTAGAAGAAGAAGACGATGTCGGCCCGCCTTGCTTTGGCCCCCGCATCCGCGACGAGCCTTTCCCCAAAGGGTTCTCGCTCTCCAGAGACACGCCCAAGTACAACGGCTCCGTGAAGCCGGAAGATTGGCTGATCGACTACTCTACCGCTGTCAGCATAGCGAACGGCAACAGGCGCGTAGCCGTGAAGTACGTCCCTCTCATGCTTCAAGGCATGGCACGCACCTGGCTGAACAGCCTCAAGCCGTACAGCGTCAACAGCTAGCTGGACTTCACGGAAGTCTTCGTCCGCAACTTCACCAGCACGTACAAGCGGCCTCCCAAGCCCCGCCGGCTCTCCTTGTGCGTCCAAGGGCCCAGCGAATCGACTCGCGACTACCTCATGCGGTGGGCCGAGCTCCGCAACTCCTGCGAGGGGGTGCACGAGGTTCAAGCCATAGAATACTTCACCGTCGGGTGCCGAGAGGGCACCCTCCTCAAGCACCGACTCCTTTGCGACGAGCCGGCTACCCTCGACGAGCTGCTGGTCATAGCAGACAAGTACACCACGGCCGACTCCTCGATGAAGACCGAGCTCCGAGTGGACGCCTCTGGGAAGGTGCTCGCTCCGGCTCCCAAGACGCCGGCTGGTGACTCCAACCGACGCCCCTACCAGAACGACCACAAGCGCAAAGCCCCTATGCCGCCTTCCACCAGTCGGCAGGTGGCCACTCTCGAAGACGAGCAACCCGAAGAGTGGCCCGCTCCCAAGAAGAAGGGCGGCAGGCCGGCTTGGCAGCCGGCCTTCTCCTACGAGCAAACTCTCGATGCCCCCTGCAAGTTACACAGCGGCGCGAAGCCATCCAACCACACGACCCGGAAGTGCCACTGGCTCACACGGATCTCTAAGGGCGAGGGGCTGGTGCCGCCTCCGCCTCCCGGCCCGCCGCCTCCAGCCCCCCAGCAGCCGGCTGCTCGACCAGCAGTCGGAGCCATTCAGGATGATTTCCCAGATGAGCACGCCGCCTATGTCGTCTTCACAAGCCAGCTTGAAGACAAGCGCAGCCGGCGCCGACAGCACCAAGAGGTCAACGCAGTCGCCTCCAGCAACCTCGAGTTCATGCATTGGTCAGAAAGGCCTATCAGCTGGAGCCGGGTCGATCACCCAGAGGTGATGCCATCCCCTGGCTCCTACGCATTGGTGTTGGACGTCACCCTCGCGACAGATAGGTGAGCTGCCCGATTCTCCCGCGTGCTGATTGATGGCGGAAGCAGTATCAACATACTGTACCATGACACCATGGAGAAGTTGAACCTCAAGGCGAAGCAGCTCATGCAAAGCCGGACCATGTTCCATGGCATCGTACCCGGCCTGTCCTATTCCCCAATCGGCAAGATCAAAATGGATGTTCTCTTCTGAGACAAGGATCACTTTTGCCGAGAAGCCATCTGGTTTGAAGTAGTGGACCTAGAGAGCCCTTACCAGGCCTTGCTTGGCCGACCTGCCCTGGCCAAGTTCATGGCTGTGCCCCACTATGCCTACCTCAATATGAAGATGCCGAGCTCGAAGGGGATCATCACTATAGCCGGTGACTACAAGAAATCCATCGAGTGCGCTGCAGCCAGCAGCTGACTGGCCGAGTCCCTCGTGGTTGCAGAAGAGAAGAAGATGCTGGAGCGAGTTGTGACCATGGCCGGCAAGTGGCCGGCCGTGTCCCCCAACCCCAAGGAATATGATGCGCAGGGCTCCTTCCAGCCGGCCAAGGAGACGAAGAAGATACCTCTGGACCCGGAGAACCCGGAGAGGTTTGCTGTCATTGGTGCAAACCTGGACAGTAAATAGGAAGACGAGCTCGTCGACTTCCTCCGTGAGAATCGAGACATCTTTGCATTGTCCCCAAAGGACATGCCGGGTGTTCCGAAGGATTTCGCTGAGCACAAGTTGCATGTCCGAGCGGACGCGAAACCAGTCAAGCAGCCTCTCCGCCGACTGTCGGAGGAGAAGAGAAGAATCGTAGGAGAAGAGATAGCCCGGCTCCTGGCCACCGACTTCATTATGGAAGTGTTTTTCCCAGAGTGGCTTGCCAACCCAGTCTTGGTGTTGAAGAAGAACAACAAATGGCGTATGTGTATAGACTACACTAGCCTCAACAAAGCCTGCCCCAAAGATCCGTTTGCCCTACTACGGATTGATCAAGTGATAGACTCCACAGTCGGATGCGAGCTGTTGAGTTTCTTGGATGCCTACTCAGGATACCACCAGATCAAGTTGGACCCAGCGGACCGCCTGAAGACCGCCTTCATCACACCATTCGGAGCCTTCTGTTACCTGACTATGACATTCGGCTTGAGGAACGCTGGTGCCACTTTTCAGCGTTGCATGCAGAAATACCTCCTCAAGCAACTTGGCACAAATGCCCACGTCTACGTAGACGATATTGTGGTGAAGATGGAGAGGCGCGGCACCCTGCTGGAAGACCTCAAAGAAACATTTGCCAACTTGCGCCGATTCCAGATCAAGCTCAACCCCAAGAAATGCGTGTTCGAAGTACCAGCCGGCCTGCTTCTAGGCTTTCTGGTCTCCGAACGCGGCATTGAGTGCAACCCTGTGAAGATCAAGGCCATTGAGAGAATGGAGATCCCCACCAAGTTGCGAGACGTTCAGGAGTTCACCGGGTGCCTGGCCTCCCTAAACCGCTTTATCAGCCAGCTAGGGGAGAAGGCTCTCCCCCTGTACCGACTCATGAAGAAATCCACTCACTTCGAGTGGAACGACCAAGCAGACCAAGCCTTCCATGAGTTGAAGAAGATGCTGACCACTCCACCTGTCCTAGCGGCGCCGACTGAGAAGGAGCCCATGCTCCTTTACATTTCCGCGACTAGCCGAGTGGTCAGTACAGTCATCGTGGTCCAGCACCCAGAAGAAGGCCGAGCCCAGTTAGTCCAGAGGCCGGTATATTATTTAAGCGAAGTACTGTCCACCTCAAAGCAAAACTACCCGCACTACCAGAAGATGTGCTATGGAGTGTACTTCGCCGCCAAGAAGCTGAAGCCCTACTTTCAAGAGCATCCCATCACGGTCGTATGCACCGCCCCGCTTGCCGAGATCATAGACAGTCGGGATGCATCCGGCCGGGTGGCTAAGTGGGCCATTGCGCTGGCTCCTTACACAATCTTCTACCAGCCCCGCACCGCCATCAAGTCCAAGGCATTGGCCGACTTCCTTGTCGATTGGGCCGAGACCCAGTACCTACCGCTGGCTCCCGACTCCACTCATTGGCGGATGCACTTCGACGGGTCCAAAATGCGCACCGGCTTGGGAGCCGGCATCGTCCTCACCTCTCCCAAAGGCGACAAGATTAGATACACACTGCAAATCCATTTTGCCGCCTCCAACAACGTGGCTGAGTACGAGGCGCTCATACACGGGCTCCGGCTAGCCAAAGAGCTCAGCATACGCCGGATCCTGTGTCATAGCGACTCGGACTTGGTGGTCCAGCAGTCGTCTGGCGACTGGGACGCCAAGGATGCAAACATGGCGAGCTATCGATTCCTCGTCTAGCAGATCAGTGGATACTTTGAAGGGTGCGAGTTCCTCCACGTGCCACGGGCCGACAACGACCAAGCAGATGCCCTGGCATGGATCGGCTCCACCCGACAGGCCATACCAATCGGTGTCTCTCTCCAGCGCCTCCTCAAACCGTCTATCAAGCTGTCTCCAGAATCGGACTCTATCTTCGTACCGCCTGCCCCTGATGCAGTCGGATCCGACTGGAGGAACCCAGCAGGCGGCTCGGCGACTTCGACAAGCGGCCTGGGGACTGCTGTAGTCGCACCCGGCTCGGGGACTTCAGAACCCGGCTCGGGGATTGCAGCAGTCGGCCCGGGGACTGCAGCGACACAAGAGGCGGTGGCCGACTCCAACTCTCCACCACCCAACCCACCCACGCGGGTCACAGTGGCCGTACTGACAACAGAAGAAGTCACAGCTCCATCATGGGCCCAGCCCATCCTCAACTTCCTAGTCAACAGAGAGCTGCCGACTGATGAGATCTCGGCAAGACTTGTGCAACGCCGAGCCGGAGCATATGCAATAATAAACAGAGAACTTGTCAAGCGTAGCGTCACTGCAGTCTTCAGCGCTGCGTCGAGCCAGAGAAGGGCATAGCAATCCTCAAGGATATCCACCAAGGCGAATGTTGCCACCACGCAGCCTCAAGATCACTTGTCGCCAAAGCTTTCCGCCATGGTTTCTTCTGGCCGACTGCTTTGGAAGATGCCAAGGAATTAGTCAAATGCTGCAAAGGATGCCAAGTCTTCAGTTCCAAGCAACACCTGCCGGCTTCTGCACTCAAGACCATCCCCCTCACCTGGCCCTTTGCCGTTTGGGGGCTGGACATGGTGGGCCCATTCAAGACAGCCCGCGGCGGCATGACACATCTGCTTGTCGCCGTGGACAAATTTACCAAGTGGATTGAAGCGAAGCTGATCAAGAAGCTGGACGGGCCGACTGCCGTAATATTCATCGCAGACATCACTACTCGGTATGGTGTACCACACAGCATCATCATCGACAACGGCACGAATTTTGCCAAGGGAGCACTGGCACGTTTCTGCGCGACACAGGGCATCTGACTGGACTTAGCGTCCGTTGCCCACCCGCAGTCAAACGGCCAGGTCGAGCGAGCAAACGGCCTCATCCTCTCCGGCATCAAGCCCCGACTGGTCGTACCACTGGAGCGTTCGGCAGGCTACTGGCTCGATGAGCTGTCGGCTGTCCTCTGGAGTCTGCGTACTACCCCAAACAAGTCAATCGGCTTCACTCCGTTCTTCCTTGTATATGGTGCCGAGGTAGTCATCCCAACTGACATCGAGTTCGACTCGCCTCGGGTCACCATGTACATGGAGGCGGAGGCCAAGGAAGCGCGAGAAGACGGCGTCGACCCGCCGGAAGAAGGCCGGCTGTTAGCACTCAGCCGGTCCGCCATCTACCAGCAGGGTTTGCGCCGTTACCACAACCGGAAGGTCTAGCCAAGATCCTTCCAAGAGGGCGATCTTGTGCTCCGGCTGATCCAGCGAACAGCCGGCCAGCACAAGCTCTCGGCCCCTTGGGAAGGCCCTTTCATCGTCAGCAAGGCCCTAGGCAACGACTCCTACTACCTGATCAACGCACAAAAGCCAAGAGCACGCAAGAGGGATGATTCCGGCAAGGAGTCGGAACGACCATGGAACGCCAACCTCCTGAGAAGATTTTACACTTAAAAGCAGTATGTATCATGCTACCTTTTTGTATTAAGTACGAAACAATGGGCCCCCCGAGGAGCACTCGGGGACTGCCCTCCTTTACCTACGAATGACAAGTGTCATACCCATGAATGTATTATTACATTTGATTTTCTATCTGGCACTAGGTTCGACTAGTCGGCCCGGGGACTGGCCGCCTTAAGTTATATTAAAAGTTCTACCTGAAGTCAGACAAGTAGTGTGCTAGCACCCGAGCCCTCTCTTGTTGTAAGTCGCAGCTTGAAGAACCGACTGTCCGATTGGCAAGAGCCAAAGGCAGAAAGGATGCCCACACGAAAAACGGCTAAGGACTAACAAACTTATATAACGCAAGCCGGCCTCCAACCACGCCTACCGGCTGTCAAAACAGCCGGCTGGCCGGCCTCCCAGTCACTTCGCTACAATCCAACAAAGCTAGAGAACTTGCCCTCCCAACTGGCCAAGCACTTCTCCAGCCACAGACTGCAGAGCAGCTGTCCGGCTGGGATGGCGGCAACCAAGGGAGGGCGACAAAGGAAACAGCCGAAGGATGAAAAGCAAAGAACAAGGGAAAGCCAAACGCATGCATGATTATATTTACACATAAGGCCCTTAACAGGCCGGCAGTCAATATAGTTCGAATACACCCCCAGTGGGTGGAACTGTGCAAACTTAACAAAATACTATTCCAAGAGTAATAAAACAGGAAAGTAGAGGCAGCAGATTAGACTAAGGGCGCAGCAGGGGAGCCGGGCTGGTCGGTGGAGACGGCGGCACCGGCTGGAGGAGTGGCCGGCTGACGAGTCTCGGCTTGATCATCGCCGGCTGCAGGCGGTGCGCTCGCACGTGCCTTGTTGCTGGAGGCACGGTCAAGCTGAGGCTGACCGGCCGCTCCACCATCTGGCGTGGCGTCTTCACCCTCCTCCTCCTCCTCCTCCTCGCCCTCGTCGCTGGAGTCGATCTCCTCCGCCGAATCCTCGCCATCTGCCGGGTTCAGCCCGAACCACTCCTCCGGCTGGGCAACGCCGTTGTCGTCCACCTCAGGAGCAAAGGCGCTGGTGTCGGTGTAGTCGGCGATTGCCGAGGCTCGCTGGATGATAGCCGGCCGCACCGGCTCCAGCTCCGTGTCGGCCTCCTGCCGCCAGGTGCCCAACTGGTCCAAACTTAGCTCGGGATACCAGGCCTTGACAAACTCTAGCACCCGCCTGGCGCCTAACCGAGCCGCAGAAGCCTTCCAGGATTCGAAGCAGCCGGCCGCCACCTCCAGCCAGTCGGCAGTCCGACTGGGAGTGCGGGGAATCACCTCACCGGGCCAGAGAGCGGCCAGCACCTGCGCCCCAACACGCTGAAGCCAGCGGAGCATGCGGTGAGCCGGCTGGAGGCGGGCTTGAATTGCATGCCAAACCCGGAGCCGCCTTCTTCGCCGCCGGCTTTGCCGCCTCCCGCCTCGGTGTTGTCATCCATGGCGGCCGCCCCAAGTCGTGATCCTCCAAGTCATGCTCCGCCCGGTCGGGAAGAAATCAGCGATCCACCCCCAACTCGGTCGCAGGTCAAAGGAGAGGGCTCTGCCAAGACGTGCCAACTGGTCAGAGTCGACCAAGAAAAACTCGGCGACCAAACTAAGAGAAGAAAGGATAAAGAGAGCATACCATAGGCGGGGGATGAGCACGGGAGTACGGCTCCTTGCCAAACCACCACTCTGCGGAGAGCTTGCAGTTGGCAAGATAATTCACCATATGAGCCACCTCGTCGTGAGGCATGTCCTTGGTGCACATCCGGCTCGGATCGAGTTGGCCCCTCATCTGACAGATCAGATGAGGGCGGCTTTGAAGCGGAAGCACCCCGCCCGCGATGAAGGCGGCCAGCAAGTCGGACCCAGTCAGTCCCTCCGACTGGATCATTACCCGGAGTCGCGCGACGGCCGCGGCTCCAGCCAGCGACAGCATCACGGCCCGATAGGACCACTGGGGCCGCCTCCCAGCCGGCGGGCCAGCTACGTAAGCCGGCAAGTTGACGTAGTCGCCTTGCGGGGCGACGTTCCTCACGTAGAAATACGACTTCTGCCAGCGCTTCACCGACTGGATCAGCGTGATGACGGGGAAGGGGTTGTCGGCCGCCGGCCTCCGCATCGCAATGAAGGCGCCGCTCTGAGCCGGCACACCCTGCATGCGGGTGCCGAGGTTGGTTTGGAAGAACTCCCGCCAGAGCTCGAGGGTGGAGAGAACGCCAAGAAAGCCTTCGCACAGGGTGTCGAAGGCGGACAGCAGCACCACAGTGTTCGGAGTGAGGTGGTGCGGCTGGAGTTGATAGAAGTCGAGAAAGGAGCGGAAGAAAGTGCTCGCCGGCAGGCCGAGGCCGCGCAGGAAGTGCGAGCGGAAGATTACCCGCTCGCCTTCCTCCGGCGCCGGCGTGATCTCCTTCTCCGGCGCGAGACGGACCCACACCTGGTCCTTGCTGGGCAACCGCCGCGTCTTGCGGAGGAAGTTGATGTGGTCCATATGGACGTTGGAGCCGTCCCAGTCCCCACCATACTACATGGTGGCGAGAAGCTAACAAGAAAGGGTGTGGCAGCGGAGAAAGCACGGCCCTGCGGTGGCAAAGCTGCGGGGCGGAGTGAAGATTGGTGGGACGGCGCGGCGGCGAGGCGCTGCTGCGAGGGAAAGCAGAAGGAAGAAGATGGCGGAGAGGAGAAGAGCGTGCGAGCGTCTGCCGCTTCCCCTCCCCCCTACTTATAGCCTCGTGCGGCGAAGCCGAGGAGGCGAGGCGTGGGGAGGAACGTGGGATTAACTGCGCCCACTCCCCCACGTCCCGCGATTATTGCACCCTAACGGCGTGCGGAAACCGCCGCCGGAAGATGTGCGTACAGCTCTGGGCCACAGAGAATCCGCGCCTGGGCCTAGGCGTAGGAGTGGTGGGCCCCCGGCCTGCGGCGACGTCCTGTCGCGCGCGTGGGTAGGTAGGCTTTTTTCAGCCGGAATATGCCATGTGGTTCGCGGGCGGCGAGCGGCCGACCCGTAGCCCGGCGCACGCGCCAACAGACTCCCGCCTTCCGACTCTAGAAATTTCGCCAAGACGGAGCGCCCAACCGAAGCCGGCTCCCAGCTGCTGGCTCGTCAAGATAAGAAGCTGACCGAGCTTCTCGACCTCCTCTCAGCCTCGAAGCCCAACCAGCTTCAGGGACTACTGTCGGAGTAAATGGCCATGGGTAGCCTAACCGACTCCCCCTGGCTCTTCCAAAAATTATCAGGCCATTCGAGCCTTCAAGCATCCAGAGCATAGGGCCGCCTTCCCTCGGCCGGCTATCCCCAGGGCTAATTAATCAGAAGGCGACCCGGCCTCAGAAACCTTCCCAAAGAAAGCGACGAGATAGCCGACTCCAGGAAGCCTGCCTCAAGAGGACCGACTCCCAGAAGCCGGCCAAGAAGAAAGCCGACTCCCAAAAGCCGGCCAAGACTGCGCCCACCAAGACCGCACCCACCAAGACTGCATCCACATAACGGTGATAAGACGGGGCGTGGCCGCAGTACAACCCACTACCCCCGAATCCCGAAACAAGCATGGCCACAGGTCGCCGTACGGGCCAGCCATCTCCCGTCCGGCGCGGTACTGTAGCCATGTTGACCTCGATGTCACCCACGACAGGCGCCAGTACGGCCCGCGGCGGCGGGCCCCTTTAGCTAGAGAGACGCTCGAAGGCGGCCCAGCCTCCCCTAGTCGGCCAGGGGCGTGGCCGGCTCCCAATAGCCGGCTACCTCCCTCCCTCGAAACATGTGCCTCATTAAGGAGACAAGACGAGGTAAGGCTACAGTGAGAGCCCGCAAGGCGGCGGCACTGTAGCCACGCTTACCTCGACAAAGCCCTCGTCATCAGAGGCGAGGCAACAGTAACCAGCCGCCGACAAGGCCCCCAAGCGGTGGGGACGGCATGTCAGGCAAGAGGCCGGCAGCCGGCGGGACCCACCAGTCGGCGGGCCCCAATGGCCGGCGGAGAAGCCGGCGAGCACAGACACTGACGGCTGGGACCCGTGCCCAGCCGGATTACCATTGTACCCCTGGGGGGTAGGCCTATATAAGCCCCCCGGGACACCCATGCAAAGGGTTGACCTCATAGAGTTTCACACACCACATAGAGAGAAAAGGAGAGCTAGCCTTGCCCTTCTTTCTCCCCTAGCCAAACAGCTCAAGGAGCACTTGTAGCTACTTGTCTTGATCTAGTGATCATGCGGAGACCCTGCAGAGCAGGACTAGGGGTGTTATCTCCACGGAGAGCCCCGAACCTCGGTAAGATCCGCCGGCGTGCATGTGTTCGCCTTATCCCATTTCCAGGCACCGGCGATGTCTTACTGGCTCCCACAATGATAAGCCACCCGTTGGCATATGTCGCACCTACCACCCGACAGGGGGCGCGCCTACCCCCTGGGCGCGCCCTCCACCCTCATGGGCCCCACATTGCTCCACTGACGTACTTCTTCCTCCTATATATACCTACGTACCCCCAAACTACCAGATACGGCGCCAAAAACCTAATTCCACCGCCGCAACGTTCTGTACCCGTGAGATCCCATCTTGGGGCCTTTTCCAGAGCTCCGCCAGAGGGGGCATCGATCACGGAGGGCTTCTACATCAACACCATAGCCTCTCCGATGATGTGTGAGTAGTTTACCTCAGACCTTCGGGTCCATAGTTATTAGCTAGATGGCTTCTTCTCTCTTTTTGGATCTCAATACAATGTTCTCCCCCTCTCTTGTGGAGATCTATTCGATGTAATCTTCTTTTGCGGTGTGTTTGTTGAAATCAATGAATTGTGGGTTTATGATCAAGTTTATCTATGAACAATATTTGAATCTTCTCTGAATTCTTTTATGTATGATTGGTTATCTTTGCAAGTCTCTTCGAATTATCAGTTTGGTTTGGCCTACTAGATTGATCTTTCTTGCAATGGGAGAAATGCTTAGCTTTGGGTTCAATCTTGCGGTGTCCTTTCCCAGTGACAGTAGGGGCAGCAAGGCACGTGTTGTATTGTTGCCATCGAGGATAACAAGATGGGGTTTATATCATATTGCATGAGTTTATCCCTCTACATCATGCCATCTTACTTAAAGCGTTACTCTGTTCTTATGAACTTAATACTCTAGATGCATGCTGGATAGCGGTCGATGTGTGGAGTAATAGTAGTAGATGCAGGCAGGAGTCGGTCTACTTGTCGCGGACGTGATGCCTATATACATGATCATACCTAGATATTCTCATAACTATGCCCAATTCTGTCAATTGCTCAACAGTAATTTGTTTACCCACCGTAATACTTATGCTCTCGAGAGAAGCCACTAGTGAAACCTATGGCCCCTGGGTCTATTTTCCATCATATTTAATCTCCCAACAACAAGCTATTTCTGGCGCCGTATTTATTTTGCTTTCTTTACTTTGCATCTTTATCATAAAAATACCAAAAATATTATCTTATCATATCTATCAGATCTCACTCTCGTAAGTGACCGTGAAGGGATTGGCAACCCCTTTATTGCGTTGGTTGCGAGGATTTATTTGTTTGTGTAGGTGCGAGGGACTCGTTCGTGGCCTCCTACTGGATTGATACCATGGTTCTAAAAAACTGAGGGAAATACTTACGCTGCTTTACTGCATCACCCTTTCCTCTTCAAGGGAAAACCAAAGCTGTGCTCAAGAGGTAGCAAGAAGGATTTCTGGCGCCGTTGCCGGGGAGTCTACGCAAAAGTCAACATACCAAGTACCCATCGCAAACCCTTATCTCCCGCATTACATTATTTGCCATTTGCCTCTCGTTTTCCTCTCCCCCACTTTACCCTTGCCGTTTTATTCGCCCTCTCTTTTTCGTTCGCCTCTTTTTTGCTTGCTTCTTGTTTGCTCGTGTGTTGGATTGCTTGCTTGTCACGATGGCTCAAGATAATACTAAATTGTGTGACTTTACCAATACCAACAATAATGATTTTCTTAGCACGCCGATTGCTCCTCTTACCGATACTGAATCTTGTGAAATTAATGCTGCTTTGTTGAATCTTGTCATGAAAGATCAATTCGCTGGCCTTCCTAGTGAGGATGCCGCTACCCATCTAAATAGCTTCGTTGATTTGTGTGATATGCAAAAGAAGAAAGATGTGGATAATGATATTGATAAATTGAAGCTATTTCCTTTTTCTCTTAGAGGTCGTGCTAAAGCTTGGTTTTCGTCTTTGCCTAAAAATAGTATTGATTCTTGGAATAAGTGCAAAGATGCTTTTATCTCTAAGTATTTTCCTCCCGCTAAGATCATCTCTCTTAGAAACGATATTATGAATTTTAAGCAACTTGATCATGAACATGTTGCACAAGTTTGGGAGAGGATGAAATTAATGTTACGTAATTCCCTACACATGGTTTGAATTTGTGGATGATTATACAAAAAATTTATGCCGGATTGAATTTTGCTTCTAGAAATCTTTTAGATTCGGCCGCGGGAGGCACTTTTATGGAAATCACTTTAGGAGAAGCTACTAAACTCCTAGATAATATTATGGTTAATTATTCTCAATGGCACACTGAAAGATCTACTAATAAAAAGGTGCATGTGATAGAAGAAATTAATGTTTTGAGTGGAAAGATGGATGAACTTATGAAATTATTTTCTAATAAAAGTGTTTCTTCTGATCCTATTGATATGCCTTTGTCTACCTAGATTGAGAATAATAATGAATCTATGGATGTGAATTTTGTTGGTAGGAATAATTTTGGTAACAACGCGTATAGGGGAAACTTTAATCCTAGGCCTTATCCTAGTAATTCCTCTAATAATTATGGTAATTCCTACAACAATTCTTATGGAAATTTTAATAAGATGCCTTCTGAATTTGAGACTAGTGTTGGTAAGGGCCTTTAGTCCGTGTTTTGAACCGGGACTAAAGGGTCGTTACTAATGCCTCCCCCCTTTAGTCCCGATTCTTACATGAACCGGGACTAAAGGCCGTCCACGTGGACGCAGCGTGGAGCTCCACCCTTAGTCCCGGTTGGTGTTACCAACCGGGACTAAAGGAAATTTTATGCTTTTTTAAAAAAAATTGCGAATTTTTTTAAATTTTTTTTTTGATTTTCAAATTTCTGAATTATTTTAACCTCTAATCTCTAATCACCACCCCTCATCACTGCTCAATTTATCCTCTAATCTCTAATCACCCCTCATCATTCCAAATCATCTAACTTCCCGGACGGTCACCCAGCCTCTCACTACTCCAGCCTGAGCACGCTTAACTTCTGGGTTCTATTCTCCCTCGTTTTCAAGTCTGCACTTGTTGTTTTCCTGACAATAGTAAGATGTCAATTCTATTAACCCTCAGGAATTTAGCTTGAGCATGAAGTGACACATTTCACTGTTTGAGTTTGAAACTATTGTTTTAAAAAACAATAATTATTTAGTAACACTAATATTTCTGGAATAATTAGTTTGACCATTGTTTGACCACAGTTTGACCAGATTTGACCAAAATTCAAAAAAACTGAAATAATTATTTAGTAACACTAATATTCTAGAATAATTAGTTTGACCATTGTTTGACCACAGTTTGACCACAATTTGAAATTTTTTGAATTTTTTTGCCTCTTCAGATCTTAAAAGCCCCGTATCTTTTTTTGTGTTAGGTTTTTGAGGATTTTGAAAATGTTTAACGGGGTACCCCCGTTAAATTCGGATGTAACTTTTCGAGTAGATGATTTTTCATATAAAAAACTTTTTCATCCGAGTTCGTATGCAAAAGTTATGCCCATTTTAAGAAATTCCAGAGAGATTTTGCAAATAAAGTCGAAATTCATATTTGTTAATTTTCCCAACAACTAGACCACTATCACATGGGAAACTTATTTTATTTTATTTTTTTGACATTTCCATCATTTTCTTTTGTTTTTTCTAAAACTGAAAAGGCGGTCCACGGGGGGTGGGGGGGTAGAGTTTGATGGGCCCTTTAGTACCGGTTCGTGCCATGAACCGGTACTAATGCCTCAAAGCCCATTAGTACCGGTTGGTGGCACCAACCGGGACTAAAGGTTAGTCCTTTAGTCCCGGTTGGTGCCACCAACCAGTACTAATGGGCATCGCACCCTTTAGTCTCGGTTCGTGGCACCAACCGGGACTAAAGGGCCCAGGTGAACCGGGACTAATGCCTTAGCCGCATGAACCGGGACCAATGCTCACATTAGTCCCGGTTCGTGACTGAACCAGGACTCATGTGAATATTGCCCTGTGACGAAAGCCCTGTTTTGTACTAGTGTAGGTTTTCGTGATTTTGATGATTGTTCTCTAAACTTGCACCTTGCGGATTCCACCATTAAGGAACCTATGGGAAGAATTAATGATGTTCTTATTGTTGCAAATAGGACCTATGTGCCCGTAGATTTTATTGTTCTTGATATAGATTGCAATCCTTCATGTCCTATTATTCTTGGTAGACCTTTCCTTATAACGATTGGTGCAATTATTGATATGAAGGAAGGGAAAATTAGATTCCAATTTCTGTTAAGGAAAGGCATGGAACACTTCCCTAGAAAGAAGATAAAATTACCTTATGAATCTATTATGAGAGCCACTTATGGATAGCCTACCAAAGATGGCAATACCTAGATCTATCCTTGCTTTTATGCCTAGCTAGGGGCGTTAAACGATAGCACTTGTTGGGAGGCAACCCAATTTTATTTTTAGTTTTTTGCTTTTTGCTTCTGTTTAGGTATAAATATTTGATCTAACCTCTTGTTAGATTTGTTTTTATGTTTTAATTAGTGTTTGTGACAAGTTAAACCTATAGGATCTTCTTGGATGATAGTTATTTGATCTTGCTGAAAATTCCAGAAACTTTCTGTTCACGAAAATAATTGTTAAAAATCACCAGAACGTGATAAAATATTGATTCCAATTGCTTCTGATCAATAAACAAATTTCCTAGGTCGTACTATTTTGCCTGGATTTTTGGAGTTCCATAAGTTTGCGTTAGTTACAGATTACTACAGACTGTTCTGTTTTTGACAGATTTTGTTTTTTCGTGTGTTGTTTGATTATTTTGATGAATCTATGACTAGTAAAATAGTTTATAAACCATAGAGAAGTTGGAATACAGTAGGTTTAACACCAATATAAATAAATAATGAGTTCATTACAGTACCTTGAAGTGGTGTTTTGTTTTCTTTCGCTAACGAAACTCACGAGATTTTCTGTTGAGTTTTGTGTTGTGAAGTTTTCAAGTTTTGGGTAAAAGATTTGATGGATCATGGAACAAGGAGTGGCAAGAGACTAAGCTTGGGGATGTCCATGGAACCCCAAGAAAATCTAAGGACACCTAAAAGCCAAAGCTTGGGGATGCCCCGGAAGGCATCCCCTCTTTCGTCTACTTCCATCAGTAACTTTACTTGGAGCTATATTTTTATTCACCACATGATATGTGTTTTGCTTGGAGCGTCTTCTATTATTTGAGTCTTTGTTTGTTAGTTTGCCACAATCATCCTTGCTGTACACACCTTTTGAGAGAGACACACATGATTCGCAATTTATTAGAATACTCTATGTGCTTCACTTATATCTTTTGAGTTATATAGTTTTTGCTCTAGTGCTTCACTTATATCTTTTAGAGCACGATGGTGGATTTGTTTTATAGAAACTATTGTTCTCTCATGCTTCACTTAGATTATTTTGAGATTTCTACAAAACAGCATGGTAATTTGCTTTAATTATGATAGGCATTCAAGATTGGTAAAAAAAATCTTATGAGTGTGTTGAATACTATGAGAAGTTAGATGCTTGATAATTGTTTTGAGATATGGAGATGATGATATTAGAGTCATGCTAGTTGAGTAGTTGTGAATTTGAGAAATACTTGTATTAAAGTTTCTAATTCTCGTAGCATGCACGTATGGTGAACCGTTATGTGATGAAGTGGGAGCATGATTTATTTATTGATTGTCTTCCTTATGAGTGGCGGTCGGGGACGAGCGATGGTCTTTTCCTACCAATCTACCCCCCTAGGAGCATGCGCGTAATACTTTGCTTTGATAACTTGTAAATTTTTGCAATAAGTATATGAGTTCTTTATGACTAATGTTGAGTCCATGGATTATACGCACTTTTCTTCCTTCCACCATTGCTAGCCTCTCTAATACCGCGCACTTTTTGCCGGTATCATACATCCACCATTACCTTCCTCAAAACAGCCACCATACCTACCTACCATGGCATTTCCATAGCCATTCCGAGATATATTGCCATGCAACTTACCACCGTTTCGTTTACTATGACACGCTCCATCATTGTCATATTCCTTCGCATGATCATGTAGTTGACATTGTATTTGTGGCAAAGCCACCGTTCATAATTCTTTCATACATGTCACTCTTGATTCATTGCATATCCCGGTACACCGCCGGACGCATTCACATAGATTCATATTTTTTTCTAAGTATTGAGTTGTAATTGTTGAGTTGTAAGTAAATAAAAGTGTGAAGATCATCATTTTTTAGAGCATTGTCCCAAGTGAGGAAAGGATGATGGAGACTATGATTCCCCCACAAGTCGGGATGAGACTCTCCTGACTAAGAAAAAAAAGAGGCCATAAAAAAAGAGAAAAGGCCCAAATAAAAAAATGATGATGAGAGAAAAAGAGAGAAGGGATAATGTTACTATCCTTTTACCACACTTGTGCTTCAAAGTAGCACCATGATCTTCATGATAGAGAGTCTCCTATGATATCACTTTCATATACTAGTGGGAAATTTTCATTATAGAACTTGGCTTGTATATTCCAATGATGGGCTTCCTCAAAATGCCCTAGGTCTTCGTGAGCAAGCGAGTTGGATGCACACCCACTTAGTTCCTTTTGTTGAGCTTTCATATACTTATAGCTCTAGTGCATCCGTTGCTTGGCAATCCCTACTCACTCACATTGACATCTACTAATGGGCATCTCCATAGCCCATTGATACGCCTAGTTGATGTGAGACTATCTTCTCCTTTTTTGTCTTCTCCACAACCACCATTCTATTCCACATATAGTGCTATGTCCATGGCTCACGCTCATGTATTGCGTGAAGATTGAAAAAGTTTGAGAACATCAAAAGTATGAAACAATTGCTTGGATTGTCATCGGGGTTGTGCATGATTTAAATACTTTGTGTGGTGAAGATAGAGCATAGCCAGACTATATGATTTTGTAGGGATAACTTTCTTTGGCCATGTTATTTTGAGAAGACATAATTGCTTAGTTAGTATGCTTGAAGTATTATTATTTTTATGTCAATATTAAACTTTTGTCTTGAATCTTTCAGATCTGAATATTCATACCACAATTAAGAGAATCACATTGAAATTATGCCAAGTAGCATTCCACATCAAAAATTCTGTTTTTATCATTTACCTACTCGAGGACGAGTAGGAAT
This sequence comes from Triticum aestivum, assembly GCF_018294505.1. Classification (NCBI taxonomy): domain Eukaryota; kingdom Viridiplantae; phylum Streptophyta; class Magnoliopsida; order Poales; family Poaceae; genus Triticum; species Triticum aestivum. The sequence continues at coordinate 327,833,513 of NC_057802.1, read as the reverse complement.
TAAGCTTGGGGATGCTTGATACGTCTCCAACGTATCTATAATTTTTGATTGTTCCATGCTATATTATATTCTGTTTTAGACATTAATGGGCTTTATTATACACTTCTATATTATTTTTGGGACTAACCTATTAACCGGAGGCCCAGCCCAGAATTGTTGTTTTTTGCCTATTTCAGAGTTTCGCAGAAAAAGAATAACAAACGGAGTCCAAACGGAATGAAACCTTCGGAAACGTGATTTTTGGAACGAACGTGATCCAGAGGACTTGCACCCTACGTCAAGACATCAACCAGGAAGGCACGAGGTAGGTGGGCGTGCCTACCCCCCTGGGCGCGCCCTCCACCCTCGTGGGCCCCACGCTGCTCCACGGACGTACTTCTTCCTCCTATATATACCTACATCCCCCAAACTACCCGATACGGAGCCATAAACCTAATTCCACCGCCGCAACCTTCTGTACCGTGAGATCCCATCTTGGGGCCTTTTCCGGAGCTCCGCCGGAGGGGGCATCGATCACGGAGGGCTTCTACATCAACACCATAGCCTCTCCGATGATGTGTGAGTAGTTTACCTCAAACCTTCGGGTCCATAGTTATTAGCTAGATGGCTTCTTCTCTCTTTTTGGATCTCAATACAATGTTCTGCCCCTCTCTTGTGGAGATCTATTCAATGTAATCTTATTTTGCGGTGTGTTTGTTGAGACCGATGAATTGTGGGTTTATGATCAAGTTTATCTATGAACAATATTTGAATCTTCTCTGAATTCTTTTATGTATGATTGGTTATCTTCGCAAGTCTCTTTGAATTATCAGTTTGGTTTGGCCTACTAGATTGATCTTTCTTGCAACGGGAGAAATGCTTAGCTTTGGGTTCAATCTTGCGGTGTCCTTTCCGAGTGACTGTAGGGGCAGAAAGGCACGTATTGTATTGTTGCCATCGAGGATAACAAGATGGGGTTTATATCATATTGCATGAGTTTGTCCCTCTACATCATGTCATCTTACTTAAAGCGTTACTCTGTTCTTATGAACTTAATACTCTAGATGCATGCTGGATAGCGGTCGATGTGTGGAGTAATATTAGTACATGCAGGCAGGAGTCGGTCTACTTGTCGCGGACATGATGCCTATATACATGATCATACCTAGATATTCTCATAACTATGCTCAATTCTGTCAATTGCTCAACAGTAATTTGTTTACCCACCGTGATACTTATGCTCTCGAGAGAAGCCACTAGTGAAACCTATGGCCCCCGGGTCTATTTTCCATCATATTTAATCTCCCAACAACAAGCTATTTTTGGCGCCGTTTTTATTTTTCTTTCTTTACTTTGCATCTTTATCATAAAAATACTAAAAATATTATCTTATCATATCTATCAGATCTCACTCTCGTAAGTGACCCTGAAGGGATTGACAACCCCTTTATTGCGTTGGTTGCGAGGATTTATTTGTTTGTGTAGCTGCGAGGGACTTGTGCGTGGCCTCCTACTGGATTGATACATTGCTTCTCAAAAACTGAGGGAAATACTTACGCTGCTTTACTGCATCACCCTTTCCTCTTCAAGGGAAAACCAACGCAGTGCTCAAGAGGTAGCAGCGCGCGGCTCTGACTGCCCGTGCACAAGTAAAGGGGTACAAAGGTGTGCCCCTACTTTTGTACATCGACGGGAGCCCCTGGGCCTGGGCCACACATAAGCGCGACACGTTGTTGGGCCAGGCCCAAAACGGTGCGCGGCCAGGAGGGGTGGATTCTACCGCAGTAATTTTCCGTCTGCTGTGCTTCCCCACGACCTGTGTTGAACGCGCGACGTGGGGGGCCGTGCGTGACGTGGGCGGCATGCGTGGGGCGGTTTCCGCATGCATGCGTCACATCATGGTAAAGAGGCGGCTCGTGCCTTCCCCATAAAAAGAGGGAGGCGTGGAGGCGTGGCTCATTTATTGGATGGACTCAGGCCGCAGTCTTCGAGGCGCCCACGCCCCCCTCCCCCGATCACAGGGCGGGGAAAGGTCACCTCACCCGTCCCTTCGACCCTGCACGTTCGACACGCGTCCTTCATGCAAGTGGCGGGCTATGGAGGCAGGAAACTGGGCCGTCGCTAATTGGGGCAGCGGGTCGGTCCCGATTCCCTGCGCCTCCGCCGGCTGGATTGGCTGAGTGGGGCGGCCGAGCCTCGACCCTGCCCCTTTATAAGGAGGGGGTGGGGGCGTCGTCCCACATTCCTTCAGTATCCATCCTCCTTCATCCCTGCTTCTTTCTTCCACCTGCCATGGCGAGAGGAGGTGCTGGGCCTTCGACGGTGGCGGCGAGGGTCGCTGCTCGTCAGCGCGTCCTTCCTTCCCATGAGCCCATGGTGGTGGAGCCAGCCACAAGAGGAAGGGGGAGGGGGCGTGGCCGAGGTCGCCACGGCGGTCGGGGGAGAGGAGGACGAGGTGGAGCGGCGGTCGTGCCTCCGCCAGCGGTGCCTCCCGCGATGGAGGGCCACGTCGGGGTCCGGCCTCGCGAGTTCTTCTCCAGGCTGCGCCGGCCACCGCGTCGTCGTCTCCGTCTCCCCACCCCCTTCGCTGAGGAGATGGAGCTCAATCCACACAGACCCTCAGATTGCACATCAGGGGCTGCGGGACCGGCGGTACGCGGGTCGACGTCGACTTCCCCGCTCTGCATGTTATGTATCTCTGTCGTGGATGGAAGACATTTGCTCGCATCCATAGCCTGACGGTGGGGCTCGTCGTCTACTTCAAGTTAATGGAGGGCGGCCTTCTCTCCGTCAAGGTCTTCGGAGATCTTGGAACTCGCCTGAAGTGTTGCGTGGAGAGCTCCTCCGACGAGGAAGATTCCTCCTCGAGCGGGAGTTACGAGGAGGACAGTGACAGCGACAACGAGGGAGCCGGGCGGCAGGATGCCGACCCTGACTTCGACTGATCGCGTCGCCTCTCCCTCGACCTCGCGCCCTGCCGAGGGCCTTCCTCGTCAAGCTCTCCATCGGCACGTTCCCCATCGCCTCCTTGGGCGGCTGGCGTTGGAGGGCCGGAGAAGGCGAAGAAGGTGGGCGGTGACCGTCAACTTGGAGTACGCGGGCACCAACGCCTTCGTCGCGTATTGTCGGGTCGTTGCCTCATCTTCCAGCCCCTCCGCCGGCACCGGAATCCTCTCTTGGCGCCTTCTGCTTCTCGTACTTCGCCTAGGCGCTCTTTTCGTCCTCCCGCTGTCTTGCTTCACCTCCTGAGGAGAGGGACAAGAAAGGGATTACAGGCACCTTATCTCTTTTTAGTTTGTAAGCCTGCGGGCACTTGTTAATTTTTAGACTTGTAATCCCCTTGCTCATGTTTTCAATTCCGTACGAACAGTACCTGTATGGGACGTTTTTAATGAAAAAGGGTGCTTGCCGGGTTCTTTGTGCATGAGCGAGGCCCATGCCAAGGACGGATCCTTGTTATTTCTAAGATAAACATTGTCGCCCGGCAATAGGCCTTGCCGTCCCCCCACTTTGGTCAACCATTCTCACGCTCTTGGTGGAGGCAGGGACGAAGCAGGATTAGGCCCCTCGTTCATTTCTCTTGCCACCGTGACTACGACCAAGTTCCGACCCAGGGGATAGCTCTTGGGTACGGGAAAAGGGGAGCATGGTGGTTTTAAGAATATAAACGAGGTTTCATATGTCCCAGTCCTATACTGAAGTGCATAGCAGGGGATAAAAGACTTATCTGAATCTGCAGCCCCCGGCAACCTTGGCTTGCCGTTGTTGGATCCTTGTGTCTTCAGCCCCCCGCAATCCTGGCTTGTCGGGGCCGGAGTGCCGGTCCATCCTCTTTCTCCCAAGCGGCTCAGGAGATATGTCCACGTGCCCTGTGAACCAAAGAGGATAGAAAGACGCACACTCGACCTCTAGGCTAGGGGTTAGTCGCCACTAAGCACTATCAACCCTAACCGAGGAAGAGAATCAACCTAGCATGCATGCTATAACTTAGGGCGCCAGCGCTTCGTTTATTTATGCTCAGGGTCTGCGCCTGGCTTTGTACAAAGGGTTACATGCCTTGCCGGCAAATCTAGTACAAAAGGTGGCTTGCCGGGAGGCCCGACAAGCCGCGCCTTATGGGTAAAACTTGCGAAGATGCTCGATGTTCCAGGAGTTGCTCACTGGGACAGCATCTTCGGTCTCCAGGCGGACTACGCCGGGCCTGGTGACTCGTATTACCCGATAAGGGCCTTCCCACTTCGGCGTCAACTTGTTGGAATTCTTGGCCGACTGAACGCACTGAAGAACAAGGTCGCCTTCCTCAAAGCTTCGGGCATGGACCTTGTGGCTATGGTAGCGGCGCAAGGCTTGCTGGTAGTGTACTGCTCTCACAGTCGCCCGAAGACGATCTTCCTCAAGGAGCGTTGCGTCATCTTGCTGCAACTGCTCTTGCTAAAGCTCATCATAAGCGAGCACTCGAGGTGACCCGTATATGAGTTCCGTGGGGAGAACTGCTTCTGCCCCATAGACTAGGGCAAAGGGTGTGTCTGGCCGGTGGCTCGATTTGGCGTCGTCCTGATCGACCAAAGAACCGCCGGCAACTCATCAATCCAGGGCCTTCCACTCTTGTGCAGCTTGTCAAAGGTCTTCGTTCTCAGGCCTCGCAAGACTTCAGCATTTGCCCTCTCCGCTTGGCCGTTGCTCCGGGGGTGTGCCACAGAAGAAAAACAGACCTTGTTGCCGAGGTCTTGAATGTATTGCATGAAGGTGTGGCTTGTGAACTGCGTGCCATTATCGGTGATGACTCTGTTTGGCTCACCAAAACGGCAGACTAGTCCCTTGAAGAACTTGACGGCTGACTATGTTGTCACCTTCCTCACCGGTTCCACCTCCGGCCACTTTGTGAACTTGTCGATTGCAACGTACAAGTACTCAAAGCCCCCGACAGCACGGGGGAAGGGGCCCAGTATGTCGAGCCCCCAGACCAAAAATGGCCAGGAGAGAGGGATTGTTTGAAGGGCTTGAGCTGGTTGATGAAGCTTCTTTGAATGGAACTGACACGCTTCACACTTTGTTACTAGTGCTGTTGCATCCTGGAGGGTGGTGGGCCAGAAGAAGCCTTGCCGGAATGCCTTGCCGGCAAGGGCCCTCGACCCTATGTGGGAGCCACATTTGCCTCCATGTATCTCTGCCAACAGCTCCAGTCCTTCCTCCCGGGGGATGCACTTCAATTTCACACTGTTCGGTCTTCTTTTGTACAGGACGTCATCGACGAACTAGTACAAGGCAGACCGACGGGCTACTTTTTCCGCTTCTTCCTGCTCCTCAGGAAGTTCCCCTGTCTGAAGGAAACGGACGGTATGCTGCGCCCATGCTGGAACCTAGGGCTCGACGGCAAGGACCAAAGGTGTAACGCCCGGATAATCAAGCTACAGTAATCCCCTACTAATGATGCCAAGTCATCACTGTTACTGTTGCTAATCTCACTTTGATTCCAAACCAATTCAAATTCCATTTTAAAATAAAGTCAAATAAATTATTTTCTCCAAAATAGTAAAACAAAAATGTTCGCTGGGTAGCAAATATTCACTAACTAAATGTCATGAGTGATTCAACATCATTTGAGATAGCTAATTTCCCATGCGAATTAGCGCAGTTCCAAATCAGCATTTTTTAAAATGCTTTTCCATTTGTGAAAAATCCAAATCAGTTCAAACTCCTCCCAAACTTTTTGTGGCAGGTGCCAAATATTGTAATGTATTTATTTGGCCAAGTCCGACATTTTACAGAACTCCTTTTGGCAGCTCAAATATTGCATAGCATTTTTTCTGTAAAAAGAAAAGAGCAAAAGAAAGGAAAAAGGGAAAAGAGGCAAACAAGGGAAAAGAAACAACCCTCCCCCTCCACTGGGCCACGGCCCACCTGGCCACCAGCCAGGCTGGCCCACTCCCTACACCCCCTGGCCTATAACCCCAACCCCCCCCAACCGAACCCTAGAAGCAACCCCTACTCCCCCACAATCTCCACCCCCTCCTTCCAGCGCCGTCACAGGAGAGAGCGCTCGATCCCCACCTCCACTTCCCCCACTCCCCATGATCCCCTCCTTCCTCTCGTTCCCTCCTGAACCGGATCAGGACCGAGCGGACTGCCCGGACCCCATCATCACCGCCCGAACCTGCCGTCGCTCCGAGCCCCCTCGCCGGCGCCACCTTGCCCCGTCTCATGACCCCGAAGCCGCCGGATCGAACCGCGCCCCGCCGCCTGGACTCCGCCGCCCCAAGTCGCCGCCACCCGACGCCGGCGCCCTCGACATCACTACCCCGTCTGCATCCCCGAGCCACTGCCGCCCCCTACGCTCCGTTGTGAGCCCCTCGCCGATTCCCCCTCCTCTCCCCTCGTCTCTGTCATCGTAGGTGGTCGCGCGTGCCATTGGCCACCATGGCCGCGCTCCGGCCGTCCCCCATCCGCGCGCTGGCCTCACCTTCTCCGACTGCGGCCACCACCCTCACGCCGCTCCCCGCCTCGCTCGCCTGGCATGCATGCACCGCCGCGCCGCCCGCTGCACCCCCCTTGCCGCGCGCTCCTGCTCCCCGCCGCTGGCAGCCACGCTCGCCGTTGGCCTCTGCCTCCGCAGCTCACCCCGCACGGCCTCGCTCGCCTGACGCCGGCTCGCCTGCCGATGCCTGCCGCTCCAGGCTCCACCGCTGCCGCCCCGCCTCTACTCCCTGCGGCGCCGCCAGCCTCGACGTGGCCGAGGCCGCCCCTCCAGCCGCTGCCATGGCCCGTGGCCGGTGCCCCTGGTGACCTCGGGCGCGGGTGCATGTACCTGTGTGCCCGGTAAACCGCCCGCTCCAGTGGCCGGTTGTGCCACTGCCAGCGGGGCCCATGCCCTTGTGTTGTTAAAAAAAGAAGGTTTAAAAAAATATAATTAATTAATTAATTAGGTTTAACTAAACTAATTACTAGTTAGTCTAATTAATCATCTAATTAATTGGTGTGTGTATAACAGGGGGCCCCACCCCCTGTTGACCAGTCAAACATTGACTGGTCAACTGGGACCCCCTGGCCCACCTATTAGTCTCTGGTACTTTTCTGCGTACATAGAGCCGGGTGCACCTAGCATTTAGTCTTTATTTTCAAATTAATAATAAATCCAAAAAATGTTTAAAACTTTGAAAAATCATAGAAATTAATCCGTAACTCGGATGGAAATGTTTTCTACATGAAAGTTGCTCAGAATGACGAGACAAACCCGAATACGGTGCCCGTTCATCGGCCTCACATCCCTAGCATAGCAAACATCAAACTTTTCTCCTCTGGTTCGTTTGTCCGAAAATGCCAAACTTCGGGAAAGCATTCCCAGATGTTACCACCTTCGCCGGTAGCGTGTAGCACCGCGTTAGAACATGTCCAGCTCTGCCTGTTGTCCTGTTATGCTTTTGCTTGCTATGTATTTACTGTTTCTCCCCCTCTTCTCTTCGGTAGACCCCGTGATGGCTGCTGATGCCACTGTGATCGACTACGTCACTGACGACCCCTCCTTCTCGTCCGAGCAACCAGGCAAGCCCCCCCTTTGATCATTCCGATATCGCCCATTCCATTCTCTCATGCTGGCATTAGATTTTGCTACTGTTATTGTTTGCTCCTATTTTGATGCATAGCCTGCTTTTGTAACCTGCTCATTGTACCTTACCTGCTTATCCTAAACTGCTTAGTATAGGTTGGTTAGTGATCCATCAGTGACCCCCACCTTGTCCTTGTTGCCCCTGCTTCATCATCGAAGACCAGGCCCCGGCACTGCACGTCACTTTCCCCTTAGTTGCTCGACACTACTGGGTTACTATCGAGTGCCGAGGGTGAGACCTCATCAGCACTTCTGATGTTAACCCTGTAGTGTAGCTATTCGGTCGTGGTCATCGTGGGTGATTCCGCCTTAACCACTTCCGATACGACTCTGTCGTGCAACCCCTCAAGTGTGAACCTCGAGGGTGGATCCTCTTATGTTCACCTTGATGATTACATCGAGTGGAATTCACCGGGGGTGATTCCTCGGGTTTTCCCCTTGATGTTTGGACACACGGATACTTGGACTTTACAACTGTTACTTGGAAAGGAGGGTGACCTTGAGGGGTACCTGCGAGTGTTGTGGAGACGGGTTGACCTGGAGGGTGCCCGCGAGATAATTACAAGGCGTGGCCGGGCATTCCTAGCCCTTGCCACAAGTCCTCGAGACGGGGCAACGGGGTCACATCTTTCGTGAGTCTCTGCTTGTTACCGCGCGTTCCTAATCCACTACGATTTGGATATTTGATCCGAGGGGCCTCTGGCCTGATAGCACTAACCATCACGTGGGCATAGTATGGGCGTTCCGCGTCGTATACATCAGCCGAAGCTTAATAGACGTCAGCGACTGAGCGGCGCATGCCGGGTTGGACTGCGTAAGCACCTGCCTTTTTGAAGGAGGTAGCTAGGTTTGCTCACCGGCCGCCCATGCAACGTGCAGGAGTTCCTGGGGCGATGGCCCATGACCCCTGGGGCATAGGTTTAGTCCGGCGTGCTGGCCTCTCTATTAAGCCTAGGTCGGGTTGCGGCGTATTGTTTGGCCGAGGCCGGGCATGACCCAGGAAAGTGTGTCCGGCCGGAGTTAATCGAGTGTGGTTGGTAAGTTGGTGCACCCCTGCAGGGAAGAAAACATCTATCGATAGCCTGTCCTAAGGTAACGGACACTTGGAGTTGTATCCCGACCGATACAACTAGAAGTGGATACTTGAGATGAGACATGGATATGAGAAATGGATAGTATGGCTCTGGGATTGCTTTCTCGCATGGAGTCGAGAAAGGATCTCTGGCCGAGGCTGATAACACTACTACTACTTTACTTTATGCTACTCTTATCTCTTCTGATGCTGCAAGATGCTTGGAGCTGCTTGAAGATGCTAGTCTTCGATAGGCTAGGCTTTCCCCTTCTCTTCTGGCATTCTGCAGTTCAGTCCAGATATATAGCCCATTTCATTGATACCGATGCATATGTAGTGTAGATCCTTGCTTGCGAGTACTTTGGATGAGTACTCAGGGTTGCTTTGCTCCCCCTTTTCCCCCTTTCTTCTTCTTTTTGGTTGATGCAACCAGATGTCGGAGCCCGGGAACCAGATGCCACCGCCGATGCTCACTACTACGTGGAGACCGCAGATGACTAGGAGTAGTTAGGAGGCTCCCAGGCAAGAGGCCTTGCCTTTTCGATCGTAGATGCTTTTGTGCTGGCCTTCTTAAGGCAAACTTGTCTAACTTATGTCTGTACTCAAATATTGTTGCTTCCGCTGACTCTTGCGTATTCGAGCTTATGTATTCGAGCCCTCGAGGCCCCTGGCTTGTAATATAAAGCTTGTATTATTTTAATTTGTGTCTAGAGTTGTGTTGTGATATCTTCCTGTGAGTCCTTGATCTTGATCGTACACATTTGCGTGTATGATTAGTGTACAATTGAATCGAGGGCGTCACAAAAGGCATCTCTTCCGCCATGGGGGCAGCCGTCTCTATGGCTAGGGCTTGGCGCCCTGCCGGAGCCAGCCATCCCTCGGCAGGCTCAGGATCTGCGGTAACACCCTTTCCGGCAGCCCCTGGGGGCTCGGCGGGAAAGTACTTGCCGGGGCCTGACTTCCTCCGCTTGTTCTGCTCTGTTGATGGCTCGACGGATGGTTGCGTTAACCGAAGCAAAAAGGTACCTGGTTCCACAGGTAGCTTGAATGCAGCGCGCTTTGACAGGTAGTCAGCAATGTCGTTCTCCGCTCGGGGAACGTGCTCTGCTTGTATACCGTCGAAGCGCTCCTCCAGTTTCCTCACCTCATCTACGTAGGCCTCCATCAACGGACTTTGATAATCCTTGTTAACTTTTCTGTCGACAAGCCGTGAATCACCTCTGACGATGAGCTTTTTCACCCCGAGGTCCGCCGCGATCCTGAGAACGGCAAGCAGCCCCTCGTATTCAGCAGTGTTGTTTGTGGACATCTCCCTGGGAAAGTGCATCTGGATCACATACTTGAGGTGCTCTCCAGTGGGTGCGACAAGCAGCACACCGGCACCGGCGCCTTGCAGCGAGAAAGCCCCATCAAAGTACATGATCCAGTCGCGGCTTGCTTCCTTGCCGGGGAGAGCGGTCTCCTGAATTTCTTCGTTGGGCATTGAGGTCCATTCTGCAATGAACTTTGCCAAGACTCTGCTCTGGATTGTCGAGGTACTTTCAAACTTCAACCCAAAGCTCAACAACTCCAAGGCCCATTCCACAATCCTTCCGGTCACATCTGGGTTGTGCAGTATCCGTTGCAATGGGAGGCGGGTGACGACAGTGATCTCATGGGCTTGGAAGTAATGACACAGCTTCCTTGAGGCCATATGGAGGCTGAAGAGCAATTTCTGCACACCGGAGTACCTAGACCTAGCCCCCTGCAAGAGGGAGCTGACAAAGTAAACCGGGTGCTGCATCATCTTCTTCTTCTGCTCCACTTCACTTGACTGTGTGGGCACCGCCCCGATGGCGTCAGACTCTGCCGGGGGCCTTGCCTTGCCGACACCAGGCCCTGTCGGGGGAATCTCTGACTTGCCGTCCGCCGGACCTGCCGTCGCCACTGCCTCCTCGTCGACTTCCCTCTGTGCCACCAGTGCGGCGCTGACCACTTGATTCGTTGCCGCTAGATACAGTAGCAACGGCTCTTGTGGTTTTGGCGCAACTAGTATCGGCGTAGAGGAAAGGTATCTCTTTAGGTCTTGCAACGCTGCTTCAGCCTCTGGGGTCCACAACATTGGCCCCGCCTTCTTCGGGATCTTGAAAAAAGGAAGGGCGCGCTCAGCGGACTTGGAGATGAATCGGCTCATGGCGGCAATGCAGCCAGTGAGCCGACGCACATCCTTGATTCGCTTGGGCGCCACAATCTGCTCGATGCCTTGATCTTGTCTGGGTTTGCCTCGATCCCGCATTGCGACACAAAGAACCTGAGAAGCTTGCCGGACGGAACGCCGAAGACACACTTCTCAGGGTTCATCTTGAGGTTGATCTTGCGCAGGTTGGCAAACGTCTCTTCCAGGTCTTGTACAAGAGTTGCCTCGCCTTGGTTTTCACCACTATGTCATCCATGTATGCCTCCATATTTCTATGGAGCTGGGGTTCAAAACCAATTTGGACCGCTCTTGCAAACATCGAGCCAGCACTCTTCAACCAGAAAGGCATCCGTAAAAAGCAATACGTACCACATGGGGTGATGAATGATGTCTTCTCTTGTCATGAAGATCTGGTGGTAGCCTGAGTAGGCGTCGACGAGTGACAACAGATCACACCCGGCCATGGAGTCAACAATCTGGTCGATGCGCGGCAACGGGAAGGGGGCCCTAGGGACAAGCTGATAAGCACATTCCATATATATAATTTTGGCATACAAATATAACATTTGTTGTGATCTGACCATTAATTCTTGCTGTGAACTGTTGCATATTCGCAGGAAAATCATAGAAAAGGATTGTTGACTAGTCATTTGTTTCTTTTGCAGAAAAGTGCACAAAGGCACTATAAATTTCCAAGATCTGGACTAGGTGGCTAAGAGAACTAGTCAATTGCAAAGAAGAGAATGAAGAATGGACTTGTGTGTGATGATAAGAAGTAACCAGAGGGGCTACCTAAAGAAGAGAGGGATCTACATGAGCTAAAAGAAGAGAAGAGAAGGGCCAAAGTGCAATATGGGCAGATCTGATCGAGAGGGGTCAAAATACCTAGGGTGGCCTTCGATCCCCTTCAAGCCTGGCACACATCTCTCTCCCTCATCCCTCCTTCTCCACATCCGGCCGCCGCCGTGGCCAGGCTGGCGTGGCGGCGCGCCATCCATCACCAGCACCACCGCACCCTAGCGCGCCACCAACACCTCCACCAACACCCCTACGCCTCCATCCACCACTTCGGGACTCCGGATGTCACCGCGTCACATTTCCCTGAAGGGACAGACACAGGAACGAAGTGAATCACATGCCGGCCAGTCTAAGAGTTCCGGAGCAGTGGTGCTGGGCTAGCAGGACTTCGGTAAACCGGGTTGTAGCGGACTACCATGGCTCGGTGGAAGCACTAGACTACATTTCCCCATAAGAGAGGCTACCAAGGATAGACAACTAGGTTGTCGGATCCCACACATAGCAATACACGTTACACGTACGCATAACATGCAAGTATGTGTGGTACAACATGGCATCACAACATAATGCAAACTCATATAGATAAAGGCCCAGAAGATCCACGTAGCATTAAGTACAAACGGGGGTCACATGACCCATCATTCAGAGCATACAAGCAACGGAAGCATTACATGTCTGGGTACAGACAACTACAAAAGAAAAAGGCTGAGAAGCCTGACTATCTACAAGACCCTCCCAAGGGTACAAGATCGTAGCTAAGGTAACAAGCTAGTCGTCGAAGTCCAAGCGGAACTACTAGTAAGACCGAAGTCTCCGCTGCAAAAACATAAATAAAGCAACGTGAGTACGAAGGTACTCAGCAAGACTTACATCAGATCCTATCATACATGCATTTGTATCAAGAAGGTAATGTGGGTTTTAGTTGCAGCAAGCCAGCTTTGACTCAGTGGCTATCCTGTTCTACGACTATGAGAAACTTCTTTGAGGTAAGAAAGCGCACACGAGTCCACTTATCACCACATCAATACACTACTATGGATTCATTCCCGTCTCACTACGAGAAGCCATCCATAGCACTCACACTTATCTTGAGCATTTTAGAGTATCCACTTCAAGTTGTCCATGTACCACGTAAGCATCCAAGAAGTCCATAACCGCGGACCCGGCTATTCGAATAGATCATGTTAACCCTGCAGGGGTGTACTTCTTCACACACGCTCAGCAACCTTCAAGCGGAAGCCTGGCGAGGGTGTCGGCCATGACCTGACTAACCACACAAGACTCTAGTCCAGGTTTATCGCCTATTCGGGTTCCATCCGCAAGGAGATCCGGCCGGGGTGTCGCTCACGGCCCCAAACGATTTGAGCAGGGTTCCCAAGCCCACCATCCAGGTGCCACTTGGTACACCGTGCCACATGTGCCTAGTCTGTCCCAAGCCCACCCTGCCGGGTGCCACTCGGTAGAAAAATAGCACTACCTACAAACACCATAAACTAGTTGCAACTCCTGGACAGAGATCAAGTTGGTTAATAAGTCGAGAAGGGTTGAGTTACCGGAACCCAATGTGTGGTAGTAGCTAGTCAATGGACAACATACACAGAACTCGGTGCTTAAGGACGGTTCCAGTGAGACAACCCACCATGTACTCCTACATGGCCTCTCACCGCTACCTTTACCAAATCGTGTTCACACGCTTAACTCTCAGCACCAGAACGTATCATAACACTCCAATCCGTTACCAATGAATCAGACCTGACACAACTCTAAGAAATAGTAGGCATGGCATGGTAGGAACACAACATGGCTCAATCAACTCCTACACATGCTAGTGGGTTTCAACTATTTACTGTGGCAATGACAGGTCATGCAGAGGAATGGGTTCTACTACCGCAGCATAAAGTAGCAGCTGAATTGTTGTTGTCCTAATGCAATAAAAGTGAGCAGGAGCGAGAGAGTGGGATTGTATCGGAATGAACAAGGGGGTTTGCTTGCCTGGTAGATCAACAGAGGGGCACTGCTTCACAGACAGGTACTCTGGAACACTCTCCGGAGCAGGACCTATCCAGAAGGAACGGTGTCGACAATCAATACACAAGCATATGCAACAATATGATGCATGAACATGGCATGAAGATGTGATGTTGTTTGAGCTAATGCAACTAACATTCATTTGGTTGCAGTCCATTTGAACCAAAGATTCAAATGCAACTCCAGGATAAGCTCTTATAAATGCCATTTATGTGTTTTCACATATACAGCAGGTATAAGCTGGTTTTTCATGCATGAAACTGGTACAGATGGATAGATTGAATTTTTCTGATAATTTTTCATATATAATATATTTCAATCTGAGCTACGGTTGAATTTCTATGAATTTTTGAAGTTTATATCATTTTCTGGAATTTCCTGATTTATTTTAAATCCAGAAAATGAATAACTGCGTCATGCTTGCGTCAGCAAGTCAACAGCGCTGACTGGGGTCAAACCTGACGTGTGGGGTCCACACGTCAGTGACACAGTGTTAAACAGGGGGGTTTACTAATCTAATTAAAAGATTAGGGCGCAGGGGCCCACTGTCAGTGTCAGGGTTTAGTTAAATGGTGATTAACCTTAAGCTAATCACCTGGCAGGCCGGGCCCGCATGTCAGGCCGGCGACCTCTTGTCGCGGCGGACTCCGCGCTCCAGGGCATGGGGGCGGCGGCTGAGAGCACCGGGGCGTAGCCCGTGCTCTCCCGCATCTGGTGGGGCAGGTGGGAGGAGCTGGGGAGGCCGGAGCTCGCCGGAGCGGAGCTCGCGGCGGCCAGAGCTCGAGCTCGAGCGGCTGCGGGCTAGAGGGCGCAGAAGACAGGGGAGTAGGGGGGACGACGGCGGGGCTCACAGCGAATCGGCGGGCGTCGTCGGAGAGCTCGGGGAAGGGCTAGAGTCGGCGGGGCGGCGATGGGAATCCACGGCGGCCGGAGACGCAGATGGTGATGGCGACGGCTCCACGGGGCGCTCCGGCTTGCGTGGCTCGGCGGAGGGCTTCAGAGCGAGGAGGCGGAGCTCCTGGGCGTGCCGGAGAGGCGACGGGGGAGGCGGTGGCTACGGCAACGGCGAGCGGCGGCGACGGCAATGCTCGGGCGGGTCAAGAGAGAGAGAGAGCCAGGGGAGGAGGGGAAACGGGAGAGAGTGAGAGAGGCTTGGGGGGTGCGTGGCGACGCACGCGTGATCCAGGCGACGGGGGGAAGAAGCAGGAGGTGGCGGGAGACGTGGCCGCGGCCGGTCGCGTGGCCGCGCGCGCCGGCCGCGTGCCCCTGTCCTTCTGCCGTCACCAGGAGGACGACGGTTGGCGGTTGGGCCAGTGGGCCGCACCGCTGGGCCGGCTGAGGCGCCAGATGGCTGCAGGTAGGCGCCAGGTAAGCTTTTTCCTTTTTGTTTATCTTTTCTATTTTTCTGACATTTGTTTGATTTAATAAAAAATACTAAACGATTTTATTTTCTTATGCCAATTTTTGTATGGGCTAGTGGTATTATTCCAGAGCTCCTCAACAACTAGCATAATTTTTGGACAATATTATATATATAACAATATATATCCAAAGCAAATAATTACTGTATTAATTCCAAATGTCCAAAATAAATATCTATGAGCTCCTAGAAATATTGGTTTGAATTTTAGCTCTGACCAATATTTTCAGAGAGTAACATGAACATTTTCTTGGACCTTTTTGGAGCAATTTTTATCTGGGTCATTTCCAGAAATGATTTCTGAGGGTTTCACAAATCCCCATTTCAAATTTAAATTGAATTTAACATGATGCTCACAAGAAGGCTAGCCTAGGTCATACCAGAACTAGGGATGTGACAACTCGCCCCCACTTGAAAGAATCTCGTCCCGAGATTCAGGGGTCGATGGAAAATAGGTGGAGTACTCCAGTCGAAGACGATCTTCTCGCTCCCAAGTAGCTTCTCTCTCGGAATGATGAGACCACTGAACCTTGAGAAACTTGATGTTCTGACGTCAGGTGACACGCTCTGCTTGATGAAGAATGCGAATAGGGTAGTCTCGATGTGTGAGGTTATCTTGGAGATCAAGCGTTTCGTGGTCCACTCCGCGGATGGGATCCAAGAAGCAACGCCTGAGTTGAGAGACATGGAAGACATCATGGACTCGAGAAAGATGTGGGGGTAGTTCCAACTAGTAGGCAACCTCTCCTCGTTTAGCGAGAATGCGAAAAGGACCAATGTAACGAGGAGCCAACTTGCCCTTCATACCGAAATGATCGGTTTAGAGGAGTAACCCGAAGGTAAGCCTTGTCGCCAACTTCATAAGCCACTTCCTTATGACGACGGTCATACTGGCTCTTTTGACGAGACTGGGCTGTTTTCAAATTCTCACGAATGATGCGAACTTGCTCTTCTGCTTCCTGGATCATGTCCGGTCCAAAGAATTGTCTTTCACCGGTTTCTGACCAGTTCAAAGGTGTTCGACATCTTCGTCCATACAGAATCTTGAAAGGAGCTTTCTTGAGACTGGATTGATAGCTATTGTTATAAGCAAACTCGGCGAAAGGTAGGCATTTCTCCCAATCCATACCGAATGAGATAACGCAAGCTCTAAGCATGTCTTTGAGAATTTGGTTGACCCGTTCCACCTGACCACTCGACTGAGGGTGGAAAGCGGTACTGAAGGAAAGATGGGTTCCCATGGCAGTTTGGAAACTCTCCTAGAAATGAGAAGTGAAAAGACTACCACGGTCTGAATTGATCTCTAGTGGGACACCATGAAGTGACACTATTCGAGAAATATATAAGTCAGCGAGCTGACTAGCAGTGATACTCTCCCGAAAAGGTAGGAAGTGAGCCACTTTGGACAGACAATCAATGACTACGAAGATAGCATTATTCCCTTTCTTGGTCCTGGGAAAGCCGGTGATGAAGTCCATACCAACTTTATCCCATTTCCACTCAGGAATGGCTAAAGGCTGAAGGGTGCCAGCAGGCCTTTGATGCTCTGCCTTAACGCGACGACAAACGTCACAGTTAGCTATGAACTCAGCAATTTCTCTCTTCATCCTAGTCCACTAGACCTCTGGCATAGGTCCTGATACATCTTAGTACTACCGGGATGAATCGTGAGAGGGGATTCATGCGCCTCCTTAAGGATCAATTGCCGAAGATGTTGCTTCTTGGGAACTACCAGACGGTTCTCGAAGAGAACAACACCTCGATCATCTATAGAGAAACTACTAGCAATACCCTTGGTAATGTTTCTCTTGATCCGGGTAATCCCCGTATCATGCTTCTGGGCTTCTATGATATGATCCACAAGAGTAGGCTTCGCCACCAAGGTAGAAAGGAATCCTTGAGGAGCAATGTGAAGGTTAAGCTTACAGAATTCCTCATGGAGAAGTGGTTGGCCCTGCTGCAACATAAGATTGTTGCAATAGGACTTACGACTTAGCGCATCAGCCATGACATTGCCCTTGCCTGGGGTGTAGGTAATCCCTAAGTCGTAATCTGAGATCAACTCCAACCAACGTCTTTGCCTAAGGTTCAAATCTGGTTGGGTGAAGATATACTTGAGACTCTGGTGATCGGTGTAAATCTCGCAACGTTTACCAAGAAGGTAATGTCGCCATGTCTTAAGTGCATAGACTACGGCTGCAAGCTCTAGATCATGTGTAGGATAATTTTCCTCATGTGGATGCAACTGTCGAGATGCATAGGCAATCACATGACGATCCTGCATAAGAATGCAACCTAGTCCCTGTCGTGAGGCGTCGCAGTAGATAACAAAGTCCTTAGTGAAATCCGATGGCACCAGTATGGGAGCAGAAGTCGGGCGTCTTTTCAGTTCCTGAAAACTGTACTCACACTGTGGGGACCACTCAAACTTTTTATCTTTCTTGAGAAGTTTCATGAGAGGTTTGGCCACTTTGGAAAAGTTCTCAACAAAGCGGCGACAATAACTGGCTAGACCAAGGAAACTCCTAACTTGCTTAACCGTTTCAGGTGGAGTCCAATCAAGAACGGCCTGAAATCTCTCGGGATTGACAGCAATGCCCTTACCAGAGATCACATGGCCCAGATAGGTCACTTTTGGCAACCAAAATTCGCACTTGGAGAACTTGGCATAATGGTGGTGCTCTCTGAGTTTTTCTAACACAAGTCTAAGATGTTCGGCATGCTCTTCCTCGTTCTTCAAGTAAATAAGGATATCATCGAGGTAAACCACGACGAACTTATCTAAGTACTCCATGAAGATCGAGTTCATCAATCGGGAGAATGTAGCTGGAGCATTGGTTAGACCGAAAGACATGATGGTGTACTCGTACTGGCCATAACGAGTGGCGAAAGCCGTCTTGGGAATGTCCCCGTTTCTAATCTTGATTTGATGGTAGCCTAATGTCAAATCCATCTTGGAAAAGACTGAGGATCCAGCGAGCTGATCATACAGGTCGTTGATCCTGGGGAGCGGATACTTGTTCTTTATCATGACCAAATTAACGGGACGATAATCTACAACCATCCGGTCCGTACCATCATTCTTCTTGACGAAGAGGACGGGGCAAGCCCAGGGAGAAGAACTAGGACGGATGAAACCCTTTTGCAAGGACTCATCAAGTTGTTTCTTAAGCTCATCTAGTTCTAAGGGTGCCATCTTGTAAGGTCTCCTAGAAATTGGGGCGGTTCCTGGGATAAGATCTATGACAAACTCTACATCTCTGTTAGGTGGAATACCTGGCAGTTCCTCTGGAAAGACATCCGGAAAGTCACGGACTACCGGGATATCTTCAAGGTCTGGAAGAGGGCTGGCATTAAGAGAATAGAGTTGTCGCTTTGCAACTCTAGTGGAGACAGTGACTATCTTGCCAGATGGATGTGTAAGTTGAACAGACCTGGTGTAACAATCAATCTTGGCATAATGAGATTTCATCCAGTCCATACCCAAGATGATGTTAATATCTGTAGACTTGAGGGCTATAAGTGATGCAAGGAATACAAGTCTGTCGACAAGGATTTCATTACCATGGCTTACACTAGAGGTTTGCCATTTGGATCCAGGAGTTCGAATGACTAGTGGAGAGGGCATATCATAAAAGGATATGTTGTGCAAGCTGGCATAGCTTTCAGAAATGAAGGAGTGAGATGCTCCGGTATCGAAAAGAACCGAAGCTGGATGGCAATTGACAAGGAGTGTACCAAGAACGACATCCGGATCATCATGAGCGTCTTTAGCTGAGACGTGATGCACACGTCCACGTTCAGTGGGAGCTGGCTTGACACTGATCATCTTGCGTGATGGCTTACCACTGCCAACAGACTTCTCAGGCAGGGGTGGGGCATAGTTGGTTTGAGAGCAGTCACGTGCATAGTGTCCTGGCTCTCCGCATGTGAAGCAAGTCCCTGAAGTTGGACGTGGACCCGCATTGACAGGCGGTCTACCAACAGGCTTGGGTGGAGCATACTACTAAACTGGGTGAGGCGCCACATAAGATGGCCTCGGTGAATATCCGGGTGGAAGAGCGGAGTTCAGAACCCAAATCCGGCGCTTATGAGAACTAGCCAGAGGAAGAAACCAAATCACGGGTGTTCTTACGAGACTCCTCGTAGGTGAGCTGAGCTGTCTCCGCATTAATGGCCTTGTTCACAAGAGCCTGGAATGTATTGCAATGGTGCAGGTGGAGATCATGACGCAACTTGGGGTTGAGACCCTTCCGGAACCTAGCCTGCTTCTTAGCGTCCGTGGACACTTCTTCTGTAGCATAGCGGGCGAGGTTCTCAAACTCTCTACTGTAAGCATCAACAGCCATCTTACCCTGGGTGAAACTACAGAACTCTTCTCTCTTGCGGTCAATGAGAGCCTGAGGAATGTGATGCTCGCGAAAAGCCTCAGTGAAATCTCTCCAGGTCGGTATCTGGCCAGCTGGAAGCATAGCGTCATAGTTCTGCCACCAAAGTCTAGCAGGACCTTCCAGGTGATATGCAGCATAGGTGACCTTGTCACCTTCAGCTACGTTCGCAGAATGCAGCTTGTGTGTGATACTACGGAGCCAGTCATCTGCATCGAGTGGTTCAATGGAATGATGGAAGGTAGGTGGTTTCAAACCAATGAAATCATAGATGGTCGCTGACTCTTTGCACTGAGGTGCGGTGTTCTCCTCGATACGTGCTAACAAGCGGTTAGACTCATGCTTGTTCCTCTCCATCTCTAACATAAACTCTGACAACGAAGGCTGGTCGGGAGGATCCCCCTCATCCCTACCACCTCCGTGGTTCAGGCAACGAGCAACAGAACTTTGGTTAATTGACGACATCCTGAGAAGCGGAACCAAGGACGAGGTCAACAACAACTATAGGATGCAACATGTAGCACAAGGAAATTTAGTATCTCTCAAACTCCTAGGACAATTCCGGCAGCATAACGGCAGTAAAATGCTCAAAATGAGACATTCTGCAAAAGACGGGGTAGCACCATACTCAACATCATCACTCAAGGTTCTGAGATATTACTAAACAGGCTACACCGGAGGTACTCGAACTGGGATATGACTCTGATCAACCAATCCTAAGAGACTACAGAGTAGTAACACGTGATCCTGATAGACAGAAGAGGAAGCCTAGTTCCTTAACCCCGTAGGAAAGATAGGATGACTCAGATCAGAAGGCATGAGGTAAAAGAAGTAAAAAGAGCCTTACGTTCCCTTCCACAATCAATTCCCTTACATAACTAAAGAATTTCTAGACTCAACTTCGACCAGGTTGGCTTGGAAATCCTACAGGCAGTCAGGCTCTGATACCAAAGCTGTCGGGACCCCGATTCTAAGTCACACCGATCTAGCATGTAACACCTCATATCACTTTGCGGCCTCACGCACGGTATTCCCACGGGTGTCGCCTTACCATGGCCCGGGACCGTTTGTGCCTTTTGGCTCACGTATATGATAGTGTCGCTAGCATCCATATGACAGAGAACCCGGGCCGACATGACTAGTCGTGAACCCAAAGTGGCACTAACTTATGGGGACAGGCATACATGAAACAACATCGAGCATGCCGGTCAGCAGCGTGTGAATCCGGGCTGTAGCAACTGGGCTAACAGGACTCCGGGAACCCGGGCTGTAGCAGGCTAGGCAGGACTCCGGATGTCACCGCGTGACATTTCCCCGAAGGGACAGACACAGGAACGAAGTGAATCACATGCCGGCCAGTCTAAGTGTTCCGGAGCAGTAGTGCTGGGCTAGCAGGACTCCGGTAAACCGGGCTGTAGCGGACTACCATGGCTCGGTGGAAGCACTAGACTACATTTCCCCATAAGAGAGGCTACCAAGGATAGACAACTAGGTTGTCGGATCCCACACATAGCAATACACGTCACACGTACGCATAACATGCAAGTATGTGCTGTACAACATGGCATCACAACATAACGCAAACTCATATAGATAAAGGCCCAGAAGAGCCACATAGCATTAAGTACAAATAGGGGTCACATGACCCATCATTCAAAGCATACAAGCAACGGAAGCATTACATGTCTGAGTACAGACAACTACAAAAGAAAAAGGCTGAGAAGCCTGACTATCTACAAGACCCTCCCAAGGGTACAAGATCATAGCTGAGGTAACAAGCTAGTCGTCGAAGTCCAAGCGGAACTACTAGTAAGACCAAAGTCTCCGCTGCAAAAACATAAATAAAGCAACGTGAGTACGAAGGTACTCAGCAAGACTTACATCAGATCCTATCATACATGCATTTGTATCAAGAAGGTAATGTGGGGTTTAGTTGCAGCAAGCCAGCTTTGACTCAGTGGCTATCCTGTTCTACGACTACGAGAAACTTCTTTGAGGTAAGAAAGAGCATCCGAGTCCACTAATCACCACATCAATACACTACTATGGATTCATTCCCATCTCACTACGAGAAGCCATCCATAGCACTCACACTTATCTTGAGCATTTTAGAGTATCCACTTCAAGTTGTCTATGTACCACGTAAGCATCCAAGAAGTCCATAACCGCGGACCCGGCTATTCGAATAGATCATGTTAACCCTCCAGGGGTGTACTTCTTCACACACGCTCTCGCCACTTACCGCCATGTACACGTCATGTATCTCGGCAACCTTCAAGTGGAAGCCTGGCAAGGGTGTCGGCCACGACCTGACTAACCACACAAGACTCTAGTCCAGGTTTATCGCCTATTCGGGTTCCATCCGCAAGGAGATCCGGCCGGGGTGTCGCTCACGGCCCCAAACGATGTGAGCAGGGTTCCCAAGCCCACCATCCGGGTGCCACTTGGTACACCGTGCCACCTGTGCCTAGTCTGTCCCAAGCCCACCCTGCCGGGTGCCACTCGGTAGAAAAATAGCACTACCTACAAACACCAGAAACTAGTTGCAACTCCTGGACGGAGATCAAGTTGGTTAATAAGTCGAGAGGGGTCGAGTTACCGGAACCCAATGTGTGGTAGTAGCTAGTCAATGGACAACATACACAGAACTCAGTGCTTAAGGACGGTTCCAGTGAGACAACCCACCATGTACTCCTACATGGCCTCTCACCGCTATCTTTACCAAATCGTGTTCACACACTTAAATCTCAGCATCAGAACATATCATAACACTCCAATCCATTCCCAATGAATCAGACCTGACACAACTCTAAGCAATAGCAGGCATGGCATGGTAGGAACACAACATGGCTCAATCAACTCCTACACATGCTAGTGGGTTTCAACTATTTACTGTGGCAATGACAGGTCATGCAGAGGAATGGGTTCAACTACCGCAGCATAAAGTAGCAGTTGAATCGTTGTTGTCCTAATGCAATAAAAGAGAGCAGGAGCGAGAGAGTGGGATTGTATTGGAATGAACAAGGGGGTTTGCTTGCCTGGTAGATCAACAGAGGGGCACTGCTCACTGGACAGGTACTCTGGAACACTCTCCGGAGCAGGACCTATCGAGAAGGAACGGTGTCGACAATCAATACCCAAGCATATGCAACAATATGATGCATGAACATGGCATGAAGATGTGATGTTGTTTGAGCTAATGCAACTAACATTCATTTGGTTGAAGTCCATTTGAACCAAAGATTCAAATGCAACTCCAAGATAAGCTCTTATAAATGCCATTTATGTGTTTTCACATATACAGCAGGTATAACTTGGTTTTCATGCATGAAACTAGTACAGATGGACAGATTGAATTTTTCTGATAATTTTTCATATATAATTTATTTCAATCTGAGCTACGGTTGAATTTCTATGAATTGTTGAAGTTTATATCATTTTCTGGAATTTCCTGATTTAATTTAAATCCAGAAAATGAATAACTGCGTCATGCTTGCGTCAGCAAGTCAACAGCGCTGACTGGGGTCAAACCTGACGTGTGGGGTCCACACGTCAGTGACACAGTGTTAAACAGGGGGTTTACTAATCTAATTAAAAGATTAGGGCGCGGGGGCCCACTGTCAGTGTCAGGGTTTAGTTAAATGGTGATTAGCCTTAAGCTAATCACCTGGCAGGCCGGGCCCGCATGTCAGGCCGGCGAGGTCATCGCCGGCGACCTCTGGTCGCGGCGGACTCCGCGCTGCTGGGCACGGGGGCGGCAGCTGAGAGCACCGGGGCGTAGCCCGTGCTCTCCCGCATCTGGTGGGGCAGGTGGGAGGAGCTGGGGAGGCCGGAGCTCGCCGGAGCGGAGCTCGCGGTGGCGGCCGAAGCTCGGGCTCGAGCGGCTGCGGGCTAGAGAGCGCAGAAGACAGGGGAGTAGGGGGGGGACGACGGCGGGGCTCACAGCGAATCGGCGGGCATCATCGGAGAGCTCGGGGAAGGGCTAGAGTCGGCGGGGCGGCCATGCGGATCCACGGCGGCCGGAGACGAAGATGGCGATGGCGACGGCTCCACGGGGCGCTCCGGCTTGCGTGGCTCGGCGGAGGGCTTCAGAGCGAGGAGGCGGAGCTCCTGGGCGTGTCGGAGAGGCGAGGGGGGAGGCGGTGGCTACGGCAACGGCGAGCGGCGGCGACGGCAGCGCTCGGGCGGGTCGAGAGAGAGAGAACCAGGGGAGGAGGGGAAACGGGAGAGAGTGAAAGAGGCTTGGGGGTGCGTGGCGACGCACGCGTGATCCAGGCGACAAGGGGGAAGAAGCAGGAGGTGGCGGGAGACGTGGCCGCGGCCGGTCGCGTGGCCGCGCGCGCCGGCGCGTGCCCCTGTCCTTCTGTCGTCGCCAGGAGGACGACGGTTGGCGATTGGGCCAGTGGGCCGCACCGCTGGGCCGGCTGAGGTGCCAGATGGCTGCAGGTAGGCGCCAGGTAAGCTTTTTCCTTTTTGTTTATCTTTTCTATTTTTCTGACATTTGTTTGATTTAATAAAAAATACTTAACCATTTTATTTTCTTATGCCAATTTTTGTAGGGGCTAGTGGTATTATTCCAGAGCTCCTCAACAATTGGCATAATTTTTGGACAATATTTTATATATATAACCATATATATCCAAAGCAAATAATTACTGCATTAATTCCAAATGTCCAAAATAAATATCTATGAGCTCCTTGAAATATTGGTTTGAATTTTAACTCTGACCAATATTTTCAAAGAGTAACATGAACATTTTCTTGGACCTTTTTGGAGCAATTTTTATCTAGGTCATTTCCAGAAATGATTTCTGAGGGTTTCTCGAATCCCCATTTCAAATTTAAATTGAATTTAAACATGATGCTCACAAGAAGCCTAGCCTAGGTCATACCAGAACTAGGGATGTGACATGCGCCATCCATCCACCACCATCCACAGCGCCGCCTCACCACCTCGCGCCGCCGCCCATCCATCTCCCTGCTGCTCCTCCACCTTTCTTCTTCTCCTAACCTTGCTGCTGCTCTTCTACTTCTTCTTCCCGCATCCCCGTTGTCCTGCTCCTTCTCTGAACCTACTGCTGCTATTGCACTTTGCTACTCCCCACGTCCCTACTGCTGTATCTCTGCTCCTCTCCCCAGCGCCTCCATACTGCTGCTACTACTCCTTTCCTTTGTTGTTGTCCCATCTCTCCTTGCGCCCCTGCTGCTTCTTCTTCCCCAAACCTTGTTGCTGCTTCTCTCTGTACTTGTGCTGCTGATCTGCTGCTACTTTTCTTGCGCTCATGCTGCTGCTCCTAATCTGAACCATAAACTGCTGCTCTCTTTCTCTTTTTCCCTCTATATTCTCTGAATTTCTGTAATAGGAGATGTATAATGCCTTGTAATGTTCAAATTCTTAGAATGCTTGCAATCCGTGAATGGTTCAGTTTCGTACTTACAAATATTGTATCACATATTTTGTGTTCTCCCTAGTTGAATTGTTCTTGCTGTGTATCTGTGGTCTTTCTGTCACCTTATATGTGTATCCAACCTTGTGAATTTGTTCCATTTTGTAGTCTATGCGTTAACTCAAGTACCTGTGATAAAAAAATATGTGTGAGCCGTGATGTGAAACATTTATATTCAGCCATACAACCTTGTTTCTTCCCCCTGTTAAATGTTAGATAGTTATATATATGTTCATCTCTTTTCAATTCCCTAGCCGTTGATGTATGCTTGAGTTAGCATTTTATTTCTCAACTAAAAAAAAAACACCAAAAAATACATCGAGTAAAATCTGAATCTACCTTTGCTTATCTGCATTTTCTTTGGCGACAATCATTGATAGTTTAGGTTTTATTTCTGCATTCATAAGCTGAATTGTGTTACCTAGCTTTATCCATGCACGATCATTGACTTGCCTAGTCCCTGAGGAGGACACGACACTCGCAGTTCGGGCGTAAAAACCCCACTGTACTTTCAATTGATCACAAACCTTATTGATATCTATGTAGTCAAAACACAGCCTCCACTTCCCATTTGCTTTGCACACCACCACCGGATTGGCCAACCACGTCGGATGGAGCACTCCTCTCACCAAACCTGCCGCTTCCAACTTCCTGATCTCCTCCGTGATGAACTCCTGCCTTTCCAGAGCCTGCTTCCTGACCTTCTGCTTGACGGGCCGCGCATGAGGACAGACAGCTAGGTGGTGCTCAATCACCTCCCTGGGAACACCAGGGATGTCGGATGCTTGCCATCCAAATGCGTCGACATTCGCCCGCAGGAAGGTGACGAGCGCGCCTTCCTATTTGCTGTCGAGGGTGGAGCTTATGGTGAAAGCCCCCCCCCATGCCATCCTCCCTAACGGACACCTTCTTGGTCTGCGGTGGCTCAGCTCTGGATTTCTTGCTCTTGCTGGTGGAGCTCTCTGGCACATCCTCGATGGTAGCACAACACTCCGAAGAGGTGCGCTTGCCGGAGTGGGTGCGAGAGGTCTTGCCGAGCTTCTTCTTCTCCCCCGGTGCTTCTGCGGCAGGAGCAAGTGCCTTGGCGGCGGCTGCTGCAACTGCTTCCCGGTAGAGTTGGTCGGTGCAAATCAGCGCGTCCTTCTTGTCGGAGGGGACGGAGATGATGGTCAACGGCCCGGGCATCTTCAGCATGTTGTAGGCGTAGTGCGCCGCCGCCATGAACTTGGCTAGTGCCGGGCGGCCAAGGATCCCGTTGTAGGGCAAGGGGATCTCGGCCACATCGAAGATGATTCTCTCCGTCCTGTAGTTCAACTCTCCTCCAAACGTCACGGGCAGTGTGACCTTCCCCTTTGGCTGACTCCTCCCCGGATTGACCCCTTGAAACGTGCCCGTTTCCTCGAGGTCTCCATCAGGAATTTGCAGCCTTTTGATCACGATGGGCGAGATCAAGTTCAGGCCAGCCCCGCCGTCGACCAACATCTTGTTCACCTTGAGGTTGCGTATCATTAGCGAGACCAACAACGGCAAACACCCGACCGTGGTTGTGCAGTCAGGGTGGTCCTCGGCGTCAAAGATGAGGGGCGTGCTGGACCACTTCAGCGGCTTCTGAGCGTCGAGCGACGGCTCTGCTGCTGTAATCTCACGCGCCCACTGCTTGACCTGGCGATGAGAAGTATGCAGCGAGGCGCCACCATCGACGCACATGGCCTCCGTAGCCTTCTGGAACTCTTGCTCGCCGGACTCGTCGTCCTCGTCACGATCATCGTCTTCTTGCTTCTTGTCACGGCCCCGGGCGGGCCTCTCTTGCTGGTTGTCCTTGCCACGGCGGCCTCCTTGGCCACCATGCTTCTTGCCAGATCCCTCGGCACCATCCTGGCCCTTCTGCTTGTCCCGCCTCTTGTACTCAGCTTTTTGCTTCTCAGCAAGCAGCTCGACTTGTCGGCAGTTCTGGAGGTCGTGGCCCTTGGTGCGGTGGATCTTGCAATACTGCTTGTCGGAGCCTCCTGGCTTGTCGGCAGCCGCCAAAGCCTGGCAGGCGGCACACCCGGCAATCTCCTTGCCGGGGTCGTCTGCCTTGGCCTTCTTGGCAGCGCCGGTGCTGTCAGATCCCTCGACGGCAAGCACGGTCTTGCCCTTGCGTTTCCTGTTGCTACGCCGGCCCTTCTTCGTCGGGGCGGCGGTGTCTTCATCAGAAGAGTCGGTTTCCGCGTCGGCGTCCTCGCCGGGGTACTTCCTTCCCTCTTCAGCCCGGGCGCACCTATCGGCCAGAACATAAAGTTCGACCACATCCTTAACCTTGTTCATCGCTAGCTCTTCGCGCATCTTGCGGTTGCGCACGTTCTGATGGAACGCGCTGATCCCGGCGGCAGGATGAACATCGGGGATGTTGTACTGCACCCGGCTGAACCTCTGGATGTACTTGCGTAGGGTTTCCCCTTAAACGTGCGGTGGGACGGCCACTGGAACAGCCGCAGCTCATGGGTAAAAGCTGGGCAACCCACCTCGTAAGGTAGGCCGCCGGAGCTCCCCGGTGCTGGGTGGTCCATAGTGGGTCCCGCCCGCTTGTCCGACTGGTGGCGCGTATCGCGCCGGCGCTCGATAGTGGTTCGAGCATTTTCGTGGGCTCGTTCTCGAAGAACTTGGCGTTGGTCGCGGTGGGTCCGTGGGTCGGACAAAGCTATGGAAACATTATCACAAGCGTCATCGCGACGGACCGGCACCCGCGGTGGCTGGCGTGGAGGAGAAGAGTGCACCGTGGCCGCCGCACCCCCGGCCCCTCCACCGCTGGCATGTGGTGGTTTGACGGTGTGCCGGCCCGAAGGCCCCGCCGGTCGCGGATCATCTTTATTGGCGATGGAGACGAGGCTCCGGATGGTGGCTCTCCACTCGTCGAGCTTCTCCGCAGCAGGAGGGAAGTCGAGGAGCAGCTGCGCGCGTGCCAAAGCTTCCACTGGCGTGGGCGGCGGTGACAGCTACGTGGACCGTGGCACGCTTCGACTTCTAACTACGTTAGAAGGAGCTCTACCACGGCCCAGCGGCTGCGTGCCATTTTCGCCAGCACTTCGGCGAGCATGCTGGACTCCTTCGTCCCACGGACGATGCACAGGGCTCTTCCCACGGCGGTGCCCGGGGTCTCCAGCGTGGTGGCGCTGCTCGTCGCGCGCACCCTGGGAAGAGCGCTGAAAGTGCAACTATCCCTAGGTGGTTTTGGTAATTCCTAACAACATATAGCTCAATGGTTGGCATGGCATGGATTAGAAAGTGGACCCTTCAAAATGCTAAGGACGAAAGATTGGCTCAAGCTCAAAGCACAAGACTCTACATTTTCTATTTTAGTGATCCAAGATCACATTGAGTCTATAGGAAAAGCCAATACTATTAAGAAGGGATGAGGTGTTGCTTAATGAGGAGCTTGCTCAAAATGCTTAGTGATATGCTCCAAAACCCTCCACTACTTTCTCATATCCACATATGTCCTAAACCAAAAAGTCCAACTCGGCCCCACCGAAGTTTCACATCCGGAGCCACCGAGTTCAGTTGACACAGCCACTGCCAGAAACCCTAATTAATTTTGTCTCACCGATAGGGATCTCGGTCTCACCGAGATGGGGTTGCAAACTCTCTGTTTCCCTTCATAACGTTTCGGTCAAACCGAGATGAGCGATCGGTCCCACTGAGATTGCAATGCAAACTCTCTGTTTCCTTTTCGTAACGTTTCGGTCCAACCGAGATGAGCGAATCGGTCCCACCGAGTTTGCCTGACCAACTCTCTGTTTGGCTATTACCAAAATCGGTCTCACCGAGTTTGTGTAATCGGTCTCACCGAGATTACATTATGCCCTAACCCTAATGACATCGGTCCCACCGAGTTGATATGTCGGTCCCACCGAGAATCCTAACGTTCACATTTTGAACTAAACCGGTCTGACCGAGTTTAATGATTCGGTCCCACCGAGTTTGGTGATTTGTGTGTAACGGTTAGATTTTGTGTGGAGGCTATATATACCCCTCCACCCACTCTTCTTGCGTGGGGAGAGCCATCAGAACATGCCTACACTTCCAATACATATTTTCTGAGAGAGAACCACCTACACTTGTGTTGAGGTCAAGATATTCCATTCCAACCACATAAATCTTGATCTCTAGCCTTCCCCAAGTTGCTTTCCACTCAAATCTTCTTTCTACCAAATCCAATCCTATGAGAGAGAGTTGAGTGTTGGGGAGACTATCATTTGAAGCACAAGAGCAAGGAGTTCATCATCAACACACCATTTGTTACTTCTTGGAGAGTGGTGTCTCCTAGATTGGCTAGGTGTCAGTAGGGAGCCTCCGACTAGATTGTGGAGTTGAACCAAGGAGTTTGTAAGGGCAAGGAGATCGCCTACTTCATGAAGATCTACCCTAGTGATGCAAGTCCTTCGTGGGCGACGGCCATGGTGGGATAGACAACGTTTCTTCTTCGTGGACCCTTCGTGGGTGGAGCCGTCCGTGGACTTGCGCAACCGTTACCCTTCGTGGGTTGAAGTCTCCATCAACGTGGATGTACGATAGCACCACCTATCGGAACCACGGATAAAAAATCTCCGTGTCAACATTGCGTTTGCTCCCTCAAACTCATCCCTTTACCTTCATATGCAATTGTTTTACATTCCGCTGCTATACTCTTAGAATTGCATGTGTAGGTTGATTGCTTGATTTGTGCTAAGTTGCTAAAATCTGCCAAGAACTAAAATTGGGAAAGGGCTAGATTTTTATTTGATCAAGTAGTCTAATCACCCCCCTCTAGCCATACTTCCGATCCTACAAGTGGTATCAGAGCTTTGGTCTCCATTTGCTTTGATTTTCATAGCTTTTGGTGGTCATAGCCTTGGTTTCACAACCTAGGAGAGTATGGTGTCTAGCAAGGGAAATTACCACCGTAGAGGTCCTTACTTTGATGGCACTAATTTTGCTAGTTGGAAGCATAAGATGAAAATGCATATTCTTGGACATAACCCCGTCGTTTGGGCTATTGTGTGTA
Source organism: Triticum aestivum (assembly GCF_018294505.1). Classification (NCBI taxonomy): domain Eukaryota; kingdom Viridiplantae; phylum Streptophyta; class Magnoliopsida; order Poales; family Poaceae; genus Triticum; species Triticum aestivum. Next base: position 327,803,579 of record NC_057802.1, on the reverse strand, counting down.
TTGGCTTGCAAGGTGAATTCTTTGATGGGAGAGAACCGAACCGTGAAGCTACCGCGGAAGAGTTGAAGATGCTACAATACAATGCTCAAGCTTGTGATATTCTCTTCAACGAATTGTGCCCCGAAGAATTCAACAAAATCAGCCATCTTGAGAATGCAAAGTAAATTTGGGATACTTTGATTGATATGGACAAAGGTGCCGACTCCGTCAAGGAATTGAAATTGGATGTGCTTCAAAGTCAACTTGACAAGTTCAAAATGAAGGATGGTGAAGGTGTCACTGAAATGTACTCTAGGCTTGCTCTCATCACAAATGGGATTACCGGCTTAGGAAGTGATGAGATGACCGACAAATTCATCATAAAAAAGATCCTAAGAGCCTTGGATGGAAAGTATGATACCGTGTGCACATTGATCCAAATGATGCCCAATTACAAAGATCTCAAGCCAACAGAAGTCATTGGAAGAATTGTTGCTCATGAGATGTCACTCAAGGATAAAGAAGAGCTTCACAACAAGTCAAGTGGTGCTTACAAAGCCTCATGTGATACTCCCACATCTTCAAGTGAGAAACAAAACTTCAATGAAGAATTGAGCCTAATGGTAAAGAACTTCAACAAGTTCTACAAGAGTAGAAGGAAAGAAAGAAGTTCCAAGTCAAGGTCCTACAATGACAAAAGATCTTCTAGTCGTGAGCGTAATTGCTACAATTGTGGAAGACCCGGACACTGCTCCAATGAGTGTACGACCCCCTACAAAAGAAGAGAAGATTCTCCCAAAATAAGAAGTAGAAGAGAAGAATCACCACCAAGAGAAAGGAGGAGTAGAGATGACCGTTATGAACGAAGACCCTCTCAGAGAAGCAAGGATTCGGAAAGAAAGGAAAAGTCATCAAGGAGCTACACAAAAACAAGACATCAAGCTCATGTTGGTGAATGGGTATCCGGCTCCGACTCCGACAATCACTCCGAAAGAAGTTATCACTCCGACTCCGAATATACTCAAGATGAAGGTGTTGCCGGTCTAGCACTTGTGTCAACCAACTCCTATGACATATTTAACTCACCAAATGAAGGAATTGGAAGATGCTTCATGGCCAAAGGTCCAAAGGTAACACATCCCGAGTATGTTGATTTCAATAGTGATGAAGATGATTTGCTAGGTGATGATGATTTACTTGTTGACAACTCTAGTGATGAAAACTATGATGAAACGTCAATTAATCATGCTAATCAAGATAAAACGAATGATGATGATAAGAAGGAGATTGAGCGTCTAACTCAAGAACTAAACACTCTTAAGTTAGCTCATGAAACTACCTTGGAAAATCATCGAGAACTTTTAAAGACTCATGATAAGCTATGCTTTGAAAAGCTCAACCTTGAGCAAGAGCATGAGTTTTTAAAGGCAATCAATGATGATCTTCGCAAGAAAAGTTCTTCTTACATTGCCAAGCGTTTACTCTTGTCTACTTACATGCCACAAGTTAAATCTAGCAACAAGAACAAGAAAGATTCTTCATCTAGTAGTAACAACAATCATGCTAAATCCAATGTTGATGCTTCTAGTAGTTCTCTTGATTCCACTAATGATTCTCTTAGCCAAGTTACACTTGAGCAAGAAAATAGCTTATTGAAGGGAATCATTGAGAAAGGTGTTTACAAGAGTCTTGCCGGAAGTAAGAAATTTGAGGAAATTGTGCGCAAGCAAGGAAGACACCGGAAGAATCAAGGTGTTGGTTTTGAACGGAAGTTCGATGCCAATGGAGTTGAGTGGGGAGAAGATCAATACCCCAAGACGAAGTTTGTTCCTCAACAAGAGAAGTATGATCCTACTTCTTTCAAAGGAACACAAGCTCAAGATGATCTCCACCACAAGACCACAAGCAAAAAGGCAAGGATAAGCTTCAAGTGGAAATTGATGCATTTGAAGAAGCACCTAAGGCCTTGGTCAAGTGGGTTCCCAAGACTACATCAAGTTCCACTTCATCAAGTACAACTACGACTCCAAGGGTTCCCTTCAAGATGGTGTGGATCCAGAAGAAGAAGAACTAGAGAGTTCTTGAGGGTGACTCCGCCAACATAATTCACTCCTATCATTTTGGCAAGCACAAGTGCAAACAACTTCCATATCTTGCACTAGTTCAAGGAGTCACAAACCCTCTTGTTGGTAAGACAAGGGACAAGGTAACCTAATGACTTCATGGACATCATCTTGTGTATGCGTCACTCTATGTCTATGGATATCCGTGTTTGTTCCTTGTGGGACTAACCTGTGTAGGTATTGAAAGTGCAACTCACTCCAAAGGATTGCTCCAAATGATCTACATCAACATTGAGCATCTACATCTTCAACACCTACATGAAGTCATCATCGACAAAACCCAAGGTTAGTTCATTCCCTTTAGGGGGGATATCACATCTAGGGGGAGCTTTACTCAAATCAATGAGCTAAAGCAACTCTAATGGTGTGAACACAACAATGCTTTATGTAAAAGTGGTAACCCCACTCGTGCTTAAACGATGAGTATGACTTATGATCAAATGTTCTCATTTGACTCCTAAGTCAATATACTCATATATAGATGACCTAGTCATCGCCAAATTGCTTGATAGATGCTAGAGTGTTTGTGCATGCTTTGTCACATATTTCATTTGCCATTTAATTGTGTGAGCATGTTGGATGCATATTTTACTCATTCGAGGACATCCATTTGTTGCTATGATTGTTTGGCTCTTTCTCTTTTGCCAAATGGATGGACAAGAATGCCTAAGAACACCCTCTAGCTATCTATGCTTTTCTTGTCTCAAACTCTATTCATGCTACATCACAAAGTTTGACCAAGTCAGATTCGAACCACTCTGTGTGAGGAGCACTCAGAGATCCCGATTCGTCATAGACTTAAACCTCCAAAACCTCTTTGTGCATCTTGGTCTGACCGATTCATCCTTTTCGGTCCTACCGAGTCACCAAGTTGATCTAGGGTTTTCAATCTCGGTGCAACCGATTAGAACTTTTCGGTCACACCGAGTTGCAGTAACTGCTTGCAGTTTTGCATCTCGGTGCCACCGAGTCGTTCCACTCGGTCACACCGACAGGGTCAGGTTATACCACTAGGTCAAATTTTGGAAATTTCTCCGAACCACTTCGCCCACGCGTAACCTACTCTACCTCTTCTGGTCTCCGGATCGTCCTCTCGTCGCCAGCGACCTCCCGCCGCTGGTCTCCGCCGCCGTCAACGGAAATATTCTCCGCCGTTGCCGCCGTAGCAAGTTCGTCGCCGCACTAGGGTACAGACTTGATCATTGTGCTAATCTTTAACTCCGATTCTTAGCACATTGATTTGCCATGTTTCTTGCCATAATTGAAATCATCTTGTCCAGCGAAAACGTCCTGTAGATTAGTTTTGATTTGAAAATTTAGGGTTAGGTCTCCGCCGAATTCATCTCGGACCGACCGAGTTGTAGAAATCGGTCTCACCGATTTTGGCTTAGGCCAGAGCACACGCATTTTCGGTCCGACCGAAAATTGCAAATCTGTGTGACCGAGTTCGATTCTCTGTGAAACCCTAGCAGTCTCGGTACCACCGAACTGTGACTCGGTCTGACCAAGTTCACTAGTTCAGGTTCCAAAAGCTGCTTCGGTATCACCGATTTTACAAATCGGTAGATCCGAAATGCTTTCTGTGAAGAACTAAAACTAAGTTTTTAAGTCATCTGTTTTGCAAAAACTCCTGTACTTTGTGATGCTCATCTACTCTACCTCATCTATAACCTATTCACAGGGTTTGCTGACACTGTACTTGCAAGATGTCTGACCAAAGTGACAGCCAGAACAAGTCAGAGGAACAGGTTCAGTTAAGTGAGGGCACTAGTCCCTCTAGCAGCTATGATGAAGGCAGCAGGAGCACTCCAAGCAATCTGCCAAAGGCCGCTACCAGAACAAGGAAGCAGAGGACTTCTGACTCTGAAGATGAAGATTATGTGGCTATTGAAGATGAAGCCACTTCTAAGAAGAAAGTGCTGAAGAAAGAGTATGGTTCAGCTGCTGCAACTAAGCCAGGTCTGACAACTAAGATGCCAGCAAGAAGACAGCCCATGTCTAAGCCAAGGAAAGTTGCCACAGGAGAAACAATGGAGGTCACTCTTGAACCCAAGGAAACTAGAGATGGTAAGAAGAGGAAAGAAAGGGTCAAGAAGACCATTGCCAGAGTTATTGGTAAACCTTCAATGATTAGAGATTCTGAAGAAGAGAAAGAGGAAGTGGTTGCAGCACCAGCACCCAAAGATCAAAAGCTTATGGGAGATGCAATTAAGGCAGGGGCTGCTCCATCTAAGCCCAAAACTGCTCCTAAGACTGATGCTCCAGCTCCAAAGCCAAAACCCAAGAGGAGCACCAGGAACATCCCTGCTGAGGAGAAGAACAAGGCCCCAGTGCCTCAAGCTGCTGAAGAAGAACAAGGCCCCAGTGCACCAGGAACATCACTGGAGCTAGAATCGTTCATATTGACTAAGTTGACAAAGCCCTCCATCCCCGTCAACTTAGTTGGCCCACAAGTCATCCTCCCACTATGGTGGGTCCCAGCTAGTAGGGGGGTATTCATTTTTTTGTGCGTAATAAGGAGGCACTTCCTTGCGTGCGAAGATATAGCTGGTGGGTCCGACATGTCAGCGAGGGAAACGTTTTTTTCGCGAAATACAGAGGCCCTTCCGGTGGGTCCCAGCTGTCAGGTGGAGGAATCATTATTTTACGCGTACAGTCCATGGCCGATGGATGTCGTTCGTTGACCACGTTGACCAGGCCGCGCCGAGAGCACCATGGCGGTGGACGACGGCGAGGCCTAGGAAGGGAACGACACGGAGCCGGGGAAGACTCGGCAATGGTTGCCCACGCGGTGGGGAGTACGAGGGTTTACTCGTCTGGCTACCGTCGCCGGAAAATAACAGGAGGTGTGGGTGAGTAGAGGAATGGCGTGGCCAGCAATGAAGTAGGGTGGGGCGGTGCGGCCTGTGCGGCAGCATAGCCGGCCACGGGAGGCGGGAGTAGGCAGTCCCACCGGAGCTGGTTTGGGCGGTTGGAGCAAGAAGATCAGATATTGCAGAAGCAGCACGGCCGTTGGCTTAACATCCAACGGTCACTGCTGCTAGAATCGTTTGTGGACTAAGTTGACAAAGCCAAAGTACACGTCAACCTAGTAGACCCACAAGTCAGCCTCCAAATCTGTCCCAAACAGCATACAACCCGAAATTTCTAGCCAGATTCAAATTAATTTTAAATCTAAATATATCTTAATTTAAATTCAACGAAATTTTACCCGCACAAAAACAATGAAATTTAAAATATCAAAATCCGAAAGAAAACGGTATTTTGGAACTAATTGCCTGTTTGCTGTATTTTTTCATTTTACAGCCCATTTATTATTACTTATAGCCCATTTCTTATTACTTATAGCCCATTTTCTGGGCAAATGCATCCCTCCTCGTCTTGAAAGATTTCCGGCCCAGCAGGGCGTAGAAAAGCAAGTAGGCCTACGTTGGTTATTCTGCAAAAAACAAAATAGCTGGCTACCCATTTTCAGAAAGGAAAAAAACAAACTGGGCCGGTCATGTGCTAAAAATATGAAATAAAAGCCTGGGCTAGATGGGCCACGGGTCCCGCACAACCCAGTTGATACCCTTCTCCGTCCCGAAAAAACAAAATTACTGTGCGCGCTGCTGGGTCCCTACTGTCATCCTCACCATGTACAGTCATCTCCTTATTCCTCTCGGTTGTTGACCATGTTGACAACACTGGAGGGCGGCGCCGCGGCGAGCGAACCAAGGTGGAGGACGATGGTGAGGCCTCGGACGGGAACGAACTGAAGGAAATATACCCTAGAGGCAATAATAAAGTTATTATTTATTTCCTTATATCATGATAAATGTTTATTATTCATGCTAGAATTGTATTAACCGGAAACTTGATACATGTGTGAATACATAGACAAACAGAGTGTCACTAGTATGCCTCTACTTGACTAGCTCATTGATCAAAGATGGTTATGTTTCCTAGCCATAGACATGAGTTGTCATTTGATTAACGGGATCACATCATTAGGAGAATGATGTGATTGACATGACCCATTCCGTTAGCTTAGCACTCGATCATTTAGTATGTTGCTATAGCTTTCTTCATGACTTATACATGTTCCTATGACTATGAGATTATGCAACTCCCGTTTACCGGAGGAACACTTTGTGTGCTACCAAACGTCACAACGTAACTGGGTGATTATAAAGGTGCTCTACAGGTGTCTCCGAAGGTACTTGTTGGGTTGGCGTATTTCGAGATTAGGATTTGTCACTCCGATTGTCGGAGAGGTATCTCTGGGCCCACTCAGTAATACACATCACTATAAGCCTTGCAAGCATTGTGACTAATGAGTTAGTTGCGGGATGATGTATTACGGAACGAGTAAAGAGACTTGCCGGTAACGAGATTGAACTAGGTATCGAGATACCGACGATCGAATCTCGGGCAAGTAACATACCGATGACAAAGGGAACAACGTATGTTGTTATGCGGTCTGACCGATAAAGATCTTCGTAGAATATGTGGGAACTAATATGAGCATCTAGGTTCCGCTATTGGTTATTGACCGGAGAGGTGTCTCGGTCATGTCTACATAGTTCTCGAACCCGTAGGGTCCGCACGCTTAACGTTATGATGACAGTTATATTATGAGTTTATATGTTTTGATGTACCGAAGGTTGTTGGGAGTCCCGGATGTGATCACGGACATGACGAGGAGTCTCGAAATGGGCGAGACATAAAGATTGATATATTGGAAGCCTATGTTTGGACATCGGAAGTGTTCCGGGTGAAATCGGGATTTTTCCGGAGTACCGGGAGGTTACCGGAACCCCCCGGTAACTTAATGGGCCTTAGTGGGCCTAGGTGGAAGAGAGGAGAGGAGGCCAGGGCAGGTCCGCGCGCCTCTCCCCCCCAGCCCGAATAGGACAAGGAGAGGGGGGCGGCGCCCCCCTTCCTTCCTCCCCTCCACCTTTTCCCCCTTCCTCTCCTAGTCCAACATGGAAAGGGGGGGAGTCCTACTCCCGGTAGGAGTAGGACTCCTCCTGGCGCGCCTCTCCTCCTTGGCCGGCGGCCTCCCCCTTGCTCCTTTATATACGGGGGCAAGGGGGCACCTCTCTACACACAATTGATCAACGATCTTTTAGCCGTGTGCGGTGCCCCCTCCACCATATTACACCTCGATAATATCGTAGCGGAGCTTAGGCGAAGCCCTGCGTCGGTAGAACATCATCATCGTCACCACGCCGTCGTGCTGACGAAACTCTCCCTCAACACTCGACTGGATCGGAGTTCGAGGGACGTCATCGAGCTGAACGTGTGCTGAACTCGGAGGTGCCGTGCGTTCGGTACTTGATCGGTCGGATCGTGAAGACGTACGACTACATCAACCGCATTGTGTTAAGGCTTCCGCTTTCGGTCTACGAGGGTACGTGGACAACACTCTCCCCTCTCGTTGCTATGCATCACCATGATCTTGCGTGTGCGTAGAATTTTTTTGAAATTACTACGTTCCCCAACAGTGGCATCCGAGCCAGGTTTTATGCGTTGATGTTATATGCACGAGTAGAACACAAGTGAGTTGTGGGCGATATAAGTCATACTTCTTACCAACATGTCATACTTTGGTTCGGCGGTATTTTCAGATGAAGCGGCCCGGACCGACATTACGCGTACGCTTACGCGAGACTGGTTTCACCGTTGCGAGCACTCGATGCTTAAAGGTGACTGGCGGGTGTCTGTCTCTCTCACTTTAGTTGAACCGAGTGTGGCTACGCCCGGTCCTTGCGAAGGTTAAAATAGCACCAACTTGACAAACTATCGTTGTGGTTTTGATGCGTAGGTAAGAACGGTTCTTGCTAAGCCCGTAGCAGCCACGTAAAACTTGGAACAACAAAGTAGAGGACGTCTAACTTGTTTTTGCAGGGCATGTTGTGATGTGATATGGTCAAGACATGATGCTATATTTTATTGTATGAGATGATCATGTTTTGTAACCGAGTTATCGGCAACTGGCAGGAGCCATATGGTTGTCGCTTTATTGTATGAAATGCAATCGCCATGTAATTGTTTTACTTTATCACTAAGCGGTAGCGATAGTCGTAAAAGCAATAGTTGGCGAGACGACAACGATGCTACGATGGAGATCAAGGTGTCGCGCCGGTGAGGATGGTGATCATGACGGTGCTTCGGAGATGGAGATCACAAGCACAAGATGATGATGGCCATATCATATCACTTATATTGATTGCATGTGATGTTTATCTTTTATGCATCTTATCTTGCTTTGATTGACGGTAGCATTATAAGATGATCTCTCACTAAAATTTCAAGATAAAAGTGTTCTCCCTGAGTATGCACCGTTGCGAAAGTTCTTCGTGCTGAGACACCACGTGATGATCGGGTGTGATAGGCTCTACGTTCAAATACAACGGGTGCAAAACAGTTGCACACACGGAATACTCAGGTTAAACTTGACGAGCCTAGCATATGCAGATATGGCCTCGGAACACTGAGACCGAAAGGTCGAGCGTGAATCATATAGTAGATATGATCAACATAGTGATGTTCACCGTTGAAACTACTCCATCTCACGTGATGATCGGACATGGTTTAGTTGATATGGATCACGTGATCACTTAGAAGATTAGAGGGATGTCTATCTAAGTGGGAGTTCTTAAGTAATATGATTAATTGAACTTAAATTTATCATGAACTTAGTCCTGATAGTATTTTGCAAATTATGTTGTAGATCAATAGCTCGCGTTGTTGCTTCCCTGTGTTTATTTTTGATATGTTCCTAGAGAAAAATTATGTTGAAAGATGTTAGTAGCAAAGATGCGGATTGGATCCGTGATCTGAGGATTATCCTCATTGCTGCACAGAAAAATTATGTCCTTGATGCACCGCTAGGTGACAGACCTATTGCAGGAGCAGATGCAGACGTTATGAACGTTTGGCTAGCTCAATATGATGACTACTTGATAGTTTAGTGCACCATGCTTAACGGCTTAGAATCGGGACTTCAAGGACGTTTTGAACATCATGGACCATATGAGATGTTCCAGGAGTTGAAGTTAATATTTCAAGCAAATACCCGAATTGAGAGATATGAAGTCTCCAACAAGTTCTATAGCTAAAAGATTGAGGAGAATAGCTCAAGCAGTGAGCATGTGCTCAGATTGTCTGGGTACTACAATCGCTTGAATCAAGTGGGAGTTAATCTTCTAGATAAAATAGTGATTGACAGAATTCTCTAGTCACCATCACCAAGTTAGTAGAACTTCGTGATGAACTATAGTATGCAAGGGATGACGAAAGTAATTCCCGAGCTCTTCGTGATGCTGAAATCGACGAAGGTAGAAATCAAGAAAAATATCAAGTGTTGATAGTTGACGAGACCACTAGTTTCAAGAAAAGGGCAAAGGGAAGAAGGGGAACTTCAAGAAGAGCGGCAAGCAAGTTGCTGCTCAAGTGAAGAAGCCTAAGTCTGGTCCTAAGCCTGAGAGTAAGTGCTTCTACTGCAAAGGGACTGGTCACTGGAAGCGGAACTACCCCAACTATTTGGTGGATAAGAAGGATGGCAAAGTGAACAAAGGTATATTGGATATACATGTTATTGATGTGTACTTTACTAGTGTTTATAGCAACCCCTCGGTATTTGATACTGGTTCAGTTGCTAAGAGTAGTAACTCGAAACGGGAGTTGCAGAATAAACAGAGACCAGTAAAAGGCGAGGTGACGATGTGTGTTGGAAGTAGTTCCAAGATTGATATGATCATCATCGCACACTCCCTATACTTTCGGGATTAGTGTTGAAACTAAATAAGTGTTATTTGGTGTTTGCGTTGAGCATGAATATGATTTGATCATGTTAGTTGCAATACGGTAATTCATTTAAATTAGAGAATAATTGTTGTTCTGTTTACATGAATAAAACCTTCTATGGTCATACACCCAATAAAATGGTTTGTTGGATCTCGATCGTAGTGATACACATATTCATAATAATGAAGCCAAAAGATACAAAGTTAATAATGATAGTGCAACTTATTTGTGGCACTGCTGTTTAGGTCATATTGGTGTAAAGCGCATGAAGAAACTCCATACTGATGGGATTTTGGAATCACTTGATGCTTGCGAACCGTGCCTCATGGGCAAGATGACTAAAACGCCGTTCTCCGGAAGTATGGAGAGAGCAACAAATTTGTTGGAAATCATACATACAGATGTATGTGGTCCGATGAATATTGAGGCTCGTAGCAGGTATCATTATTTTCTGACCTTCACAGATGATTTGAGCAGATATGGGTATATCTACTTAATGAAACAGAAGTCTGAAACATTTAAAAAGTTCATATAATTTCAGAGTGAAGCGGAAAATCATCGTAACAAGAAAATAAAGTTTCTATGATCTGATCGTGGAGAAGAGTATTTGAGTTACGAGTTTGGTCTTCAGTTAAAACAATGTGAAATAGTTTCACTACTCACGCCACCTAGAACACCACGGTGTAATGGTGTGTCCGAACATCGTAACCGTACTTTATTAGATATGGTGCGATATATGATGTCTCTTACCGATCTACCACTATCGTTTTGGGGTTATGCATTAGAGACAGCTGCATTCATGTTAAATAGGGTACCATCTAAATCCGTTGAGACGACATCTTATGAACTGTGGTTTGGCAAGAAACCAAAGTTGTCGTTTCTTAAAATTTGGGGTTGCGATGCTTATGTGAAAAGGTTTTCATCCTGATAAGCTCAAACCCAAATCGGACAAATGTGTCTTCATAGGATACCCAAAGGAGACAGTTGGGTACACCTTCTATCACAGATCCGAAGGCAAGACATTCGTTGCTAAGAATGGATCCTTTCTAGAGAAGGAGTTTCTCTCGAAAGAAGTGAGTGGGAGGAAAGTAGAACTTGATGAGGTAACTGTACCTGCTCCCTTATTGGAAAGTAATCCATCACAGAAGTATGTTCCTGTGACTCCTACACCAATTAGTGAGGAAGTTAATGATGATGATCATGTAACTTCAGATCAAGTTACTACCAAACCTCGTAGGTAAAACCAGAGTGAGATCCAGACCAGAGTGGTACGGTAATCCTGTTCTGGAGGTCATGTTATTTGACCATGACGAACCTACGAACTATGAGGAAGCGATGGTGAGCCCAGATTCAACAAAATGGCTTGAGGCCATGAAATCTGAGATGGGATCCATGTACGAGAACAAAGTATGGACTTTGATTGACTTGCCCAATGATCGGTGAGCCATAAAAATAAATGGATCTTCAAGAGGAAGACGGACGCTGATAGTAGTGTTACTATCTACAAAGCTAGACTTGTCGGAAAAAGGTTTTTGACAAAGTTCAAAGTGTTGAATACGATGAGATTTTCTCACTCGCAGCGATGCTTAAGTCTGTCCGAATCATGTTAGCAATTGCCGCATTTTATGAAATCTGGCAAATGGATAAACAAAACTGCATTCCTTAATGGATTCATTAAAGAAGAGTTGTATATGATGCAACCAGAAGGTATTGTCAATCCTAAAGGTGCTAACAAAATATGCAAACTCCAGCGATCCATCTATGGACTGGTGCAAGCATCTCGGAGTTGGAATATACGCTTTGATAAGTTGATCAGAGCATATAGTTTTATACAGACTTGCGGTGAAGCCTGTATTTACAATAAAGTGAGTGGGAGCACTACAGCATTTCTGATAAGTATATGTGGATGACATATTGTTAATCAGAAATAATGTAGAATTATTCTGCAAAGCATAAAGGAGTGTTTGAAAGGAGTTTTTTAAAGAAAGACCTCGGTGAAGCTGCTTACATATTGAGCATCAAGATCTATAGAGATAGATCAAGACGCTTGATAAGTTTTTTCAATGAGTACATACCTTAACAAGATTTTGAAGTAGTTCAAAATGGAACAGTCAAAGAAAGAGTTTCTTGCCTGTGTTACAAGGTGTGAAATTGAGTAAGACTCAAAGCCCGACCACGGCAGAAGATAGAAAAAGAATGAAAGTCATTCCCTATGCCTCAGCCATAAGTTCTATAAAGTATGCCATGCTGTGTACCAGATCTATTGTATACCCTACACTGATTTTGGCAAGGGAGTACAATAGTGATCTAGGAGTTGATCACTTGACAGCGGTCAAAATTATCCTTACTGGAATAAGGATATGTTTCTCGATTATGGAAGTGACAAAAGGTTCGTCGTAAAGGGTTACGTCGATGCAAGTTTTGACACTAATCTAGATGACTCTAAGTCTCGATACATATTGAAAGAGGGAGCAATTAGTTAGAGTAGCTCCGGGCAGACCATTGTAGACATAGAAATTTGCAAAATACTTACGGATCTGAATGTGACAGACCCGTTGACTAAAATTATCTCACAAGCAAAACATGATCACACCTTAGTACTCTTTGGGTGTTAATCACATAGCGATGTGAACTAGATTACTGACTCTAGTAAACCCTTTGGGTGTTGGTCACATGACGATGTGAACTATGGGTGTTAATCACATGGTGATGTGAACCATTGATGTTAAATCACATGGTGATGTGAACTAGATTATTGACTCTAGTGCAAGTGGGAGACTGAAGGAAATATGCCCTAGAGGAAATAATAAAGTTATTATTTATTTCCTTATATCATGCAAAATTGTATTAACCGGAAACTTGATACATGTGTGAATACATAGACAAACAGAATGTCACTAGTATGCCTCTACTTGACTAGCTCGTTAATCAAAAATGGTTATGTTTCCTAGCCATAGACATGAGTTGTCATTTGATTAACGGGATCACATCATTGGGAGAATGATGTGATTGACATGACCCATTCCGTTAGCTTAGCACTCGATCGTTAGTATGTTGCTATAGCTTTCTTCATGACTTATACATGTTCCTATGACTATGAGATTATGCAACTCCCGTTTACCGGAGGAACACTTTGTGTGCTACCAAACGTCACAACGTAACTGGGTGATTATAAAGGTGCTCTATAGGTGTCTCCGAAGGTACTTGTTGGGTTGGCGTACTTCGAGATTAGGATTTGTCACTCTGATTGTCGGAGAGGTATCTCTGGGCCCACTCAGTAATACACATCACTATAAGCCTTGCAAGCATTGTGACTAATGAGTTAGTTGTGGGATGATGTATTACGGAACGAGTAAAGAGACTTGCCGGTAACGAGATTGAACTAGGTATCGAGATACCGACGATCGAATCTCGGGCAAGTAACATACCGATGACAAAGGAAACAACGTATGTTGTTATGCGGTCTGACCGATAAAGATCTTCGTAGAATATGTGGGAACCAATATGAGCATCCAGGTTCCGCTATTGGTTATTGACCGGAGAGGTGTCTCGGTCATGTCTACATAGTTCTCGAACCCGTAGGGTCCGCACGCTTAACGTTACGATGATAGTTATATTATGAGTTTATATGTTTTGATGTACCGAAGGTTGTTCGGAGTCCCGGATGTGATCACGGACATGACGAGGAGTCTCGAAATGGTTGAGACATAAAGATTGATATATTGGAAGCCTATGTTTGGACATCGGAAGTGTTCCGGGTGAAATCGGGATTTTTCCGGAGTACCGGGAGGTTACTGGAACCCCCCGGTAACTTAATGGGCCTTAGTGGGCCTAGGTGGAAGAGAGGAGAGGAGGCCAGGCAAGGGCCGCGCACCCCTCCCCCCAGTCCGAATAGGACAAGGAGAGGGGGGCGGCGCCCCCCCCTTCCTTTCTCCCCTCCACCTTTTCCCCCTTCCTCTCCTAGTCCAACATGGAAAGGGGGGAGTCCTACTCCCGGTAGGAGTAGGACTCCTCCTGGCGCGCCTCTCCTCCTTGGCCGGCGGCCTCCCCCTTGCTCCTTTATATACGGGGGCAAGGGGGCACCTCTCTACACACAATTGATCAACGATCTTTTAGCCATGTGCGGTGCCCCCCTCCACCATATTACACCTCGATAATATCGTAGCGGAGCTTAGGCGAAGCCCTGCGTCGGTAGAACATCATCATCGTCACCACGCCGTCGTGCTGACGAAACTCTCCCTCAACACTCGGCTGGATCGGAGTTCAAGGGACGTCATCGAGCTGAACGTGTGCTGAACTCGGAGGTGCCGTGCGTTCGGTACTTGATCGGTCGGATCATGAAGACGTACGACTACATCAACCGTGTTGTGTTAAAGCTTCCGCTTTCGGTCTACGAGGGTACGTGGACAACACTCTCCCCTCTCGTTGCTATGCATCACCATGATCTTGCGTGTGCGTAGATTTTTTTTGAAATTACTACGTTCCCCAACACGAACAGGAGCCGGGGAAGATCACAGCCAGCCGTGGGAGGCGGGAGCAGGCAGTCCCGCCGGCGCTGGTTTGGCTTTGGCGGCTCGACGAAGAAGAGACTGAAGAAACGCGACAGACGTTGAATGTCAATCCAACGGTCAAGGTTGGCACAATCGTTTGTCGACTAAGCGAACACCAAGTAGCATACTTTTTTATATATAGGAAGAAAACTTCGAGGAAAATGCGTTCGTCTGCCGTCCTCCTCACAGGGAACGTTCGCCACATAAGTGACTAGCACCCTTGGTTTCAACCGAGAGGTCTTGGGTTCGAGTCCCAGGAACTCTCAATTTTGTCCTCCTTCCTTCCTCGCAAAAAAGGGAAAGAAAATCAAAGACTTGGGAAGGCGTACAGAACAAGCTAGTGTACCAGTAAAGAGACGTTGCCAAGTTTTAGAAAAAAGAAAGACGTGCTCCTGTAGCTGGTTCGAATCCAAACCTAGACTATGACTATATATGGTGCTATGCTACTCTGCAAGTAATGAAACTGACATATCCAACATTCGCTTCTCCTCTTCTCTACTTACTCTGCCTAGCATCAGAAGCTCTGGTCGCAGCAACCATGTCCGCTGGCTGCTCGTCCACCTACTCTTCAGCAGGCAACAACCAGATATGCGCCAAGTCGCCACCTGTACCATCGCCTGTGGGTCTCATCACACCCCCGCCCGCACGCGCACCGCAGCCGATTTCTCATCGCAACCCGCTGCCGTTGGTGTGGTGCCACTACTGCAAATCACGCAGAGTCATCCGTCGCGTCTCAACCACAATCCGCAACCCTGGCCGAGTCTTCTACAAATGCCCGAATCATGGGGTAATAATATGTTTAAGTGTTGTTCTGCTGCTTTCAGTTGCTGATTTTTTTAATAGTTTGGTTGATGATCTTCCAATTTGATTCGTGCAGAAAAGGGAAGATTCGTGTGATTTGTATTTCTGGGAAGTTGCTGATGTGGGGGAATGCAACTATGCTGATTATTTGGTTAGCCGAGGAATCCCAATACCAGCAGGTTGGGGTGTTGGACAAGTAACTGAAGGAACGGCAGAAGAGGAAGATGTAGAGCAGAAGGTTAAAGATGCAGTTCCTCTGCTCATGGCCAAGCAACAGCTACTGAACGGCCTTGACAACAATGAGGAGATGAAAGAGCTTGTGAAGATAATGGGCAAAATCAATGTGCTCTGTAGGATGATTGTCTCTTTATTTGCAGTGTATGTAGCACTCGTGATGTATGCAGTGGCTACGACATGAGCACTTTGCTGAAACTAGTAATGAATGAAACCTGTGTAGCAGGCTGGGCGTAGTGTTGTGAACATCTAATGATTTCTATTAACGGAAATCAGGGGGTATCCCCTTTTGCTCATATAAATAAATAAATAGCAGAGGCCCTGTCGGGTCAGCTTTGTTCTCATTCGAAGACGTCGAGCAAATTGCAGTCCAACAG
Source organism: Triticum aestivum (assembly GCF_018294505.1). Taxonomy (NCBI): domain Eukaryota; kingdom Viridiplantae; phylum Streptophyta; class Magnoliopsida; order Poales; family Poaceae; genus Triticum; species Triticum aestivum. Next base: position 327,787,721 of record NC_057802.1, on the reverse strand, counting down.
GAAACTATGTCATCAAATTCAAGTTTCACAGCCAAATATGAGTACAACTAAACAACAATGTCATCATGTTTTAGTTGTCATACAATCACCAAACACAAATCAGTATACATAACAAGTGATGTTCTCACAGCAAAATACTAAACAACATGTTCATCAGGTTTCAGTTGTCATAGCAAACACAATTTCACATAGTAGATAAAAAAAGTCTTCTGACAGGCAAATACGACAAAAGCAATGTAATCATCATCCGCAGCAGCAGCGTCAACATCTTCGCCATGTGTATCAGTCTAAATCGTAATTCCCCACAGTGTCATCTTCTTCTTCGTCCTCAACGTCCTCGAACGTTGGCTTCTTCTTGATCAACTCTTGTATGTCCACAGCACGACAGGCAATCTTTTCGCCGGCGTCATTGACGTGATGGTTCTCAAAGATATTAGGAACATCTGTGTTATCTTGTACATCAGGAGCAGTGTAAGCATCATCTTGTTGTGCAACTTCATTAAACGAATTCCTCTGCTCAAACCTTTGCAATACTCTCCAGTCATCACTACGTGCAAATGTGTCTTCCAAGAAAAATATTTGTGTTGCTTGATTTGCCAAAATAAAAGGCTCGTTGGTCTGGTACGCCGCCTTGACATTGATGGATTTGAAATAATCATCAGCTCTGGATTTTGCGATCCTGGAAAACAGGTTATACCAACGACAGCACAACAGAACCACACACCGATGATCCTCGAAACTGGAGATATACTGCAACTGAACAATGTCTGTTATGTTAGCATACATTTTAGTTGTCTCTTTGTCATACGTATTCGTGCTCATGATGGCACTGTTTTGTGTCTTCCTGCCTTCGTCTCGTGCAAGGGTGTTGTAGCACACATCTCCAACAACGCAAGATTCATAATGTCTTACCCGAGTGTCACGACCCATTGCTAGTGAGTAAAGGGCATCATCAACTGCCTGCCCATCCTCCCGCATCTTCTTAACCTATGGTTAGAAAATAGACAAGCTGATCATCTTATGTACTCAATATATTAAAAAACTGACAGTGCACTTCAAAAGCTTACATGGTTCTTGAACCATTTCGCAAATCCTGCCATAACCAGTTTGTCAATGTTTCTTGGATTTTGCGGCAGTAACTCCTCTTTGTAGATGCTGCACAACATAGTGATCGCGTCAAACATCTAAATATATAAGAATGTGCTGCAAGTTTAGTAGATTACGATGTATAAGCTGCAGTACTGCACTTACTTGATATAAGGTTGTATCTCAGGACAGTTATTCAACACATACCAAACCATTTTGTCCAAATCTTTAGGTTTGTCCTCTTGTCGACTCTTCCCTGTAACTCGAACAGAATAATCGAAAACATAGAGCCCGGGATTGTCTTCACCCACCTCTTTGCTAAGCTGATCAGCTGTTTCAATGTATTTTGAGCAGAATGTCAACGCTTCTGTAGCAATTTAGGCCTCTGCAATGGAACCCTCGGATCTAGCTCTGTTCCTAACATAGCCCTTGAAAGTGCCTAGCCGCCTTTCAATAGGGTACATCCAGCCATACTGTACTGGACCTCTAAGTAGTGCCTCATTAGGTAGATGAACAGACAAATGCACAATCACATCAAAGAAGGCTGGAGGATATATCTTCTCAAGGTCGCATAGGATAGTTGGTATCTTGTCTCTAAGATGCTCCAAAGCATCTATCCTGATATTCCTACTGCAGAGTTCCCTGAAGAATTGTCCCAACTCTGCAACTGCTCTGTATAAGTCAGGGCGGCTCAATCCTCTAAGGATAACAGGTAAAACCCTTTGAAGTAGGACGTGGCAGTCATGAGTTTTCAACCCTTGTACCCTGTTTCCATCTGCACTGACTCTCCTTTCAGGGTTGGAAGCAAATCCATGTGGGAATCTCACACGTGACAGGACCTTGCAGAATTCTTTTCTTTTTACCTTGTCCAAGACGTACACAGCTGGTGCCATATCCTGTGGTTTACCTTCATCTTGCACCTGCAAATCCTTTTGATACCCGGGTGTGTCAAATCAATCCTAGATTTTAAGGTATCTTTCGTCTTGCCTTCAATATTAAGAAGTGTGCCGATAATGCTGTCACATATATTTTTCTCGATGTGCATCACATCAAGATTATGCCGCAGATCCAAATCTTTCCAATACTCCAAGTCCCACAAAGTGGACCTGCGGGTAAACAATAATCTCTCTTCTACCCTGCCACGCTTCCTTTTCCCGCTACCATTACCAGGATGGTTTCCTGGTGTAATATGCATGACCTTCTCTAATTCCACTTGCAACTCATCGGCGGTGAGCCTCTTTGGCGCATCACGGTTTTCATGCTTTGCATTGAACACATGTCTTCGGTATTTTCTAGGATGCTGCTTATCCTTGGCAAGGAAACGGCGGTGTCCAATGTAACAGATCTTGCTAAGTATTGCGAATGACAGCGGATTCCTGTCACAGCGAACACATGCATTGTAACCATGTGTCGTTCGCCCTGACATAGTGCCCAAAGCCGGATAATCATGGATGCACCAAATTATAATAGCACGCAGAAAGAAATCAGCTGGTGGGCTGCTATATAGGTCTCGAATGAGAACACCCTTCCATAGCTGTTGAAGTTCCTCCACAAGAGGCTCCATGAACAAATCAAAATCCTTTCCAGGACTTTTTGGACCTAGGATGAGCAAGGCCATCATGTAGTTTGATTCTTTGGTGCAGACATTTGAGGCATGTTGTAAGGGATAACAAGCACTGGCCACATGCTATATGTGGCGCTCTGGTGGCCAAATAGGTTAAATCCATCTGAAGCTAAGCCAAGTCTAATGTTTCTCGGGTCAGCAGCAAACTCTTTGTGTTTATCATTGAAGCTTTTCCACTCACTACCATGAGATGGATGGCTCATTACATTCTGATCTCTGTACTCCTTGTTCCTAGAATGCCACAGTACATCCTCTCTTGTTTCAGCATCATGAAACAACCTCTGCAATCTTGGTGTAATTGGAAAATGTCTCAGAACATTATGAGGAATCCTCTTCACAGCATCGCCATCTTTCCATCTTGATGATTTGTATTTCGGGCATTCACTTAAGTTGGCATAATCCTTCCGGAACAGAACACAATTATTCTTACAAACATGGATCATATCATATCCAATTCCAACTGCACGAAGGAAATTCTTCATTTTACTGTAGGTGTGTGGCAGCTCAGACGCATCTGGGAAAGATTTGCGGAAAGCAGCCAACATCGCATCGAATGATTTGTTGGTCATCCGCTCAGATGTCTTCACCTGAAGAAAGGTGACCATAGCTGAGAATACTGACAGCTTATTTCCTGGGGTGACAGCAACGTTGCATTGTTCCAACATGCGGGCCCACCGTTTTTCTTCTGCAGGTGAAAGTTCACGGAATGCACGAGCATTTCGTAGCATTGTTTCAATGTTGGTCAAACTCACTGGCTCCGCCACCACCACCTCCTCCTCCTCTTCCACCTGAGCATCAGGCAGATCAAGATGGTGATCTGCTGCTTCCACGTAGTCAATAACATTGACGTTCACAGCTTCACCATGATGAACCCACCTAGTATATGTGACCGACATCCCATACAAGTGTAGATGATTTTGCACAGTTGACTGGGGTCTTGTAACTGAATTCATACAACTGCTACACGGGCAGAGCACATCTGATTTCGGACCACCGTACTCAGCTCTGATAAAGTTCATGAAGTTTTCAACCCCCTCGACATATGCAGCGGAGAATCTTCGAGCAGAAGTTATCCAAGTCCTGTCCATCTGTTAGACATACAAATTAGTTCTTCTACTAGATATTACAGGAAAAACATATATGCTTTTTTATGAAGTCCAGAAAAAAATACCTAGGTCGATGTCTAAAGCTATGGCAAGATATTTGGACGAGCAGATCTAAGTAACGAAATATATGTAAAGCTAATTCAGCAAACAGATTTGAGTGCCAAATTATGGCAGGCTGTTTCAGCAGTCAATGAGGCCGAGCACACAGCCATCGAACTATCGAAGGCCATCGCAGCAACAAAGATCGAGTATAAAACGGTGTAGAGCTATTTCACCTAACAGATTGGCTACTAGACCATGGCAATCTACGTCACAATAAATATATGGCAGGATATTTTAGCAACTAATCGGCCTTGGCATGCCATCTCAGCTAAGCAGATTGAGTGCAGAACAGGGCAAGGAAGCTTCTTAAGCAGAGCATATTGACAGTAAACTACTTCGGCAAACAGTGAGATTAACAGCGTCTATCAGCTAACATTCAGCGCTACACCGACATGAACGGGGCCTCAGTCTAGAATGCGCGTACCGTGGGAGAAGCTGACCGCCGTGCGTCTCCACACGAACGTCGCCAGCGGTGGCGGCGCTGACCGCCGTGCGCCTCCACAAGAACGTAGCCAGAGGTGGCGGCGCGGCTAGAGGACGGCAGTCTACGAGAGCGTACTGTGGGAGCGAGAGGATCGCCGAACCGCGGCGCCGACGTATCGGCGCGGCGGGGAGGGCGGCTTTGGCGGAGCGAATGGAGTGGAGGGGGACAGGGGGAGGGGGTTTGGGGAATATTATTGGCTAGTTGGCCGAAGGGCGGTTGAATCGGATTTGGGGGGAATTTTTGGGTGTGGGGGGGGAGGATTTTCGCGCGGTGGGCGGGGGGAGTTTGGCGCATGGTCGGTTTCTCCAAGTGCAGTCCCACGTGTCAGTGAAGAGGCAAGCCGAAGCGCGTTCCGTTTGCGTGAGCCGTGTGCAGGACCGAACGTGTGTGGGGTGCAATGCGACCGCGACAGGAGTGCTGTGAGTGTACCGCCTTTTTTCCTTTTAAACTAGGTGCTTCGCCCCCTCAAAAAAAATTTGTTGCTTCGCGCGATCCATCGATACTACTACTAGTAATCCGGTAATCCCGACTAAAACGGCGCGGCCGGGTCTTTTCCCGCGCGATATGCTGGGAGGTTGGCTTAGTTGGGTTTTTTAGGACGAGTAATGCTACACCTACGTAATCCCAGTTACGTAATTAACGTAATGTGAAACGTGTGAGCTGTTGATTGTAGATTGGGGGAGGGAGGGGCCCACCACCATGAAAATCAGGGGAGGAGAGAGAGAGGCAATTTACGTTAACCCTTTCGTAGGTTCCCGTAGATGTAGAAAGATGTGAAATGCGTGAATGTGTAGTGGACGTACTATTGGAGTGCCTAAGATAATTTGTGTATGTATAGACCCTATGTGTTTATTTTACTTCGCATGTTAGATTTGTCTCGGTTCAATAAAAAGCAGAGTTGGTGATGATGGTGTGCCTGTCATCCTGCAATATAGGCCGTCCGATCTATATCTAACGGATAGGAAGGAAACTATGACAATTTACCCGCACTCCTCTCCACATTTGCAGATAAGGCTTTCCCTCGTTCATCCTTTTCTCCCACAAGATCTTGATCTTCCGTGCAACGCACGGGCATCTTGCTAGTACTCCTACAATATGTATATTATTGTGAAAGTTCATATACACCGGCCGAGATTAATGCAAACACGGCAGATTTTCATTACATTTCGAACTTTTATAGGACAGAAAAATAAAAGAAACCCGACCCTAAACCTATTCTACGGCGGCGACCGACGTCCTCCATCTGCGATCTCTATGTACGGGGGCGGGGTTCAAGACCCGTGAAGTGAAGGTGCGGTCTCCGGCGAGGAAGAGTAGAACACGGGATACGGACCGGCCAGTTGGCACACCATGCCCTGCCGCCTCCCATGCCCTACTCATCCTCGGAGGAGTCCCCGACCTCGGCGGTGCCGGACGTTGGACGGCGGCAAGTAGGACGCGTGGCTGACGGTGCTCCCGTCGTCGGCCGCCAGCGTGGCCACCGCTTGTGCGGTCGCGTCCGCGTCCGGCTACGCCGCTATTGCGTCGCGAGAGGCGACTTGAGCGAGGGCGGCGACCTCGAGCTTCATCCCCGAAGACAAGCTCTCCCGCAGAGCGTTCGCACTTGCGGTCATGGCGGATGTGGTGCCAGGTAGGAGGACGATGCGCTATGGTGTGGAGGTTAGCTGGGCGTTGCCGCTTTAAGTAGCGCATTCCGGTGAGGCCAAGCGTCCGGGTGCGTCATTAAGTCGCCGGAGTTGGTTCCTCGGGCACCGAGCCTCTTAACGACGACATACGAACGGACGGCATGAATGCGGGCAGCTGGCGCCGGCTGGGAACGCACCGCGCGACGGCGCGAGGGACGAGGGTTTTGGTGTGCCAGGGTAGTCAGCTGCGGTCGTGGCAACGTTGGAGATGCCCTTTGCTCACATGCGATCCCCGCATGTCATTGAAAAAGCAAGACGACCCGGCATGGTCTCAGGTCCAGAGGATGCAGTTGGCCGCGCTACACCACTCCGCGGACGCGTCGCGGCGCCCCGTGCATCCTCGACGAGCCGGGTGTTGGGGTGTGTTTGGATTGTGGCCAAAGTGCACCTTACCAAAATTTTGGTCATGACCCAAAGATTGGTCTTTGTTTGGATGGTTGCCATTTTTTTGGCATGCCAATGAACTCTAGCCAACTCTAGTTCATTTTTCTTGCCAATGTCGGCCAAATCATGGGCAACCAATACCTCAACCAAAATTTTGGTCATGACCCAAAGATTGGTCTTTGTTTGGATGGTTGCCATTTCTTTGGCATGCCAATGAACTCTAGCCAACTCTAGTTCATTTTTCTTGCCAATGTCGGCCAAATCATGGGCAACCAATACCTCAACCAAAATTTTGGCTACCCAATGCTTTGATGGGGCAACCTTGGGCACAAACCAAACATACCGTTGGTCGTGCCACAGCACTAACGCCACCCTCGGCACACTGAAACCGACCGTGTCTAGCGACGATATGAGCGTGTCGCTCACCGCGGTCGCCGTGTCCAGAGGCGGTGCTGGAGCTGCGCCCCGTTGTTGGCCCCAACGACCCACATGAACGGTTGTCGGTGGCGAGGAGGTCGTGGGCCAGCTCCTCCATTGGACTAGTCTGCGCTACGTCGTCCCGACGGGTGTGCCCCACATGTCGGTTTCCCTGTTTTCCCGGCCATATTCGAGCGTCAGTGCTCCGCGTTGCGCATTAGGCCTTTCACTATGTAGGCCAAGCGAGACAACTTATTGTTTATTTGAGCCGTTCAAGTATAATCATGTGGCGTTTGCTTATTTCTCATTCCTCTCCAACCCTCTTCTCCATCGATCATGTCGCCCTCCAGTCGAGTCCATCCTCCCGCATGCCTCATTTGAACATTCCGCCGAGTATCATTCGCATGTACCCACCCTAGTCCTCTTTCAATAGATCTCCGGACCCCGAGATGAAATCGAGAGGGAACGAGTGGGGGCACGTGATACCTAAGGCGGATTCAAAATTTTGAACCGGTGATCATAGCATCCGCAAATCATATATAAAGGGTATTCAATGTTCGTTTCGTTTTTGAACGTACAATATACTCCCCCTATCCTTTCTAGTTTACATATAAGTTTTATGTGTAGTCAAAGTATCTCTACTTTGATCAAAAAGGTATCAACATTCAACAACGCCCAATCAATATTGTTAGATTCGTACGTACTCCTAGATTTGTACTCGAGATGGTTTCCAATTTGACTATTGACAAGATTAATAGTACATGAGATGTATAATGTGAAAATTATATCATTGGAAACTCCTTTCACATACGAATTTGACCGTATGCTTTGTGTAAGTTGCATGTCATATATTATTACTCTAACATTTGGTCAAAGTTAGCCTCGAAAAACGCATTAGACCCTGTATGCTTTGTGTAAGTTGCATGTCATATATTATTACTCTAACATTTGTGTAAGTTGCATGTCATATATTATTACTCTAACATTTGGTCAAAGTAGTATAGTGGAAGTGGATCCTCTGACGTAGGTATCCCTGCCTTACCCTCCCTTTCGGTCACTTACTGGCGGACCCCATGCTTGCTAGGCCCCGCATGTCAGTTACTCAATGGGTTCGGCCACGTCAGGGGATCCTCATCCGTAGTATACTCCCTCTGTTTTTATTTACTCCGCATAAAACGGAGGGAGTGGTGGTATAATAAATGACGCGGGCGGGGGAGGGGGAGGGACGTCGGTTTGCTCTCAACTGCGGTCCCACAAGCGAGCGAAAACGCAAGACGAAGCGCGTTCCATTCGGTGAGCGACGTGGAGGGTCCAGCGTGCCGGGCTGCAACGCGAACGCGACAAGAGCGATGTACAGTCAAAACCGATTGACCGGTCGTCACCGGAACCACTATTCACACCAGAACCTTCGCTGCTCGGCCTACGCCAGCCACTGCCCTAAAACCACACCAAATCTCCAGCCCATTCCCCCACCTTTCGATCCCCTAGCCCGCATCAAGCGTCCCCTAGTTCGCCGGAAAGCCATGGTGCGCCGCAAGATCACTTACTACAAGATGCTGACGCCGGAGCGCCGCGCAGAAATCGCGGCGGCGGTCGGCGCCACAGACCTCCGTTCCCAAGCTCGCTTTGCGGCGGGCCAATCCCCGAGTTCTCTGGAGCCAAGCTACGAGGAGGAGGAAGCCGATCCAATGTTCATGGCGGAGGTCGCGGCGCAGAAGGCCCCCGATGGGTATGAGACGATGGACGTCGACTTCGTGCCGGCGTCCGAGTCCCCCATGGTGCAGGCGGACCAGCGGTTCAACATGGCGATACTAAAGGAGGACCGGGAGGCAGAGGCTCAACTCGACGCGGAGCGCGCGCATGCCGCTGCCATCGAGGCTCTCCTGCAGGCGGAACCGGATGTCGTGGATGTGAACCGGGCGGCGGAGGCTCAACTTGAGGCGGAGCGCGCGGATGCCGCTGCCATCGAGGCCCTCCTGCAGGCGGAACCGGACGTCCTGGACTTGAACCGGGCGGCAGAGGCTCGACTCGACGCAGAGCGCGCGGATGCCGCTCTCATCGACGCCCTCCTGCAGGCGGAACCGGACGTCCTGGACTTGAACCGGGCGGCGGAGGCTCGACTCGACGCGGAGCGCGCGGATGCCGCTGCCATCGAGGCCCTCCTGCAGGCGGAACCGGACGTCCTCGACTTGAACCGGGCTGTGCTCTCGTCCGTGCAGAGCGCCCGCACGCTCCGCTTGAACGAGTAGCTGGAGGCCGAGGACAACCACGGTGCGGAGACACACGTCGGCAGCGACGGCTGGTTCGCGCCGGCAGCCAAAGACGACGAGGCCGTCTCTTTCCGCGAGCAGTGATAGTTTTTCTTTATGTTGTTGTTTTTATGGATCTTTTGCTGTGTAAAAACATATATTTGTTATGCAAGTCGCCTGACTTGGGTCAGTCTACCATTTCAGGCGGTTGGATGAATATCCTACGTCTCCTAACCCTTCTTTCCTTCTTCCTCACCTCTTCTTCTTCCCCAACAGACCACCGCACGGGCCGTACGGATACTCCCCAACATGCGGTTGGATAAACATACTCTATGAACGAAAATTATGTGTCAGCGATAGGATGGCTGAGTTTGGTTTGTTCACATGCGACAGCACGTGTCAGTGAGGGTGCGTTCCCTTGGTTGGGTTTGCGGCGTGCAGGAGCGACTGTGTGAGGGTGCGGTGCGACCGCGGCGTGCAGGAGCGACCGTGTGAGGGTGCGGTGCGACCGCGACAGCCGTGCGCAAGTGTACCTCCTTCTCATTTTGAAAACTTTAGGCAAGCTTGGCAAAAATGTGTGGCGAAGTTTGGCAATGCAAGGCCTAGACCCAAACAGGATAAGTACGTACGTACTAGGAGTACTAGTGTTAAAAAAGAAAGGCGGGGTTTTCCTTCGCGGGATTTAATCGATACAAATCCTCGTTTCACGTGTCAATTAATGCGTATTTTTTTCTCCAAAGACCAAAGAGCTAACCATCTCACTCCTCATCGCTTGATTAATGCAGCGCCATGCAAACCAACCTTCTCACTTCCGCATGCATGCAGGGGATATTAATGTCCTTGGTTGCTAACCCCATCAATTTTGCCTCGATTAGTGTTAGTGGCCCTTTGCAAATTGTAATTTTGATATACTGGCCTTGTGTACAAAAAAATGGAGGTAGTAACTATATTTGACTTCCTTCCCCATTGCGGTGACGTCGACGATATCTTTTTTTTGGTGGTTTGGCGAAGTGCGTTCGACGGAGAACACCATTGAGGGAGACCACGGTAAGTCGTTCGCAAGTGCCGCCTGCAAGCCGAGACAACCGCCTTATTTGCATCCAGGAAGTCCTTTACTAGTACTACTAGGAGTACTAGTGCGGTGAGATGGTTTCTCGAAGAAGACGATGGAGAAGCGGAGTCAGCGAAGAGTGAAATGATGGTTGCTTCGTCCGTGCTTTTGTGATTTGACGCCTCACTGCTTTGTGATTTGTGATAGAAGGGACAGGGGAGTAGACTCTGTGCTCTATACTGTACTACATGCGTCCAAGCATGGGAGAAAGAGGAGAGACGTTGCATTTTTCTATTCCTTCAATCAATCAATCAGGGAGCTTCGGTTCCATCTTTTTGGCTTTGGCAACACCGTCCACAATGGTTCCCACGATGCCAAAAGCTATTTTCACATTTGGCTACACATTGTGGATGCCCTTAACCGTACCACTTGGTTTTGCTCCTGTGTGCTATCTATACAAATCTCAATTATATTGATCTAAAAAATTATAGAATCAAGATTAGTAAAAAGGAGGTGATTTTGCCGCGCGGATGGCGGGGGAGGTTTCTTATTTGAGCAATGCTACATCCACGTAATGGTTTACGTAAAGTTACGAACTGATGTGATGTGGGACTATTTGATTGGATTAAAGGAGAGGATTAGGCCCACCCCACCTGAAAATCAGGGGGGCATATATAGATTAGATGGAAAGTATACGTAGCAGCTACGTAGCCCTTTGTAAGTCTAGGATTAGGCTTCTTATTTTCGGAGGACGTTGTCCTGGCGGTTTGCTAACATGCGGTCCCACGTGTCAGTGCTTTACCAAGCCGATCCGCGTCCCACATGAGGCAGAACAACGGCAGAAGCAACACGTGGTTAAGTTGAAGAAGATGAGGGAGAAGCGGATTCAGCAACGAGTGAAATGATGGTTGCTTCGTCCCTCCAACTTAACTGCGGGAAAGGTGCAGCTTTGTGATTTGACGCCTCATTGCTCATTACTACGCCGGCGCCATGACTGGGGTGCTTCACCCCGGCTGCTCTGCACTGTATTCCGGTATGGCACGTGGACCCGGTAGCTTGATGTCCCACATGTCGGCGAAAGGGACTAGAAGATTTATGAAAGCGAGCGCTCCACTCTTACGACGGAGGAGTAGACGACACGACGGCCCAGTGAACTGTCACTTGTAGTACTGTATAGTACTATAGTTTTGCTGTTTCGCACGATCCATCGATACAAACCCGATTAAACAGGAAAGGGCGGGATTTTTCCCGCGCGGTAGATGATACTGGCCATACATTTCAAAGGCAATTTTAATGTATGCAAACTGAATAATTATAAGTAACAATATGATATCTAGTAAAACTAAAAACACATATGATTTATTGTGTTAGAGTGTAGTAGTAGTGCTGTATTGCATAGTTGTTAGATGTAACATGCGAGAACGTGTAGAGATGTAGTTTTGGAGGGCCTACAGAGAGAAAAGCGTAATACGGTCACCGAACTTCAGAATAAGCTGATTACGGTCACTATATACGTTTTGCGGTGATTATACGGTCACTTGCTCACAGTTCAGCATCGGATTGCACTCTGTTGACCGGCCAAATAGTCTGCGTGGCGCCATGTTGACTAGTTAAATTGACCACGTTCCTTGTGGGTCCCACCTGTCAGTTCGCATAGGCAAAAGGTCAGATAAACACAAATTTACGCAGGCGCGACAAGGCTCCAACCCGTGCGCGGGAATCACCTGGTTGTGTATGTGTCTGTCAGGGCCTGATGTGTGCGCATGCACGTGTAGGTTGAGCACTTGAGCGTGAGAGTGTGTGTTGGTCGTGTGGTGTACTGGTGTGTGCATGCATGCGTGCGTGTGTGCGTGTGAGTGTTGCGTGCGTGGTGTTGCGTGCGTGGCTGCGTGTGTACGTGTGAGTGTTGCGTGCGTGCGTGGGTGCATGTGTTTGTGTGAGTGTTGCGTGGATGCAGTTCGTGTGCATGCGTGCGTGTGTGTATAATCACCACACCAGCTCCTGTGTGTTAAAACAGACGGCTCAGCATACCAATACAAGGCCACCTTGTCCGCTGTGCCCGCGGTCATGACTTCGAACCACCGTCCAAATATTTTTTTGTCGTTTGTTTTCATTCTTACTAGCAAGATGCCCGTGCGTTGCACGTAACATCAAGATGCATTTGTATGACTTGTTTATCTTGTGAGAGAAAAGGATGAACGAGGGAAGGCCTTATTTGCAAATGTGGAGAGGTGTGTGGGTACCTTTTTGCAAAATTGCCATAGTTTCTTTCCTATCCGTCAGATATAAATCGGACGGCCTATATTGCAGGATGGCAGGCACACCATCATCACCAACTCTGTTTTTTATAAGAGTGTATTTTATGTATTTTATAAGAGTGTAGATGTAGAGTAGATACAAGTCGACAGGTGGGCACGATGGTAGTGAGATAATGTGATGCAACACTAGAGGTGCCACGTGGAGCGTTTAACTGGTCAACTAGTCATGTCATGAGCAAATACAGAGTTGTACGGTGAGCCCGTGACTGTATAATAACCACTAAACGTAAATGGTGACCGTAATGAGTGGATTCTGAAGTCCAATGTACGTATCGTGCTTTCGCTTCAAATACAATGATCGTCATTGCATATATCGCGAGAGAAAGATGAAACATGCGTGAATTTTCTGGGGGCTTACTTTTAGAGGACCTGGAGATAGTTTTGTGTGCATACGTGAAAGGGGCGTACAGGGGGGTATGCGATGGAGAGAGAGATGCTCTTCGTTTCTCTTTATTATGACTAACTTTGTATATAGTATAAAAATATACAAATTCACAGTGCGGAATAAATATCATTGTGGGCACCATGCAATGCAAATTAGCGTTCGTACTCCTCCATATAACTTTGTAATGTTGTATATATGTAGAAACTCTAAAATAATTTTTTGGCCACACTTTATTCAAAAGGAATGTTGTATGCGAAATAAACGTGAAGAGAGGGCTTTTTAGATCAATGGGGTACGTGATGTAACATGTGTGAATGTGTAGTTGATGCATTTGGCGGGGCCTAGAGAGGTATGTGTGTGTATTACGTATTCGAGAGAGGCATGGATAGAGGGGCCGACGGGGGGGGCGTGGGAGAGATAGCACGAGAAATGAGAGTGGTCTAGAGAGAGAGAGACGAATATGACGTCACGACAAGAGATTCCATTCCCTTGAGTGTGTATATGCAAGGGGGGAGGGAATAGAGGCACCAGGAGAAATTTTCTGTGTGTGTGGTGTTTGTGTTGGTATGTGTGGGTGTGAGAAGATAATGAGACGTGGGGGCAGAGGGTGTGTCACCGCGTGAGGTCCGGTGGGTCGAGGTGAGGCCCTTCGTTCGGTTCCGTCCTGCGCCACATTGGTCGGCCCGTGACGCATTTAGGAAGACCCATGGATGACTAGTCGTACAAGACAAAGATAGCAGAATTGTGAAGGACTCTGTGTCCACTGACAAAGCCGGCTAGGATTTGTAACCCTAGGTTCTCGGACTAAGGTAACCCCTTTATCTCTGATATTACTATTCATCCAACCTAACTTTAAGGGGCATCCTACAGAATGCTCTGCTAGAATCATACTCGTCGATTAGGAAGAGAGGTGTGAGACAATGCGTGAGAGACAGGCGTAAAGATAATGTGCGTACATGAGACACGTAGGCAGGTCCATGTATATAGAAAGGGTCGATGAGGATTGTGCGTGTGTATGTTTGCGAGAGGAAGAGTGCTTGTGATAAAGGTTAGTGAAAACAGTTGTAAATGGTTACGAGAGGGAGGGAGGGTTATATCTAGAGCATGTGTGCGAGAAAGACACCTCGGGAGAGAGTGTGTGAGCATGTGTGAGAGACCACCGATGGAGAGTGAAACTACACGTAAAAGACTGCTCTACACATTGATTAAAGATATAAATTGTATCCAAATATTAGGATGGGATCATGATATTTGCAATTCGCGTAAGGAGCGGTCATTGATCCATCAGACATCTAGATTCTATCGAATTTGAGCATGTCTATGTTATTATTCGACACAATTGATCCACATAGTTAGTATTTTGAACTCCAGACAATGCATCGCTTTAGCAATCGAATATAAACGTGAGTATAGTTCATGTTGTGTGTGTAAAGCACATTATACATACGAAAGTTACACAATGGACATTATAAATAGCTACCTATGAACTAGCATACATTTGAATTCAACTTAAGGTGGTTTAAAAAATCGAATTCAACATGAAGTCCATTCAATTATTTGAATTTGATATCATGGCATTTGTAAACCATACCTAAATTATGGGGGCACCAATCTTTGCTCTGATTTTGTACATAATAGCATATGTAGTCGTGTACAAAATAGATTCAAATTTAGCTCCTCCATTCCAAAATAATCGTAGTTATAGGATTTTCAAGTGTCAAAATTTCAAAAAGAAGCGGATAATTTAATGAGGTTTTCAAACATACAAGGTCAAATATAACGTTGTCTATTTAGGTCAATCCTCATAGTTCAAGAGTACTCTAAACGTGAATGCTTGTGTTTCAAAATTTCGAACGAAGCGCCAAAAGAGCCTCTACTCGCCCGAAACCGCGTGAGACCAATGTTTGGTAGTACAAGGAAATTACTTTTCTAATAACTCCGACCCGTGAAACCTACCGGCCCGACGTCCAAAGGTCTAAACCGGGGTAGGTTTGTAGCTTCATCTAGACGCCACGCAACCGCATCCGAAAAACATTCATACACAATGGTCGCCTAAGCACACATGCGCGCGGCCAAAATCGCTCCCTCCCACTATTTGGGACACCTGGGATTACCATCCTACCCCCGACCCGCAGTAGGTCTGAAATTTAAGAGGGGGCAAAGTTTGTACTTTCCCCAAATTTCAAACAAGCGCGTCCCATCTTCTGTTCAAAAAAGCCAAAAACAAGCGCGTCCCAGACCGAAACATGGTTCCCCCCACCCGTCCGATTCCCCATTCGTACTCAGTGGGCGCCAAAACTACCTCTCCACCAGCCGCGAAACCCCGGCGTCCTCCGTCCGCCACCCCATCCCACCCATCAACCGCCGCCCTCCTCCATCACGCCGGAGCCGATACCCCGACGTCGTCGTCCACCGCAACCTCAACCGCAACGCCCTCCACGGCTAGTAGTTGAAGCCAAGGCCGAGCCGTCCGTACCCGAGCCAGTTCAACCACGCCGTCCTGCGCCTCACCGCTGCCGCTCCAACTTCGCCACCCTCCACCGCACCGGAGCTGTTCCTGCTACGCCGTCCTTCGCCGCCTCGGATCTGCTTCCCCTCCGCCGACATACGGCCACGGCAACACAGTCAACAATTTGGCCATGGGTTCGTCCAAGCCTGCACCCTCCAGAACATCGGTTTCCCCGGTAAAAAGAAGAAGATCGGCGCGACATGTGGAGGTGACCACACCGGCAACCGAAAAAGGTACTCCTCTTCCCTTATTCGTGCAAATCTTACGTCTCTGCTTGCACGGTATTCATCCCACAGAAGACACTAGTTGACCGCTTCTTCTTGATACTAGATGTTCCTAGTAACTCGCGATGCACAAGGTTTCTCCTCATATACTATTTCACCTTAGCTAGAGGTCCGTCGCCCCCCTGAATTTCAATTTCTGGCCAGTTGATTCCCAATTAACGGAAGCATTCCCCGGCGTAACAGGCGCTAGTACGCCTATTACGCCGGGGAAGCAGCGCCTTGGTGTTTATCTTAGGGGCGTGTGCGGCCTAGAGCTACTGGCGCCCGATCTGGAGGTCGGCCGGGATTAAAGGGATGGCCTGGGGGCGCTGCCAAGCACGGCGGTGGTGTGAGGTCGATGGGAGGGCGGGGCGGCGGAGGCAGGGGTCTGGGCCGGTGGTCGCTGGCGGTTCGAGAAAGATCGTCAACAGTGACTGGCGGGAGGTAGACGAAGGCCATCTGCCCGTTCCTTATAGATCGGACGGTTCATTAAAAAATCGACTGACCTATTTATTTTCAGTCGACTGTTATCTTAGATATGACCACATGTGGTGGTGTGCTGGAGGAGTACCTGCATTTCCTGTGCTCATATATTACAAAATCATACGGAGTAGAATCTAATTTTGTTTGCCATGCAATGTTGTAGAGCTATCATATGTCTCCTGTCATTTATTTTTCAGCCACCTGCTATCTGCTACTTTTACAGTGCACTAGTTCTGCACACACTTCACCCTTACTCTCACTATTGTGTTTTTATGCAAGGGTATTTCAGACTCTGCTGCCATGAGAGAAGCCAAAAAGAAAAGAGAGAAGTCGCTCCAGCTTCGTATGCGGGTAGGCAAGACACGTTACAGCGCTATAAAGGGTGCAGTGTCAGCAGATGGAGACGGTAAACGTAGCTCTGGAGTTGATGACCTCGCTCGCAATGAACCACCATCCCAGGTGCTTGCTTTAACTTCGCGGTGTCATATGTGGTTGCATGTTCCATATGGTGTCTAGCTTGTATTCGAAAGGCCGAAGTCGGTAAGATAAGGAAAGATATTTTTTTACATGAACCACCATCCCGTGAGCACCAGAAGACAAATAGCTAGTCAGGGCACTGGCCGAGCCAGTGACAAGCCCAGCAAAGATAGGCATCACCTGGAAGCCAACTAAAAAGCTGCGATGGTGGCGAAGCAGCCCGCCTCCCACCAGGCTCTCAGGTCCTAGATGATCATGCTCACCACTCCAGCCGGATGTCTAGCTTGTATTGCTTCCAATTTGGTTAAATTGCATCTGCTTAGCTTACACATTATACCTTTGAATATGACATGCCTTTCTGTTTTTGGTACATACTAGTACATCTGTGTATTAACCATGTTCTTACATCAAACTAATGTTCTTGTGTATCCCTCATCAATCACTTATGACGAGGCAGGCAGGCAAGGGGACTACTCCTCATTTAAAGAATGCAGCGTCAGCCTCCCGACATGATTCTCAAGAAACAGAAATGCTAGATGAAGATAGTGAACGTAGCTCTGTAGTTGATTACAGCATTTCCCCTACACTAGCATCGCAGGTGCTTGCTCTAACTTGGCAGCGTGATATGTGGTTGCATGTTGCATATGGTGTCTAGATTGTAATTCTTCCAATCTGGTTAAACTGCATGTGCTAGTCTGCTTAGCTTATACATTATACCTGTTAATGTGACATGCCTTCCTGTATTTAGTACATAGTACATCTGTCTATTAAGCATGTCCTTACATAAAACTATTGTTTTTTTGTATCCCGCATCAATCAACATGACGAGACACCTTTAGTATATGCAGTGCGATATTAGTTGCATCTTTCATATGATTTATAGCATGCGCTGCTTCTAATTTGTTGAAATTCCATTTATGATGGGACGCTTTTAACTTGGCAGAGTCATATTGGTTGCATCTTTCATGTGGTGTCTAGCTTGCATTGCTTCTTATTTGCTGGAATGGTTTCTGCTTAGTTTACACAAACAGTTGTGAACATGCCATGCCGTCCTGTTTTTCGTACATATTCCATCCTGGTATCATGTGTTTGCCTTACATCAAAGTAGTGATTGTCAGTATCATGCATGAATGAGTTCTGAAGAGAGAATTTTATTGCTTTTTCTTGTCGGTTTTACTTGACAATTCAAAATCAATAAAGCGGAAGGAAGTTAGCAAGGCAGCGGATAAAGGTGCTCCTTCCGAACGGAGGGCCTCTACAGTTTCTACTCCTCCACACCCCCAAGATGATTTCCAAGACAACACATGCATAGACACTCAACAAAGCTGTGTTTATGATGAGCACGTCTCCCCTAGTGCAGCATCACCGGTGCTCCCTCTAACTTGGCACTGTTATATGTGGTTGCATGTTATGTGTGATGTCTAGCTTGTATTGCTTCTAATTTTGTTGAATTCCATCTGCTTACTTTACACATTATACTTGAATAAGACACGTGTTCCTGTTTCTAGAACATACAATATCTGTCTATCACACCATGTTCTTACATCAAATTACTACTGTTGTGTAACCTGCAACAATCACTTATCATAAGACACGTTTGACTTCGGAGTGTGATATAGGTTACATCTCACATTCTTTTCTAGCTTGTACTACTAATTTGTTGAAATGGCACTTATGACGAGACAGTTTTAACTTGGTAGAGTGATATTCGTTGCATCTTTCATATGGTGTCTAGCTTTCATTGCTTCTAATTTGTTGAAATGCCTTCTCCTTAGTTTACACATCATAAGCTGTGAATATGCAATGCTGTGAATATGCAATGGCACTAATGACGAGAGACCTCTAACATGGTAGTGTGATGTTGTTTGCATCTTGCATATGATTTATTTCTTGTACTGCTTCACATTTGTTTAAACGCCATTTATGATGAGACACTGTTAACTTGGCAGAGCGATATTTGTAGCATCTTTCATATGGTGTCTACCTTCCATTGCATTGCTTCTAATTTGGTGAAATGTCTTCTTCTTAGTTTACACATCATAGTTCTGGTTATCTCTTCCGTCCTGTTTTTCATACATATTACATCCTCCTATCATGTGGTTGTCTAACATCAAAGTTCAGTTCGTCTGCATCACGCATCAATTTGTTCTGAAGAACTAAATTGTTATTCGTTTTTCTTGTCGGCTTGACTTAACATGGCACAGAGAAAGAGGAAGAAACACAGAATGGCAGGGAATGAGAAGCGGATGAATCCTGCAGATTCTGCTGGTACTGATGGTGCAATAGAAGGTCAAAGTCCAGCGGAAAATTCTACAAACACGGCATCCCATGCTACACGAGTTGCAAAAAAAGCCAAACAGAAACAAATAGCTGCCACCAAACAAGCAGAGACAGCCCTAGTTCTTGCAACACCTACCACAGTACTACCAGCTGCACGACTTACTCGTGCGTCAACTGAGCTAGCAGCACGTTCCCAAGCTCCCTTGCCACCTGACACTACTTCCCAAGCACTCTTGACACAAGACGAGTTGGCAATATCAGATGAACCTTGTGAGCTTCAACAGCAAGAAGGTAGTTGCTGGAGTCAAGTTACAGTTGCATGCTTCTTTATATGTAGTCTCACAGTTTGATGTACACTAACACTTCCTATGTTCGTTGTTGGACTAGCACCTAGGCGCAAGAGGAAACAAACATCAGGGATAATGCTCGATAGGTTAACTAAATCTAGAGGAGGAAGAATGGAGATCCGTTTTGAGGCAGGTTTAAAAAGGCCACGTGATGCTACAGAGTCAGCCAAGTTAGTATCAGAGGCAGCGGTTGCCGTTAGGTGTCATGTACGTATCCTCCCAACATGGATTCAGTACAGGAATGACAAAGACGAAACCCAGTTCAACACCTTCCTCGACCATTTATCTGTAAGTATGGTTATGTATGGAAACTAGTAATATCGTCTTGCTCTGTCCCATACTTTCTAGGTTGCTGATAATGAGACTCCCATAATTTTCAACAGATGAGGTTCAAGTTGGATAGCCAAGATGATGCAACCAGACAAGCTTGCACCCATGTTTTCAAGTCTGCTCTGCGACAGTATCGGTATAACTTGAGGAAAACTCACTTTGAAGGCAAGGCTAACAGTGAACTTTCCCAAACATCTCCAGTGGAAAATATATCGGATGAAGACTGGAGGGGCCTTGTTAAACACTGGTCTGATCCGAAGTATCAGGTACATTATATATATGTGATCAGATCACATGTTGAAGTCCTATTTACGCATGTGCCACACAAATCTATCTTCTTGTAGGTGAACTGTTCAAAGAACAAGGCCAACCGTACGAAAGTGAAATTCCAACAGACGACAGGATCTCGTAGCTATATTGCACACTGCGAGGCTCTTGTAATTAGCTGCTGTTTCACTCTTTTCGCTGTACCATATTATCAGATCTATATTGACTTGTTCGAAATGCAGAGGAAAGCCCGCAAGGACCAAAAAGTACCTGAACCAAATGTGTGGAAATCTTCAAGGACTGTCACACCAGCAAGAAGAAGGGCATGACTACACCAGTCAAAGCCGCTGTTGTAAGTCCTTAATCCTCATGCCTTTTAACTACTACTTACTCTGACTTGTGCCTTGAACTGCATGGTTTGCAGCCAATGTCTATTACTCTTTTCAATTTTATACACAATTGTCTTAGCGTATCATTGCACCTTACAAGGTTTAAAAGAGAGGAGTGATGTTCCTTTGATCTTGACCCGTAATCTAGTTCCGTGCTGGACTTGCCCACACAACGTTACAATTGCCTGTTTGTCTGTTCTCAGTTGTTTTGTGATATGAATGATGTCATACTATGCTTACCGTATTATAAACTTCGTCTCTTTATCCTTAGCCCTCAATACAATGTGAAGAAATAGACAATACATTAGCGATGGTACATGGTCATATGTTTGGAACCTGGTTTTATTATGTACTTTGCAATAAAATACAACTAATATTTTACATGGGTTCACCAGAATAAGTTCTGTATATAGACCAAAGCTATTTTGTTTGGTTTTGCTGCCTCCTTAATATCTTCTGTTCTGGTACTACTAATGTAAAACCTCAACTTTTCAGCGAGCTATGGAAAAAATGGTGGAACCGCCACCTTCTGAAGGTGGCGAGGCAACTATAACCGCAATGTCAGCTCTTGCTGCAGTGGGTCAGTACCTGTCCACTAACAGTGCCAAAAGCACGTTCCTGCGTAATACTGGGTTGGTTGTTAAGGCAATATCGTCCAAACTGCCTCATGATCAAGATATGCAAGCTCAAAGCAATGTTGTATCTGCGCTCCAGACACAAGTCCATTCCCTAACAGAGACCCTTTGTGAAACAAGGAGAAACATTGCTCAATGTCGTCAAGATATGCATGGTTTTGAAACCAGACTATCAGACATTTGCTATGTTGTTCAGGAGCCTAGGGGAAATGAAGGCGAGGGTTATGGTGCTCCATCGGACAATACAGCATGAAAACGTAACAGTCAGGTCAAATGAACTGAGCTTCTGAACTTCTGGTGGTGCATTTATCTGCTAGACTGTTAAGTTTTATGCCAACCTTCCTTTTGTTATATAGTTGTAATTTGTTTTGGTGCGATACAAAATTTATTCTTAACGTGCAGCCACCGGCTGAAGAAAACAGCAAGCCATTTTTGTATAGTGTAGGGTGTTCCCTATATTTGCACTGGTGGCGATCTTTGATGCCGAGTGGATGTAATCTGTGCAATCGCCTTAATAGCCTAGCGTTAGTTTCGGCCTTATTTATTTCCTAGTCTTCTTTTTCCCTGGTTTGCTAGTGGCCGCAACTACCATGGGCCATATACGGGCCGTAGGATCCATGGGTCTCCTACGGGCCGTCGATAAATGGGCCTGTAATCGGTGGGCCTCGGGCCGTCGGATAAATGGGTCTACATGGGCCGTAATCGGGCGTAATTGGTATCGGCCCAGCACGGTAACAGGCCGTTAACAGGCCGTAGGACAGCAAAGGCTTAATTCTGTCACAGGCATAACGGGTCGTTAATGGGCCAGAATATAGGACGGGCTGGAAACGGCGCAACGGGTTAACAGGCCAGAAACGGGCCGACTCTTGCCATGGGCCGAATTTGGCCCATTAGGGTAACAGGCCAGTAACGGGCCGACTCTTGCCATGGGCCGAATTTGGCCCATTAGGGGAACAGGCCAGTAACGGGCCGACTCTTGCCATGGGCCGAATTTGGCCCATTAGGGGAACAGGCCAGTAACGGGCCGGAAGTAATCGAGGGCCGAAAAGGAGCCCAAGAACGTATGGGCCGTCAATAGGCCGAAAGCTAACACGGGCTGGAAACGGCCCATGTAAATCACGGGCCGTTAACGGGTATAAAGAAAATTACTGTTCATTATGGGCTAGAGTCACCGTGGGCCTATAAAGGGCCGAAAGATACGAAGGCCTCATATGGGCCGAAAGACGTCGTGGGCCATACATGGGCCGAAAGTGAAATGGGCTGGTGTTATATTCGACGGCCCACATGACGTTGTTGGGCCGATTTCCTTTAGGGCCTAACGGGCCGTGAGTTAATGGGCCGTAAAATGGGCTATTTGCGAAGAGACCGTTAACAGGCTTTTCATGGGCCAGCCCGTTAACTTTTGACCAAGTCAAATGGGCCGGCTTTGTAAGCTAAATGGGCCAGTGGTGGGCCGTGGCACGTGTCGACATATCATAGGCGCCTATCTGACCCACTGACGAGCTGACACGTGTTTCGTCCGGCCAATAAGAATTTTACACGTGGAAATTTCCCATTGGTCGGGGCTGTTAACAGGTTATCGGATCCAAAACCCGACCCGATAGCTTAACGGCGTTCCATTACGGTGGATGCCACGTGTCGGTCACCCTTGACGAAAGCACTTCTGTGATGCGCGATTTATCGTCATGGAAGTGGACACTTCCGTGATGATAATTTTGGTAATGTCATGGAACAGTTCTACGACAGCACAGGTATGACTATCTTGATTCTGTCATAAAATCGTCATGGATGTACATGCATGACAAAAAATGCGACCTACTATGACAAACACGTATCATCACGGAAGTGTATTTTTTTGTAGTGATGGGTTGAAGTCTCCATCAACGTGGATGTACGATAGCACCACCTATCGGAACCACGGATAAAAAATCTCTGTGTCAACATTGCGTTTGCT
Source organism: Triticum aestivum (assembly GCF_018294505.1). Lineage (NCBI taxonomy): Eukaryota > Viridiplantae > Streptophyta > Magnoliopsida > Poales > Poaceae > Triticum > Triticum aestivum. The sequence goes on along the minus strand of NC_057802.1, from coordinate 327,764,896 downwards.
CCCTCAAACTCATCCCTTTACCTTCATATGCAATTGTTTTACATTCCGCTGCTACACTCTTAGAATTGCATGTGTAGGTTGATTGCTTGATTTGTGCTAAGTTGCTAAAATCTGCCAAGAACTAAAATTGGGAAAAGGCTAGATTTTTATTTGATCAAGTAATCTAATCACCCCCCCTCTAGACATACTTCCGATCCTACAAGCGCGTTGTGGGCGCCGGTGTGGGCGTCTTGGAGGTTGCTGCGCCGCCCGTGGGTGGCACAACAACACTCCTGGAGGGCCCCGCGCCGCCTGCGGGGGCCCAGCTCCGTCTTTGGATTTGGCGGCGTGCGGCCCGTCGCCTGGCGCACGAACAATGCCGCTCGCCAGGCTCTGACTGCCAGAGCGATGCTGGTGCTCGCGGACCGGGTCCTGTCCGCGACCGGCCCGCTGTTCGCCCACACTAGCATGGGCCGTTCGGCTCCCGACGAGCCGACCGCCGTGATTGTCTTCTTCTTGGGAGCCATGGCGATGAAGAACTGCTAGGCTAACTACTAGACCAGATTCTCACAATTGCGCCCCCTACCTGGCGCGCCAAAGATGTCGGGGGGAAACGACACCTATGGGATCACAAGAATCCCTACTATGGTTGCGGGGGCACAGGGTTGTGAGAAGAGCAAGAATAACAGTCAACACAAGGATCATTTACCCAGGTTCGGGCCGCGAGGATGCGTAATACCCTAGTCCTGCTTTGGTGTGTATTTGAGAGAGTTCTTCAGCTCTCGAACTAGCTATGGTGGATGTATAGTTCAAAAGAGCCAAATCCCTCTCCAGTATGCCAAGGGCCTCCTTTTATAGTCGAAAGGGGCTGCCACAGTGGCACGCAGGAGGTGGAAAGGCCTACAGTGCTACGAGCTTATCGCTCGTGTTACAGGACAAGACGAATTTAATGCGTAGCTTAGGTGTCCCTTAGCTTTATTGGGGACGGGAACGAGGCCCGTCCCGTCCGCCGCCGCCTCGCCCTGCTTCGACACGCGCCCAAGCCAGCGGTCCATGCAGCGCCATGTAGGCAGGCAGGCAGCTGAGGTGGCGCGGTGGTAGGGTCTTCACGAAGATCTGCATGCCACCATGCAGGTGCTTGCTGAGTTGGCGTAGAGGTCGCCCGTCGCCACGCAGGTGCCTACCCAGCAGGTTGAGCTAGCAGCTGCTTAGGGACGGCGATGGAGTCTTGGTCGACGCGGGCCTGGCTGTGTCCCTGCTGACGCCCTCGGCAAGGGCCTTGCCGGAGGCCCAGCAAGGGTCTTGCCATGGCGTTGCAGTCGTCCCCGACAAAGGCGCTTGCCGGGGGTCTTGTGGATCTCCTCGGCAAGGATCCTGCCGAGGGTCGCCGTCTTCTGGTTCTCATCTGATCTCATATCTCTACTGTCTTGACAAAGATCTGCATGCTACCACGGAGGTGCCTCCCGAGCCCTAGTTCCAATGTGGTTGGTTGAGTTGGAAACCGTGGGCTCAAGGGTGGCTCGCTCTATTAGCATCGGGTAAGTCGCCCCGGCAAGGCTCTTGCCGGGGCCGCGGAGGCTGCCCCGGCAAGGGCCTTGCCGGGGCAGTCCACCTCGCCCACTCGCTCTTTGGTATCTTTGGTCTTGGCGTTGCCTTGGCCATCTTGTGCTCCGGCTTCTCTCCGGCTTCCTGATACGTCTCCAACGTATCTATAATTTTTTATTGTTCCATGCTATATTATATTCTGTTTCGGACATTAATGGGCTTTATTATCACTTCTATATTATTTTTGGGACTAATCTATTAACCGGAGGCCCAGCCCAGAATTGTTGTTTTTTGCCTATTTCAGAGTTTCGCAGAAAAAGAATATCAAACGGAGTCCAAATGGAATGAAACCTTCGGGAACGTGATTTTCGAAACGAACGTGATCCAGAGGACTTGGACCCTACGTCAAGACATCAACCAGGAAGGCACGAGGTAGGGGGCGCGCCTACCCCCCTGGGCGCGCCCTCCACCCTTGTGGGCCCCACGTTGCTCCATCGACGTACTTCTTCCTCCTATATATACCTACGTACCCCCAAACTACCAGATACGGAGCCAAAAACCTAATTCCACCGCCGCAACCTTCTGTACCCGTGAGATCCCATCTTGGGGCCTTTTCCGGAGCTCCGCCGGAGGGGGCATCGATCACGGAGGGCTTCTACATCAACACCATAGCCTCTCCGATGATGTGTGAGTAGTTTACTTCAGACCTTCGGGTCCATAGTTATTAGCTAGATGGCTTCTTCTCTCTTTTTGGATCTCAATACAATGTTCTCCCCCTCTCTTGTGGAGATCTATTCGATGTAATCTTCTTTTGCGGTGTGTTTGTTGAGACCGATGAATTGTGGGTTTATGATCAAGTTTATCTATGAACAATATTTGAATCTTCTCTGAATTCTTTTATGTATGATTGGTTATCTTTGCAAGTCTCTTCGAATTATCAGTTTGGTTTGGCCTACTAGATTGATCTTTCTTGCAATGGGAGAAGTGCTTAGCTTTGGGTTCAATCTTGCGGTGTCCTTTCCCAGTGACAGTAGGGGCAGCAAGGCACGTATTGTATTGTTGCCATCGAGGATAACAAGATGGGGTTTATATCATATTGCATGAGTTTATCCCTCTACATCATGTCATCTTACTTAAAGCGTTACTCTGTTCTTTGAACTTAATACTCTAGATGCATGCTGGATAGCGGTCGATGTGTGGAGTAATAGTAGTAGATGCAGGCAGGAGTCGGTCTACTTGTCTCGGACGTGATGCCTATATACATGATCATACCTAGATATTCTCATAACTATGCTCAATTCTGTCAATTGCTCAACAGTAATTTGTTCACCCACCGTAATACTTATGCTCTCGAGAGAAGCCACTAGTGAAACCTATGGCCCCCGGGTCTATTTTCCATCATATTAATCTCCCAACAACAAGCTATTTCTGGCGCCATTTTATTTTGCTTTCTTTACTTTGCATCTTTATCATAAAAATACCAAAAATATTATCTTATCATATCTATCAGATCTCACTCTCGTAAGTGACCGTGAAGGGATTGACAACCCCTTTATTGCGTTGGTTGCGAGGATTTATTTGTTTGTGTAGGTGCGAGGGACTCGTGCGTGGCCTCCTACTGGATTGATACCTTGGTTCTCAAAAACTGAGGGAAATACTTACGCTGCTTAATTGCATCACCCTTTCCTCTTCAAGGAAAATCCAACACAGTGCTCAAGAGGTAGCAAGAAGGATTTCTGGCGCCGTTGCCGGGGAGTCTACGCAAAAGTCAACATACCAAGTAACCATCACAAACCCTTATCTCCCGCATTACATTATTTGCCATTTGCCTCTCGTTTTCCTCTCCCCCACTTCACCCTTGCCGTTTTATTCGCCCTCTCTTTTCCACTCGCCTTCCTTTCGCCATGTCAGAATCAAAAAGGGTTGGGGTTTCTCTCCCGAGTTTTAGCACTTTAGACAATCCTGCTATTTTATCTAAACTCATAAATAGAGATACTATGGAAAAACCTGCCGGAGTTATCAATGAGAATCTTAATAATTTTGATGAAGATGATTCTGGAATTTTTCGTTATTTACTCGATGAATCTTTGAAAGACGCTTGGGATAGGTTGTTAAGGATTCGGGCTAGCTATGTACACCAATATCAAATTGAGGTTTACTTAAAAAGCTTTTATGTTGGGTTGCCCGCTTCGTTCAAACAAGTTTTAGATTCTATTTTTGAAGAGGGTTTTCTTGAAGGGGACCCCATAGATACCTATGAAAAGATGAAAACTATATTTGGGCACCCCATGAATGAGAAAGTTGAATCCACATCTCTTTTGCTCTCCTACCAAAACGAATCTATCAAAGAAATAAAAGCTAGCCTAGATGCCAATTTCCGCAACGTGCTTAATCTTTCTTCTACCATTAATAGCCACGTGCTTTATCAAAATAGAAAGATTCATTCCATAGATAACAAGTTTGCTCTTTTCTTCCCTAAAACCAAATATGGCAATAACTAGATCTATCCTTGCTCTTATATCTAGCTAGGGGCGTTAAACGATAGGGCTTGTTGGGAGGCAACCCAATCTTATTTTTTAGTTTTTTGCTCTTTGCTTCTGTTTAGGAATAAATATTTGATCTAGCCTCTGGTTAGATGTGTTTTTATGTTTTAATTAGTGTTTGTGCCAAGTTAAACCTATAGGATCTTCTTGGATGATAGTTATTTGATTTTGCTGAAAATTCCAGAAACTTTCTGTTCACGAAAATAATTGTTAAAAATCACCAGAACGTGATAAAATATTGATTCCACTTGCTGCTGATCAACAAACAAATTGTCTAGGTCTTCCTATTTTGGCTGAATTTTTGGAGTTCCAGAAGTTTGCGTTAGTTACAGATTACTACAGACTGTTCTGTTTTTGACAGATTCTGTTTTTCGTGTGTTGTTTGCTTATTTTGATGAATCTATGGCTAGTAAAATAGTTTATAAACCATAGAGAAGTTGGAATACAGTAGGTTTAACACCAATATAAATAAATAATGAGTTCATTACAGTACCTTGAAGTGGTGTTTTGTTTTCTTTCGCTAACGGAGCTCACGAGATTTTCTGTTAAGTTTTGTGTTGTGAAGTTTTCAAGTTTTGGGTAAAAGATTTGATGGATTATGGAACAAGGAGTGGCAAGAGCCTAAGCTTGGGGATGCCCATGGCACCCCAAGATAATCTAAGGACACCTAAAAGCCAAAGCTTGGGGATGCCCGGAAGGCATCCCCTCTTTCGTCTACTTCCATCGGTAACTTTACTTGGAGCTATATTTTTATTCACCACATGATATGTGTTTTGCTTGGAGCGTCTTGTATTATTTGAGTCTTTGTTTGTTAGTTTGCCACAATCATCCTTGCTGTACACACCTTTTGAGAGAGACACACATGATTCGGAAATTGTTAGAATACTCTATGTGCTTCACTTAGATCTTTTGAGTTATATAGTTTTTCCTCTAGTGCTTCACTTATATCTTTTAGAGCACGGTGGTGGTTTTGTTTTATAGAAACTATTGTTCTCTCATGCTTCACTTAGATTATTTTGAGAGTCCTACAAAACAGCATGGTAATTTGCTTTAATTATGATAGGCATTCAAGATTAGTAAAAAAATTCTTATGAGTGTGTTGAATACTATGAGAAGTTAGATGCTTGATAATTGTTTTGAGATATGGAGATGATGATATTAGAGTCATGCTAGTTGAGTAGTTGTGAATTTGAGAAATACTTGTGTTAAAGTTTGTGATTCCCGTAGCATGCACGTATGGTGAACCGTTATGTGATGAAGTCGGAGCATGATTTATTTATTGATTGTCTTCCTTATGAGTGGCGGTCGGGGACGAGCGATGGTCTTTTCCTACCAATCTATCCCCCTAGGAGCATGCGCGTAATACTTTGCTTTGATAACTTGTAGATTTTTGCAATAAGTATATGAGTTCTTTATGACTAATGTTGAGTCCATGGATTATACGCACTTTTCTTCCTTCCACCATTGCTAGCCTCTCTAATACCGCGCACTTTTCGCCGGTATCATACACCCACCATATACCTTCCTCAAAACAGCCACCATACCTACCTATCATGGCATTTCCATAGCCATTCCGAGATATATTGCCATGCAACTTACCACCGTTTCGTTTACTATGACACGCTCCATCATTGTCATATTGCTTCGCATGATCATGTAGTTGACATCGTATTTGTGGCAAAGCCACCGTTCATAATTCTTTCATACATGTCACTCTTGATTCATTGCATATCCCGGTACACCGCCGGAGGCATTCACATAGAGTCATATTTTGTTCTAAGTATTGAGTTGTAATTGTTGAGTTGTAAGTAAATAAAAGTGTGATGATCATCATTTTTAGAGCATTGTCCCAAGTGAGGAAAGGATGATGGAGACTATGATTCCCCCACAAGTCGGGATGAGACTCCGGACTAATAAAAAAAGAGGCCATAAAAAAAGAGAAAAGGCCCAAATAAAAAAATGATGATGAGAGAAAAAGAGAGAAGGGACAATGTTACTATCCTTTTACCACACTTGTGCTTCAAAGTAGCACCATGATCTTCATGATAGAGAGTCTCCTATGATATCACTTTCATATACTAGTGGGAAATTTTCATTATAGAACTTGGCTTGTATATTCCAATGATGGGCTTCCTCAAAATGCCCTAGGTCTTCGTGAGCAAGCGAGTTGGATGCACACCCACTTAGTTCCTTTTGTTCAGCTTTCATATACTTATAGCTCTAGTGCATCCGTTGCATGGCAATCCCTACTCACTCACATTGATATCTATTAATGGGCATCTCCATATCCCGTTGATACGCCTAGTTGATGTGAGACTATCTTCTCCCTTTTTGTCTTCTCCACAACCACCATTCTATTCCACATATAGTGCTATGTCCATGGCTCACGCTCATGTATTGCGTGAAGATTGAAAAAGTTTGAGAACATCAAAAGTATGAAACAATTGCTTGGCTTGTCATCGGGGTTGTGCATGATTTAAATACTTTGTGTGGTGAAGATAGAGCATAGCCAGACTATATGATTTTGTAGGGATAACTTTCTTTGGCCATGTTATTTTGAGAAGACATAATTGCTTAGTTAGTATGCTTGAAGTATTATTATTTTTATGTCAATATTAAACTTTTGTCTTGAATCTTTCGGATCTGAATATTCATACCACAATTAAGAGAATTACATTGAAATTATGCCAAGTAGCATTCCACATCAAAAATTCTGTTTTTATCATTTACCTACTCGAGGACGAGCAGGAATTAAGCTTGGGGATGCTTGATACATCTCCAACGTATCTATAATTTTTTATTGTTCCATGCTATATTATATTCTGTTTTGGACATTAATGGGCTTTATTATACACTTTTATATTATTTTTGGGACTAACCTATTAACCGGAGACCTAGCCCAGAATTGCTGTTTTTTGCCTATTTCAGAGTTTCGCAGAAAAAGAATATCAGACGGAGTCCAAACGGAATGAAACCTTCGGGAACATGATTTTCGGAACGAACGTGATCCAGAGGACTTGGACCCTACGTCAAGACATCAACCAGGGAGGCATGAGGTAGGGGGCACGCCTACCCCCCTGGGCGCGCCCTCCACCCTCGTGGGCCCCATGTTGCTCCACTGACGTACTTCTTCCTCCTATATGTACCTGCGTACCCCCAAACTACCAGATACGGAGCCAAAAACCTAATTCCACCGCCGCAACCTTCTGTACCCGTGATATCCCATCTTGGGGCCTTTTCCGGAGCTTCGCCGGAGGGAGCATCAATCACGGAGGGCTTCTACATCAACACCATAGCCTCTCCGATGATGTGTGAGTAGTTTACTTCAGGCCTTCGGGTCCATAATTATTAGCTAGATGGCTTCTTCTCTCTTTTTGGATCTCAATAAAATGTTCTCCCCCTCTCTTGTGGAGATCTATTCGATGTAATCTTCTTTTGCGGTGTGTTTGTTGAGACCGATGAATTGTGGGTTTATGATCAAGTTTATCTATGAACAATATTTGAATCTTCTCTGAATTCTTTTATGTATGATTGGTTATCTTTGCAAGTCTCTTCGAATTATCAGTTTGGTTTGGCCTACTAGATTGATCTTTCTTGCAATGGGAGAAGTGCTTAGCTTTGGGTTCAATCTTGCGGTGTCCTTTCCCAGTGATAGTAGGGGCAGCAAGGCACGTATTGTATTGTTGCCATCGAGGATAACAAGATGGGGTTTATATCATATTGCATGAGTTTATCCCTCTACATCATGTCATCTTACTTAAAGCGTTACTCTGTTCTTTTGAACTTAATACTCTAGATGCATGCTGGATAGCGGTCGATGTGTGGAGTAATAGTAGTAGATGCAGGCAGGAGTCGGTCTACTTGTCGCAGACGTGATGCCTATATACATGATCATACCTAGATATTCTCATAACTATGCTCTATTATGTCAATTGCTCAACAGTAATCTGTTCACCCACCATAATACTTATGCTCTCGAGAGAAGCCACTAGTGAAACCTATGGCCCCCGGGTCTATTTTCCATCATAATTAATCTCCCAACAACAAGCTATTTCTGGCACTGTTTTTATTTTGCTTTCTTTACTTTGCATCTTTGTCATAAAAATACCAAAAATATTATCTTATCATATCTATCAGATCTCACTCTCGTAAGTGACCGTGAAGGGATTGACAACCCCTTTATTGCGTTGGTCGCGAGGATTTATTTGTTTGTGTAGGTGCGAGGGACTCGTGCGTGGCCTCCTACTGGATTGATACCTTGGTTCTCAAAAACTAAGGGAAATACTTACGCTGCTTTACTGCATCACCCTTTCCTCTTCAACGGAAAACCAACGCAGTGCTCAAGAGGTAGCACTTCCCTCCCCTACTCTGCTTAGTGTGGCCGTGGAGCGCGACTCCGACTGCCCGTGCACAAGTAATGGGGTACAAAGGTGTGCCCCTACTTTTGTACACCGACACACTGGGCACTATGTCAATAGGTTAGTCCCAAAATATGATACAAAGTTGATATAAAATGGTTGTAAAACATCCAAGAATGATAATATAACAACATGGAACAATAAAAAATTATAGATACGTTGGAGACGTATCAGTGGAGTTCAGATTTGGAGTAGCACATATCTGTCGAAATCTTTCATTATTTACTTAAATAGTTGATTGATCATACATCGAGTACCGTTTAACTGGAATTAACCGATGCAAGTCCAAGATAGATTGGTATTCTTTATTAATGAAAAAAAATTGCAGTGGGGTTTTGCCCTACTGTGTATAGTGAAAAAAAGATGGATTGGTCGGGGCTACCGGCTGGCAAGTTCGATCCCACGGATCAAGAGCTGATCAAGCACCTTGAGGCCAAAGTGAGTGCTGACAACACGAGATCCCACCCTCTCATCGATTTGTTCATACCGACCATCGACAACGAGCACGGCATATGCTACACCCATCCTAAGAAACTTCCAGGTGGGACATCGATCGACCGTCTACTTGCACAAAATATATTCCTTTATTTATACCTCTATTTATATTTTTAGACGCAGACCTAGTGAAGCAATTACAATTTGACAGTAAATATAAAGTGAAGCAAGTGACTACAACATGCCAAAGATGTTATGAAAATGCCAACTACCGTAAAACTTCTATTAGCCAATACTGTAGGTATCACACTGCATGGCCTAAGCAAGCATTTCTTCCAGCACAACTCCAGGGCATTTAAAAAGGGCATGCCGACGCGTCACAAGATACAGTCGGAGTGCGGCATACACGTGATGTAGCACAAGACCGGCAATACCATGTCGGTGATGGTCAACGGCCGGCAAACGGGCATCAAAAAGGTTCTGGTGCTGCACACCAAGAAGAACTTCAACCAGCAGAGGACCAACTAGGTGATGCACCAGTACCACCTCCGGGACCTGGATCAAGAGAAGGAGCGGGCGCTGGTCATCTGCAAGATTTTCTACCATACGAACACTAGGGCCAGGACTAAAAAGATTATAAGTTAGTTTGGTATTGGTACTTGTTCTACCTAGTCGTCTGCAAGTTGGTATTGTTGTTAAGGTTCTTTCGGTATGAACTTGGCATTTGCTTCCAACCATCATGTCGAGGGTCGACGTGGATATAAAGCTGAATCATTTGTTGTGAAAAAAAATTCAGGCACCTAATTTTTTTTATGGGTATCATAAGCACATGTCGTTCGAATTCCCAGTTCTCCAATTTTTTTACATCTTCGAGTACGCACGGGATCCATTAGGTTTCACAGGCTGATAGTTGGATGCAAGACATCGGGACTGGGCTGTGGCACGCCAAGCCCAACTGCAAATTGTTAAAAGAGAGGAGCGATTGATTTGGGCCTTCCAGAACAATAAGTGTCGCGACCTCGATTGTGTGAAGCGCCTCCCATGGACTCAAAAAGGCCCAGTCGGTTATTAATAGTTGAAATATGTAAAATGTTCCATAATAAAAAGAAATATGTACAATGCAATGAATTTGGTCCGGTTTCACTAAAAATCATCCGATTTGCATGAAATTCGTCCGTGGAATGACAAGACGACTGTCCATAAAGAGCCTAACCGTACGGAACCAGCAGGTCCATGGCCGTACGCAAGCAAGTGCATGCACTTATTATCACGATGGAAAAATAATGCCGATGTTTGAGACAGTGAAACCCATGAAATTTTCAACGTAGTCAATAAACGAGAGAATTCTACAAGTACAGACTGATAACTGGGATCCAGCAGGTATATTGTTTTTTGAGGTCGAGCAATTATCAACTGGGCTGTAAACTGCCCAGGCATGGTTTTGTTTTTAACATGCCCAGCCCACGAATATAATGGGACACAAAGATCCAGCAAGTATCAAATGGCATCTGGCCCGTAAGCCTTAGTTATATTTTCTCTTAGAACATCCGCAGGTAGTTTTTTTACTGAAGAAAATGCACAGCCCAATTCTATTTTCCTCTAAGAATGCCATGTCCTACTTCCATTTTCTGATCTCTACCCGTACTTTTACTAGTACATATACATATATTATTATATTGAAAATACGTAAAGTTCCCTTTTCATCTTTACATCCTTACTTTTTGTTGTTGGTTTTCCTCCTAGCGCTAATTTTTTTTACCACTGCTTTCCCCTAAAACCAACTCAATTGTCCCACATCTGGATGACTCTGAGTCTTGATCTAGATACATATTGAAAGTGGGAGCAATTAGCTAGAGTACCTCCATGCAGAGCATTGTAGACATAGAAATTTGCAAAATACATACGGGTCTGAATGTGGTAGACCCATTGACTAAACTTCTCTCACAAGAAAAACATGATCACACCTTAGTGCTCTTTGGGTGTTAATCACATAGCAATGTGAACTAGATTATTGACTCTAGTAAACCCTTTGGGTGTTGTTCACATGGCGATGTGAACTATGGGTGTTAATCACATAAAGATGTGAACTATTGGTGTTAAATCACATGGCAATGTGAACTAGATTATTGACTCTAGTGCAAGTGGGAGACTGAAGGAAATATGCCCTAGAGGCAATAATAAAGTTTTTATTTTATATTTCCTTATATCATGATAAATGTTTATTGTTCATGCTAGAATTGTATTAAACGGAAACTTGATACATGTGTGGATACATAGACAAAACACTATGTCCCTAGTAAGCCTCTACTAGACTAGTTCGTTAATCAAAGATGGTTAAGTTACCTAACCATAGACATGTGTTGTCATTTGATGAACGGGATCACATCATTAGGAGAATGATGTGATGGACAAGACCCATCCGTTAGCTTAGCATATTGATCGTTCAGTTTTATTGCTATTGCTTTCTTCATATCAAATACATATTCCTTCGACTATGAGATTACGCAACTCCCGGATACCGGAGGAATACCTTGTGTGCTATCAAACGTCACAATATAACTGGGGATTATAAAGATGCTCTACAGGTATCTCCAAAGGTGTTTGTTGGGTTGGCATAGATCGAGATTAGGATTTGTCACTCCGAGTATCGGAGAGGTATCTCTGGGCCCCCTCGGTAATGCACATCATAAGAAGCCTTGCAAGCAATATGACTAATGAGTTAGTTTCGGGATGAAGTATTACAGAACGAGTAAAGAGACTTGCCGGTAACAAGATTGAACTAGGTATGAAGATACCAACGATCAAATCTCGGGCAAGTAACATACCGATGACAAAGGGAATAACGTATGTTGTCATTACGGTACGACCAATAAAGGTCTTCGTAGAATATGTGGGAACCAATATGAGCATCCAGGTTCCACTGTTGGTTATTGACTAGAGAGGTGTCTCGGTCATGTCTACATAGTTCTCGAACCCGTAGGGTCCGCACGCTTAACGTTCAATGACGATTTTGTATTTGATGAGTTATGTAATTTGGTGACCGAATGTTGTTCGGAATCCTGGATGAGATCACGGACATGACGAGGAGTCTCGAAATGGTCGAGAGGTAAATATTCATATATAGGACGATGATATTCGGACACCGGAAGTGTTATGGGTGTACTGGGTACATATCGGGTCACCGGAAGGGGTTCCGGGCATCCCCCGGCAATTACATGGGCCTAATGGGCCAAGAAGGGGACATACCAGCCCCTAGGGGGATGGTGCGCCCCATTGCTACCTCTTGAGCATGCATTGGTTTTCCCTTGAAAAGGAAAGGGTGATGCAGCAAAGTAGCGTAAGTATTTCCCTCAGTTTTTGAGAACCAAGCTATCAATCCAGTAGGAGACTACACGCATATCGCCTAGTACCTCGCGATAAAGGGGTTGTCAATCACTTCACGGCCACTTGCAAAAGTGAGATCTGATAAAGATAATAAGATAAATATTTTTGGTATTTTTGTTGTATAGATTGAAAAGTAAAGATTGCAAAATAAACAGCGACAAAAATAGCTAGTTGACAGGAAACTAATATGATGTAAAATAGACCCGGGGGGCCATAGGTTTCACTAGTGGCTTCTCTCAAGATAGCATATGTTACGGTGGGTGAACAAATTACTGTCGAGCAATTGATAGAAAAGCGCATAGTTATGAGAATATCTAGGCATGATCATGAATATAGGCATCACGTCCGTGTCAAGTAGACTGAAACGATTCTGCATCTACTACTATTACTCCACACATCGACCGCTATCCAGCATGCATCGAGAGTATTAAGTTCATAAGAACAGAGTAACGCATTAGGCAAGATGACATGATGTAGAGGGATAAACTCAAGCAATATGATATAAACCCCATCTTTTTATCCTCGATGGAAACAATACAATACGTTCCTTGCCGCCCCTACTGTCACTGGGAAAGGACACCGCAAGATTGAACCCAAAGCTAAGCACTTCTCCCATTGCAAGAAAGATCAATCTAGTAGGCCAAACCAAACTGATAATTCGAAGAGACTTGCAAAGATATCAAATCATACATATAAGAATTCAGAGAAGAATCAAATATTTTGCATAGATAATCTTGATCATAAACCCACAATTCATCGGATCTCGACAAACACACCGCAAAAAGTATTACATCAAATAGATCTCCAAGAAGATCGAGGAGAACTTTGTATTGAGAACCAAAGAGAGAGAAAAAGCCATCCAGCTAATAACTATGGACCCAAAGGTCTGTGGTAAACTACTCACACATCATCGGAGAGGCTATGGTGTTGATGTAGAAGCCCTCCGTGATCGATTCCCCCTCCGGTGGAGCGCCAGAAAAGGCCCCAATATGGGATCTCACGGGGACAGAAGGTTGCGAAGGTGGAAAAGTAGTTCCATGGCTCCCCTGGATGTTTTCAGGGTATAAGAGTATATATAGGCGAAAGAAGTAGGTTGGTGGAGCTGCGAGGGGCCCACGAGGGTGGGGGGCGCGCCCTCCTGCCTCGTGGCTTCCTCGTGGAGTTCCAGACTTCCATTCCATGTCTCCTAGGTTGCGTTTGTTCCAAGAAAGATCCTCGCAAAGGTTTCATTCTGTTTGGATTCCGTTTGATATTCCTTTTTTGCGAAACACTGAAATAGGCAAAAAAACAGCAATTTGCACTAGGCCTTTGGTTAATAGGTTAGTCCCAAAAATAATATAAAATACCATATAAAAGCCCATTAACATCCAAAATAGATAATATAATAGCATGGAACAATCAAAAATTATAGATACATTGGAGACGTATCAAGAATCCCCAAGCTTAATTCCTGCTCGTCCTCGATAAAACAGAATTTTTGATGTGGAATGCTACCTAGCATAATTTTCAATGTAATTTTCTTTATTGTGGCATGAATATTCAGATCCGAAAGATTCAAGACAAAAGTTTAATATTGACATAAAAATAATAATACTTCAAGCATACTAACTAAGCAATTAGGTCCTCTCAAAATAACATAGCCAAGGAAAGCTCATCCCTACAAAGTCATATAGTTTGGCCATGCTTCATTTTTGTCACACAAAATGCTCTCATCATGCACAACCCCGATGACAAGCCAAGCAATTGTTTCCTACTTTAGTATTCTCAAAAAAAATTCAACTTTCACGCAATACATGAGCGTGAGCCATGGATATAGCACTATGGGTGGAATAGAATATGATGATGGGGGTTGTGTGGAGAAGACAAAAAAAAAGTCTCACAATGACGCGGCTAATCAACGGGCTATGGAGATGCCCATCAATTGATGTCAATGTGAGGAGTAGGGATTGCCATGCAACGGATGCACTAGAGCTATAAATGTATGAAAGCTCAACAAAAAGAAACTAAGTGGGTGTGCATCCAACTTGCTTGCTCACGAAGACCTAGGGCATTTGAAGAAAGCCCATTGTTGGAATATACTAGCCAAGTTCTATAATGAAAAATTCCCACTAGTATTTCAAAGTGACAAAATAAGAGACTCTCTATCATAAAGATCATGGTGCTACTTTGAAGCACAAGTGTGGAAAAAGGATAGTAGCATTGTCCCTTTCTCTTCACTTTTTTTTATTTGTCCTTTCCTTTTTTTATTTGGCCTTTCTCTTTTTTATTTGGCCTTTCCCCTTTTTTATTTGGCCTTTCTCTTTTTTCACGAGACAGTGCTCTAATAATGATGATCATCACACTTCTATTTATTTACAACTCAATGATAACAACTCGATACTAGAACAAAATATAACTCTATATGAGTGCCTCCGGCGGTGTACCGGGATGGACAATGAATCGAGAGTGACATGTATGAAAAACTATGCATGGTGTCCTTGCCACAAATACGATGTCCACTACATGATCATGCAAGGCAATATGACAATGATGAAGCGTGTCATAGTAAACAGAACGGTAGAAAGTTGCATGGCAATATATCTCGGAATGGCTATGGAAATACCATAATAGGTAGGTATGGTGGCTGTTTTGAGGAAGATATAAGGAGGCTTGTGTGTGATAGAGTGTATCATATCACAGGGTTTGGATGCACCGGCGAAGTTTGCACCAACTCTCAAGGTGAGAAAGGGCAATGCACAGTACCGAAGAGGCTAGCAATTATGGAAGGTGAGAGTGTGTATAATCCATGGACTCAACATTAGTCATAAAGAACTCACATACTTATTGCAGAAATCTACAAGTCATCAAAAACC